>NW_020837973.1:10821600-11421600 GCF_003676395.1 Aethalodelphis obliquidens
AAAGAAAGAAAGAAAGAAAGAAAGAAAGAAAGAAAGAAAGAAAGAAAAAGAAGGAAAGAAGGAAAGAAAAAGAGAGAGAGAGAAAGAGAGAGGGAGGGAGGGAGGGAGGAAGGAAGGAAGAAAGAAAGAAAGAAAAGAAGGAAGAAAGGAAGGAAGAAAGAAAGAAAGAAAAGAAGGAAGAAAGGAAGGAAGAAAGAAAAGAAGGAACGAAGGAAAGAAGGGAGGAAGGGAAATCAACATAGACAACAGGGTTTATACCTATATAGCCAGTGAAAATATTTGTGAAGGTTACATGTCCAAATCAGGACATTATAGAACACATTTCCTGCACCCCATACACTTTATACCACATCAGTGAGGGCTCTAGTTCATTAATAGTGATTGCAGCATAAAGAAGTGCAGGACACAGATTCTCCAAGGAGAAGTTCTTAGGAAAGCACAACGTCAATATGGGAGAGAAAAACAAGGACATTAGAGGAATTTGAAGCCTCTGACACCTATAGCTACTCCTAGCCAGTCTAATATAAACTTCACATTAATGGACAATTTATCTCGGTTCCTAACATGTCCAGCTTCAAGAAAAGTAAATCATGGCAAAACACAAGAAAAAAAACAGTCTGAAAATACAAAACCATCATCAAAACCAAAATCAGCTATGATAAAGATGTTGGAATTATCAGATATAGTGTTTAAAATAACTATGATTAGTATGTACAGGGTTCTAAATAAAAAAGTAAACAATGTGCAAGCACAGATGGATAATCTAAGCAGAGATGGTACTTTGTGACCACATAGAGGGGTGGGATAGGGAAGGTGGGAGGAAGACACAAGAGGGAAGAGATATGGGGATATATGTATATGTAAAGCTGAATCACTTTTTTATAAAGCAGAAACTAATACACCATTGTAAAGCAATTATACTCCAATAAAGATGTTAAAAAAACAAAAAGAGGGCTTCCCTGGTGGCGCAGTGGTTGAGAGTCCACCTGCCGATGCAGGGGACACGGGTTCGTGCCCCGGTCCGGGAAGATCCCTCATGCCGCGGAGCGGCTGGGCCTGTGAGCCATGGTCGCTGAGCCTGCACGTCCGGAGCCTGTGCTCTGCAATGGGAGAGGTCACAACAGTGAGAGGCCTGCATAACGCAAAAAAAAAATAAAAATAAAAAAAAAAAATAAAGAAAACTAATAATCAAAAGAAATCCTAGAAATTACAAAGAGTAACAAAAATGAAGAATGACTTCTATGAACTCGTTACTAGACTTCATATGGCTAAGAATCAGCCATAGTTAAGATCATTAAAAAAGGATCTTAAAGATAGAAACATTTAGCTGATATTTTAACTATTTCATCTTGATTGCCTTATGTTCTAATACCAAAAATACAGTGAAGCAACATTAAATAAACTTCTTTGTGATAAAGCATGTGGTAATTTACAACAGTTAACATATATTTGATATTTTAGATTAACAAAATTGGTCAGATTCTTACATTTGTAACTTTCTTTGCACATAATGTTCTAGGTGGCATTGAGTCACAAAGATGGTATTAGAGAATTACATAAGGAGGGTGGAGAAATTAAAATTTCAGTAAATGGTACAGAGTGCTTTCTAGAAACAATATACAAAAATATATATTTTTTGGATATACCGAGGTAATAAATGCTGTTGATGACTTCTTTAAGTTTACGTAGTGCTCCAACATATTTATACCCTGTGAGCTTCAAAAAACCAAATACATTTACAATCGTATTATCGGTCACGAAAATGAAAGGGAAAGAAACTTTACAATTGTGAGAATGCATAAATGTCCTCATTAAGGCAATATTGACCCAGACAGTCATTTATTATCTGTCACCGCAAAAACAATTCCTCCAAGTTTAAGGAACTGATTTGTATTACATAGGACTAAATCCCTTTCTCGTGCATTGCTTTGATATCAGAAGTATTGGTGTGTGTGTGTATACGTATGTCTCAGTATATAATATGCATACATTCTTCATATGTATATAGGAAGAATCCTACTTGCAAAACTTAGATATAAACTAAGACATTTTTAACAGCAAAATAGAGTATTTTGGATTCTTGCATTATATCATGGCAAAGGTGGAGAGAATGTCATCAGTATTTTGAAATATAAAAATATTAAATTCTTCAAAAAATATATTAAGAACTAGGCACGTAAGTTTGCAGTGAAGCACTTATAAGGAGACTGTTTTTGCCCATTAAGTCTTACGACAGATGATTTATTAATCCCCATCCTTCTTCCATGTAGAAGTCAAACATAATAGAGAAGGAAAGCAAAACAAAAAAGAAAAACATACACACAAAATTTTATAATACTACTGTTGAAAATTAAAATCCACTGTGTATTTTATGTTTACAATTTAATAGCAAAAGAAGCAATGTGTAAGATATAGAGTAAAATAGCAGCCCCATGACTGACCTAAGGTATTATATTTGAGTTAAATTATAAAGTAGGAATTTTTAAAGATAAAGAAGGTTGTATCAGAAATATACATAGGGATTTATAAACATATCATTAATTGAATTGGGTAATTTTAATAATACTGCATTATCTTGCAGTCTTTAGTGGTAATATTGTAGCAAATTACAAAGTGAAAAAAAAAATTACAGACAGGCCTGCTCTAGAACACAGCATAGTGTTAATGGAGAGAGACTCACTTAAAATGCAAATCTGCTTAAATAATGGAAATTGTTTCTTTAGATTCAATGTTTAATTAAAAATTTTGAAATTATGGGAAATAAACATAAGGAAAAGAAGAAATAGAAGTAATGGAGACGCATTACTGATTTCATGAAATATATCATGTGAATAATGAAGATAATAAGATATGAAGCCAAGTGACATCAAACTCTTTCCGGGTTTATACAATCATGGACATGAACTTAATCCTCACATTCTAGTAATATAGTCTCCTTTTCCTGAAAATATCTTCAGGTTAATAAAACATAATATTTTAAGTCTCTGAGTTAAGCTATTTACACTAGTGAATCTTACATGGAAGATTATGTTGCGATTATTGTATTTTCTTTGGTCCTGGAAATAATAAATACAAACACATGAAAAACCATAGGAGATTGTGACAGTAATTTTGTCAGCTTGACTGGGCTATGGGGTGTTGGCTCAAACATTATTCTGGTGTCTCTTTGAGGGTGTTTTTTAGATGATTTAACATTTAAATCAGTAAAGGAATTAAAACCGACTGCTCCCCCTAATGTGGGTGGACCACCTCCAATCATTGGAAGTTCTGAATAGAACAAAAAGGCTGACCCTCCCCTGAATTAAATTTCCTGCCTTTGGACTCAAACTGAAATATTGGCCCTTCCTGTGTCATGAGCCTGTTGGCCTTTGGACTGGAACTACCGCCTCTGCTCTCCTGATTCTCAGGCCTTCAGACTCTCACTGGTATCACATAATCGGCTCTCCCGGGTCTCCAGCTAGCTGAGTACATATCTTAACACCTTTCAGTCTCCATAACTGTGTGAGCCAATTTCTTATAATAGATCTCTTTCTATTGTAAGAGATATTTGTTCTGTTAATCTGGAGAACCTGACTAAAACAGACATATACGTAAATAAACCTTGTTTAATGTAGGATTTATTATAGCATTTAATATGTCATAGTTTCTAGCTACTGTTATATCTTGTGTTAATAGTTCAAAGTATAGTATTTTAAATTTCAATTCATAATCTCTCAAACCAGTCTATCATACATGGATTTTAAAATTCATTTAGTAGGGCTTCCCTGGTGGCGCAGTGGTTGAGAGTCCGCCTGCCGATGCAGGGGACGCGGTTTCGTTCCTCGGTCCGGGAAGATCCCACATGTCGCGGAGCGCCTGCGCCAGTGAGCCATGGCCGCTGAGCCTGCGCGTCCAGAGCCTGTTGCTCCGCAACGGGAGAGGCCACAACAGTGAGAGGCCCGCAAAAGAAAAGAAAAAAAAAAAAAATATATATATATATATATATATATATATATATATGATTTTAAAATTCATTTAGTAATGCCTGTGCTGTTCCTCACAAATTTATTTTTAATGTGCCCATCAAAGAATTATTCTAAAAGTATTCATACATTTCAAAGCTGGTAGCTCCACTCCACAGTGATGACTTATTTATTGATCATTTATATTGAACATCTGTTGTATTTAATTAGTAATAGTCAGCTATTAACAAACTGTATTTTTCTCTTTTGATGGCGATATAATGGACTATAGAAAGAAAAGATTTAATGACTCCTTTAGATAGTCTATTGTTAAATAATCCTATTATTCCCTGTTTTGGAAATAAATTTGAAAACTTCAACTTTATTATTCAGAATGATCCAACATCAAATTTACAGTATTTGATTTATATTCTTTTCTAAAATAAGCATTACCTGCTCTTTATCATCATCTTCTTCTGATTCTTAATAATTCCTCAATAATAGCAAAAGCAACATCACCATTATTCCTAAAACCAACACCGATTATATTTTAGTTCAGCATACGTACATAAATGTTTTTATTTATATACATGTACATAAGGTATCTATATATGCACATGCACATATATGAGTATAAGAATTATGTGCATACATAAGTATATACGTGTATACATGTGTGCATGTATGTATTTTTCTGAGATATATAAATATAAGTACATCAACATATTTCATATTTTTAAATACAATATATTCTTATATTAGATCACCTTGTTTACCCCCTAAGAAGCAGTTGGCAATAAATGTAGATTTTTTTCATTGTCACGACTGAGAGGGTACATCTAGCATCTAGTGGATAGAAGTCAGAAATGCTGCTAAATATCCAGTAATGTACAGACAGTCCCTCCTGCCCCCACCACAAAGACTCATGAGGACTAAGATGTCAGTGGTGGTAAGGTTGAAAAACTCTGCTCCAGAATTATCTTCAGCATCCCCGAATCCTGGTGAAGCCATATTGTAAACAGAGTCCCATATACATAAAAAGATAGTGAAAGGCAGAATATAGACAAAAACTGCTGTTCATGTTTTTATTTGAAATCACTGGCTTCCTCAATTTAAACTCCATTTCTTGAATCTATTTTCTTTTTGCCCATACAAGTATATATTTTATGAGACTGTCATCCTTTGTTTTTCTTAAAATTCTTTTTAGGACTGAAATCCAATTTCCTGCATGCTCTCAGGAGTGCACATATTACTCTGTGCTGCACTAACCCAGTTCTTCTGTAAAATTCTAAAATTTCAAAGTAATGCCCTGAATTATGGTGGCATATTGAATCTCTTCTTGTCATTTCCTATGCCTTCCCTGCATTGGAATTCAATATGCACCCTTTTTCCATGTGACTTTACAGTTCTTTCCACTTAGAGGTGGACTGTGTAGTTCTCTTCCGTTGATAAAGTCATTGTCAATGTGGCCTATTTGACTAACAGACTGTGAAAAGAAGTGACAGTGTGACAGCTCCCAGATAAGCCCTCATGAGGCATCATGGGTTTGCACTTGCCCTGTTGTGCTCATATCATTCTCTGCTGAAGAACATGATGCTCTAATTAATTGCTGGTCCAAGGAGGGTGAAGGCTCTGTGAAGCAGACCTGAACTCAGGTCCTTGAACCAGGAGCTCAGAGCCTGAAATCCAGCCTAACAAAGCCAAGGAATCCACAGCCCATGACTGAAGGTTAAATACATATTGTATTTAAAGCATTGAAATGGTTTGCTTCACAGTGGACATGGTTGAATAATAGAAAGCTATTAGAAGTGGAGTATTTATTTCTTATGAAAACAAAATATGCACTATTAGCTTTGGCAACATGTGGCATGTGTCCAAGAAAACTCATATAGGAAAGTGTAAAATGGTAGCTTGTGTTAATCAGCAGCAAAAAAGTTAGAAAAATGTCACTTCAGGGAACTTGGAAGACAAAAATACAGTACCTAAAAATTATTCCAAAAAGTAAACCACATCTTCCTGTTGGAACCAAGAACGCCTTATCCTCTTGTTACTACAAAACCTGCTTCCCACAAACCCTTCTTGTCTGCTGTGAACCTGAACACCATGAAACACCATGTGGACCCACATGGTAAGCAGTATTCAGCTACCCTGCGCTGTGAATGTATATGGTAATAAACTGCTGCCATTCTCATCGGTCCAATGTTGAGCATCAAGTGTTAGGACATCTTGTGCTACTTGGAGTGAGGAATCCTTCCCTCACCAGTGGGATGATTAAAGGCAATCAGAACAGTGACCTGACACATATGGCAGAAGCTGTGAAAGATGATTAGTTCGATACTTGTGCCAATCATCTGCAACCCCCTACCGTTCCTGGAATCATGCTTTCTGTGAGTTACAGCTGAGGATTTCCTTTCTCACATACTTTTCTTCTCAGTTCTGCAGTTCCTACTCTAGCTAAGTTAATTACTATCCCTTCCTCTTACTGTCAAGGAGAAAAGCATGCTGTGTGTTATCTGCTAAAATTCAGGAAACATTGCTGTCTTTCTGGACTTACATTCTCCCCAAGTTCCTGGCCAAATCCTATAGAATGATTATTTAATCCCAATATTACACATTGTGAATCTATCTTTTTCCTTCTACCAAGTCTCTTGACCTATCCTTAGAGACACTTATTTGTAGGTTTCCTCAAGGCCCAGGGAATCAAAACTCAATTTCTGAAGTTGTCCTATAATAAAGCAAGCATATACTGACCTAATAGAAAGTCCAACTAGGACCATTCATTTTAAGTGTGCATTCCATTCTGATGCTATCTTTCCTTGTACACCATTCCTGACCCACTTGCTCCCTAATTGAACATGTGTGTTGAACAATGTCTATGTTATCTGCAGAAACCAGTTCAAACAGTGTATATTTCATGTCTCTTGTTATTTCTCTTCTCTGTGGGTCTCAATTCCCAGGTTATGGCAAGGACACTGAGAGTCTGCCAAACCACAACCCAATGCTAGATTGCTAAATTCCATGGAAATTTCAAACAAGACATAACGATTAGTGCCAGTGCCTTGTCTAAGCACATGCTTCCTCCATGTAGCAGTACTGACCAATTAGTAGAATACGTAAGTACAGGAGCATATTTTATTAACTATATTGCCCTAGGTCAGCTAGAGAACAACAGTTTCAAATATCCCAGAAGTTCTCAAATTTGCATGACTTGGATGAACATATCTGTACAAACTCAGGATTTCCTCCTTTACTATTGGCACATATATCTGCATTCAGCTGGTCTGCTTTTCCTGCATTGCTCTCCAGTTTTGCCTATGCATATATTTGTCAAAATTTGGCGTCTGTATCCACCATTTTTGTGTTATAGACAGCTAGTTGTGCACTAATATCCATGCTCTCCTTATATTGTAAAGGACTCCTTAATTTTTTTTTTTTTTTCTGGTACGCGGGCCTCTCACTGTTGTGGCCTCTCCCGTTGCGCGGAGCACAGGCTCCGGACGCGCAGGCTCAGCGGCCATGGCTCACGTGCCCAGCCGCTCCACGGCATGTGGGATCTTTCCAGACTGGGGCACGAACCCGCGTCCCCTGCATCGGCAGGCAGACTCTCAAGCACTGTGCCACCAGGGAAGCCCGGAATCCTTAATTTTTAAAGAGGCACATGACCAGCTGAAATACTGCAAACCTCAGTTCCTCACATACTGATTCTTCTATGATTAAGCCTTAATCTTCCATGATTAAGTCAGTTGGATTTGTCCTGCATCCAAGCAACAACAAAAGTGTTATGTAGTTATTCCCCAAACAACAAGGTAAATGACCATGAGGACAGACATAGATGGCAATTGGGTTCATCTCATTATGGCTTAGTTTATTGAAATAGAAAATGATACAGAAGGGTTTTACACAGATTTGTAGGGACTGTTAAATATCAAATTCTTAGCACTAATCCTGGTACATAGTGTACACTAAGTTATATCTGACTTGTTTTCCATTTTCATCAAAAAATTGCATATTCTGAATGTAGGACTATACCACTGGTGAGACTTTGGAACTATAAGATACACAGTTGTGTCACCTTGAGTTATGGGTAAGAATAGTGTGTAAAGTGTTCAGAATTCAGACTAATCTGTCACTAAAGAGTTGGAATAGTGAAATATTTGACCTGGATGCAGAGATCAAACAAATGTCCTAAATTAAATGTTGGTAATAGATATGACATCATATTAGCCCTCAGGGTTGAATGGTTATTTGAGAAATTAGAAGTGCAAGGCATATGGTTACAGGTCAGAAAAATGAAGCAAGGAAAACACTGAAGCCATCTGTTCACACGTATCACACAGACACACACAAACACACACATGCCTGTGTATGCCATTTGACAGCTTGCTTTTAGGTTCCAGCATGGAGCAGAGCAACTTGGACATCCCTGACTAAAAATATCCCCATCTATTCTACAGGTGTGTCACCCACTTTAACAGATGCTAAACACTAAAGGGCTATTCATGGAGCATAAGAGAAGAAAGGGACATATGGTTTGCTAAGCAGATGAACTAAATTAACTGTGATGGGCATGGCTGTAAGGGAGTCACAGCCAAATAAATTCATGTGAAAGTGAAGGAAATTAGGTCTGAATTGTCTAGCATTCAAAAATTAAAGTGCAAAACCTCAAGTTAAAAACTCTTGAAAAAACAGATACTAGAAAGTTGATTTAATTTTGCCACACTATTCAAGTCAAAAGAGTTTTAAGAAACATGTATGTGGCGGTCAAAAATGGCCACAGATTCTTTCTTTAAATGATTTCCATTGAGATTATGGTCTACCTCCTCTGTCTTTTGACCCTATGATAGCTTTGACAAATAAAATAAACAAAATCAGCAGCTCTGCTCTTTTCACCTGAGCCCTCATTTATGAAACACAACGGCTGTTCTGCTGACGCTATGTAAAGACAACTTAAGACTACATGGACAGAAAGAGCATTCTCGAGGACTCACGTTCCCAACTATCCCTGGCAGGATGCCAGGCAAGTGAGTATAGCCGCCAGTGACTTTTCAGCACAGTTCAACTGTCATCTAAATACTTGTGGGTGACCCAATCAACACAGACCTGAAGAATTATCCAGCCAAGCCCTCACTAAACCATGAAATGTAATAAACTGGTCATTTTTTAAGCTAATAAATTTTAAGATAGTTTGATTCAAAGCTACATATAACAAATAGACAAAGGAAGGCATGAAGAAGTCAGGATTCAATAAAATTTGGGAGTCAAATGGCACAATGACTGATAGACATATATACTTTTGAGAACTAGAGTATACTTTTAGAATAAAAAATAGCAGATTCATAATTAAAGTCTTTCCTACTTAAGACCCCCAAATAGCCTTACTATAATAAAATACAGCATCTGAAGTTCTAAGATACAGAATCATGTTTTTATAGTGATTTCATCATTATGTAGTAGAAATAATAATGGATAATTCAACAATTAATCATGTGTCTGCTCTGATCCAGAATGGGATGAGGAAGGAGAATAAGATGCAGACCCCATAAAGGAACTTACAATCCTACTCTTCTGTTTTAATGTTTTGCTTATTTTTGTTCATGTTAGTGTTTTAAATGGAATATCTGTGGTGAGTTAGGTGACCGTACTCAGATCGCACAGTAAAGGATGATGCTAAACTCATCTCACACCTTCTGACTCAGAGGTCACTGCTATGATAATCTTGCTGCCCTGGTGAGGATTGCTTCAGGGACTGATGCATTGCTGAGCATAAAATTGGTGGAATAAGTGGCAGAAGCCTTTGTAAGATGAGGTCAGAGGGACTGGAAAATCGAGGAAGGAGATTGCCATACACATAAGAATGAAACACCTTGTCAACTTCCAGAGTTACTAAAAACGGTGAAGGGTCAATAAGAGTCTGAATTAAACTATCAGATAATGAGAAAGAGGAAATGATTGATAGTCAAAAGTAAGGCAGATGTTTGTTTCCTTGATCTTTCTGGGTGGCAATGAAAAATTTCTGTCTTGAGATACGCTAATATTATCGAAGATAGCCAAATTCTCAGAAGCTGTGTGCTTGCCTAATGTCTCTTCACATTTAAGAGAAGCTGTTGTTAGACTCTTCAGTGATTGCTGTAACTACACAACACAGCATCTAGGGTGATCACAGAGCATGGCATCTAAGAAAGAAAAAAAACCAACATGTTGACATCATCCCTTGAACGTCCAAATTACTCCAAAAGCATTAATTATTCCAGAGCTTACCACATTCATTTTACTACCTGTTTGTTTTATTTTCAGTGATATTCATAACAAAAGAATGATTTTCAGTAGCAATTATAATAATCAGAGATGTTGTTTTACAGTTATGTACTCATATACAATCAGACCACGTGAGTTCATACAGCAATGTTCACGTTGATACCTGCTATTTTAAACATTTTAAAGCTATTATTGCTTTTTCCATTCAGAAGATTGCATTAAAGTAAAAAATACTTCCTGATGAGTAGGTATATTCATATGGCCTAGAATATGGAAATACTTGACACACCATGTTTTCTATTTACTTATAAAATTAATATATTCAAAAATAATGTATTCAAAAAATAAAAATGAGCAGTATGTTCCAAAAAAGTTATACATTCCCAAATTATTATAGTCAACTAGTTTTTTTATTGTTTGCTTATTTTGGTCTTCCGCAATAAATAGCAAATATGTTCATTTACTAAGCATTGGCAATATTAATGTTATTTATTAAATAACTTACTTCATTGATCTCTCATCAGTCTTAAATTTTAAATATCATCTATATATTGACAACCCCCAAATATGTATGTTCTGCTTGAACTTTTCCTCTGAATTCCAAGTATGTATATCCACCTATTATTTATATAATAAATAGAAAATATCTAAGAACTGAGGTTGGGCACTTTGAAACTCATGGTCATGAGGAAGAGAAATGTCAGTAAAGGAGACCAAAAGGGGGTGTCTATGACATGGGCTGAAAACCAGGTATGTGCTAACTGCAAGCCTCCTGAAGGAGGCATTTCAGCTGGAGGGAACAATCAAATGTTTCTAATATGCAGGTAGTTAAATAAGACTGGAAGATTGAGAATTAATCGTTGGTTTTTCAACCCAGAGGTCATTGGTGGCCTATATAAGAGTAGTTTTATTATATAGTGGGATTGAAGCTTAATTAGATTGGGTTTACAGGTAAATGAGCAATGAAGAATTGTATGCTAAAATTACAGACAATTCTTATGAGGAGATTCGGTATCAAAAAGAGAAAAAACGGAGTGGCACCTAAAAGGAGAAATTAGAATCAGGAGTGTTTGTTGTTGTTTTTTTAATCCTTTTTTTTTTTTTTTTTTTTGCTTGGTACGCGGGCCTCTCACAGTTGTGGCCTCTCCTGTTGCAGAGCACAGGCTCCGGACGCGCAGGCTCAGCGGCCATGGCTCACGGGCCCAGCCACTCCGCGGCATGTGGGATCTTCCCGGACCGGAGCTCGAACCCGTGTCCCCTGCATCGGCAGGCGGACTCTCAACCACTGCGCCACCAGGGAAGCCCTAATCTTTTTAAGAAGAGATAAATAATAGAATGTTTGTAGGCTTATGTGGGAAATTAAATATGCAAGAGATAGAGCGAGAATATAATTCCTGAGAAAAATTCAATTCATGGTCATATTTCTCAATCATGGTCTCCCTACTGCATTTCCAATTTTTTGAAATGTGTCACCAATATGGTTTTTGTCTTCTTCCTATTGGTTGCTTCCTAAACTTGAACGTGACTGCTCCTTGTATGGACAACTGAGGGAGACTAACACAATATTTAAGAACGTGCTTCCACCCAGTATATTTGCCACTAGAGTTTCTCAATCACAGGCAGTTGCAAATCATATGTGTGTGATTTTAATCATCCATCTACTCTGCTTATGACTGTCCTATTTCACTTTCCTATGAAACCTGTCCTTGACTTTTTTTATTTCTGTGCACAAATTTAGTGCAGCAGCATATCATTTGGAAATTTCCCATCATCTAGCTCTTTGTGTAAATCAATAGAGAGGAGTTGGAAAAGAACCATCCCACAGAGAACATTAATGCAATATTTTCTTATATATTAATTCTACTGACTAAATTAAGCCCTTGAAGTAGTGCATGAAATCCTCTTAGGTAGATGATTATCTGAAGTTTTTGCCTCAAGGTAAGTAATTTTCATCAAATACATTCTTATAAAGTAACTTCACATGATGCGAAGTTCACCTAGATTGGATATTACTAAATATTTTTGTATTTTAACGCTGTGGTTTGAGTAAGTGTTCATATGTGTATCTAATTGTAATTGAAATAGTGTGTAGATGCATTCGTTGGTGATAAATTCTAACCTTTGAGGAAGACTGAATTCTTGAGATTTAAAGAAAAAATGAAAAACACAACCTCGGTTTGCATAAGATTAATTTGTAGGTTTCGGAAGAAATTGAGTGGAATGAGTTGGTTATATCATCAGAGATATAATTTTGCTCAGGTCTGTGACATTTGATGAGGTGCTTTTATTTATACAAGAGAACTGTGACAACCAATAAATGCAATGTTTTTATTTGCACACAACAGTGGCAGGCATTACTCTACGCATGTCACACGTATTAAATTATTTAATGCTTACAACAAATCTATATATAACTGTCATTGGTCCATCCCTGAAATCCCTTAGGGAAAGTGTTGTTAGTTTCCTTAAAACAGGACCAGAGGGCTTCCCTGGTGGCGCAGGGGTTGAGAGTCCGCCTGCCAATGCAGGGGACACGGGTTCGTGCCCCGGTCCGGGAAGATCCCACATGCCGCGGAGCGGCTGGGCCCGTGAGCCCTGGCCGCTGAGCCTGCGCGTCCAGAGCCTGTGCTCCGCAACAGGAGAGGCCACAACAGTGAGAGGCCCGCGTACCGCAAAAAAAAAACAAAAACCCAAAAAACAAACAAATAAACAGGACCAGAGTTTCCTTCATTAAGATCCAGTTCTGCTTTCTGGGAATAGTTCCTAGAATAGCTTTAATTCTTGAGAATGGATCCCTAATTCATGGCTCATCATGTTTTTTCTCCAGGGTTCTTGGCTCTGCCTTCCTAAATGATACTTTCTTTTACCAAAGAATTAGACTATGTATGTATGTGAGTTTGTATATGGGCAGCCTGCTTTCTGTATACATATACTTAGGATCCAGAAGCCTTTCTGCAAATTGAGCTATCTCAGACACTTTTAGTCTAAGTCAGTAGGGTTTTTACCCATATATTGCTCTAAAAATTTGGAAATTTTAAAATTCATTTTCTTTATTTCTTTTGTTCTCTATTTCATTAAAAAATTTTTTGATTCCTCTTATTTCTTTAGATCTACTCTACTGCTCTCTTTCTCCAACAAATTTTTAAAATTTTTTATTGGAGTATAGTTGATTGACAACGTTGTGTTAGTTTCAGATGTACAGCAAAGTGAATCAATTATACATATACATACAGTCACTCTTTTTTAAGATATTTTTCCATATAGGCCATTACGAAGTATTGGATAGAGTTCTCTGTACTATAGAGTAGGTCCTTATTAGTTAACTATTTTACATATAGTAGTGTGTATGCGTCAATCCCAATTTTCCAATTTATCCCACCCCCTTTATCTCCTGGTAACCATAAGTTTGTTTTCCACATCTGTAATACTATTTCCGTTTTGTAGATAAGTTCATTTGTACTCTTTTTTAGATACTGCATATAAGCAGTATCATAAAAACTTTGAACTTTGTATGAATTGATTTGAGTGAAGTTCACTTCATTTATCAAAAGCCACACTAGCATTTCCTTTTTAGACAGATAGCTACCATCTTATTTCAAAGACACCTACCACCATGCTCTTGGTTTTATATTTCTTCACAGGCCTTGTTTCACATCAAAAGCTCTTAATTGACTTAGAAAACTAGACATTAAAAACCCGATTTTCCAATTCAACACAACTAGCCCCATATATTCCCTTTAAATTCTGCTTGAAAACTCTCCTTCTTTCTTTAGCTCATCTTTCTCTTGCTATTCCTTATCAGACTCAGCTATATGTACCCAGTTAACACTTCCAATAATCTGCCTGGATCTATCTTTAGCCAAATCCAATTTCTTTAGCACATTTTACATCTTCTAAGATAATTCAGGTAATAGCTTTGGCACTTGTTTCCTTACTATTAATGTCATTTTTCTGGGCTCCAGTTATGTAGACTATTTTCACCTATTTTGCAGTTTTTTGCTAATAATTTAGTCATCCTTCTTCAAAGCCCACATGCCACTTGGTTTCAAAGTTAATTTCACATTTTTAGGATTTTATTATGGCAAGGCCACACTTCTAATACTCAACTTCTAGAAGAGAACTAGTTCTGGTATGAAAGAACCTATAGTATGGAGAAGAAAACAGAGGATTACTGATAGGATAATACAAGCACAAAAGGTTTATACTTACATAAGGGCTGCCCATTCATTTGTTCCTGTAAAGTTGGAACAAATGCTTTCAGTGACACACTGAAAGCCTGATTTATGGCCCTAATGGGTTAGACATTTATGGTCAGTGACATAAAGCAAGGTACATCAAATAAAATATATGGGTAATTTGATGTTAAGATGAAAATGCTAAAAGTAACAGGATGTGTATTCAAAATGTTCCTAAGACGTGGTTTCAAACAAGATGAATTTAAAAGGAGCCACATATTTAAGTTCTGAACTTGAAGTAAATCTACAACAGCAACAAGAAGACACACAAAACCACAACAAAACAAAAATTAAAAACAAAAGATGTAAGACATACACATAGAGGAAAAACAAACCTGAATGACTACATGCTATTAAATATGTAACTTAGGAGAATAAATGTAAAAAATGAAAATAGAGCTATGTTTCCAAAACATGTTTGTGGGGAAAACATCACCAAAGAATTTCGAGGTCCTCAACATTCTTAGAACAGTAAAGTTTGACTAATTGTTGTCACAAAGACATTTATGTTTTTGTTTTTGTTTTGTTTTAACTAAACCTTCCCCAAATGTATTTAAATTTAGAGCAGTTTTTATTGCCTAGGACAGATATACTGATGAATACTTCGGTCATCATTTAATGGAAGAACTCTTGTTTCCCAGCTATGTATTCACTATTCTACATCAGTTCATTATTGTATATATATTTTGACATAGTAGTTTTTAAACTATGTTACGATTTAGAGTTTTTACAAACAAACTTACTTATTGTTATGTCACATAAATAAATAGGAGGCCAGTGATTTTACACAACGTAGAGAAACAATTGTTTGGATGCAATATTCAGAGCATCAGACCCTGACAATTCCACTACAACTTTCAAGTAAGTGCACTATGGGACAATGGTTGAGTGTCCTTGAAAGAGGAATATTTTGCATACTAGTGTACACTACAGGTACTGTCATGATAGTAAACAAGTAATAGTTCTGTGGTAAATATTTTAAAGAATTAATATGCTTAAATATTAGCTCTTTAAAATTGACCATATAGTTTTACTTCAATAACTTTTAGAAGAGTTCTTTTTTAAGCTGTTCAAAGGTATTTTAAATACAAGTTACTTTAACAAATGACTCCCCAGATTACATACTTAGCTTGATATAAGGTCTCAGAAAATAATTTTCTCCTTTTATATTTAAATGTCATTCAGCATTACTTATGGTGCCTTACAAAGTCTTACAATCATTGTTCTATCACCATTTATTTCAGTTAAAATGTACCTTGAACTCAAAAATTGGAAAAAAAAAAAAGGAAAAGAAAGGTCCATTTGATGTGGATTCCAAATCTTTCTGAACACAAGAAGGAAGGAAGTTTGAACATTTTTTCAATACTGGATTATCAGAGGTCAGCATACTTTCGTTGTAATATATATGTGTATGCCTAGCATATCTGCCTCAGAGTGCAGGCTATTTTTATATATCAGCTTAAAAGAAAATTTACAACCACAAAATAAAATGTATTAAAAGTGAGAAGTGAGACTTTATAAACTTCTAACTGATTTCTAAACTTTTTTCTGTGTTTTTATGTAACCCACAAAAGTAATTATGAACAAGGTAAATGGATTGCTTAGATAAAATAAGGTTTTAATTCACATGGGATTTATAGTATTTGTTGCAGTGATTTTGAAATAACTGTTTCATAATGCATTCAGTGTCAAGGACAACAGGTAATAAATGTTGAAATTTGCCAGACTTGGTTTACCAAAGAAAATTTTAAATAAAGAAATCCATGGAAAGCAGTTTTAAGATTTTCAGGTACAGTTTAACAAGTCAGCAGGCAGAGAACAGTAAAACACCATGATTTCTCCTATTAAGATAAACCTATGATATCATATAAATAAACACAATGGTGAACTTTTTAAATTATTTTAAATATTGTACATATAATCTTCTTCTTACTGAATATAAATGCTGTAAACTAAGGTATGTCTATAATACATATAAAATATACTTATTTTTAACATTTAACATTAATATTGAGATTATATTTAGTTCAAAAATGTATAAAATGTGAAAATATATATCAATTTCTTGTCTCATAATTTTTATATTCTTGTCTTTGCAGTGGAAACAAAAAATACTTCTATAAAAAACTTTCTTGTTTTCTTTTCTCTAAAAGGATAAGGCAAATAAATATAATGTGGTATTTTGTATAGGATCCTGGAAGTGAAAGAATGCACTAGTTAAAATCTAGGGGAATCTGAAGAAAATTTGGACTTAGTTAATAATAACTAAGTGTGAGAGTGTATATGGAAACTCTTTGTATTATCTTTTCACTTTATCTAAGTGGAAATTTGCTCTAAAAATACAGTAATTGATCCTTAAATAGTTACTTATGAGATGTGGAAAGTACCTTTACAACTTGCACATGTGCATTATTATTAAAAATACTTTTATTGCTTTAACTTCATATGCCCAACATTGGTGGTATCTCACTCAGTCTCAAATATTTCCAAAATATTGAGCAAGCATAGCTTCAAAGATTTGCAATAAATATACCTGATGTGATTAAATCATTTGTTTTGTCTGTTATGCTATAATAATACAAAGCAATACAAAGACACTGGAAACCACATCTTCTTTTTATCAAAGAAATACTTAAGTATAACTTTGTGATAAACAAAAAGTAACATAGAAAATCACACAATGGTAAACACATTATATTCCTTTTTAGCTTGTGAATATCTTTGCCATAATAAGCTGACTCATAGTAGCCATAATTGCTATAAAAATTAGAAACAAGATGTTCATTGTCAAAATAATGATTGGATATTATTGCCAAATGCTAAGGACAATAATGTTAAAAACAGTGATAATTCCACTGTGCTCTAAAGGAATCTCTTAAATATACACACATAATTAAAGACAACATACTGTTAAATCACATATTCTCTGCAGGAAAACACACAAAACATTTTTGACTAACAACTAAGACAAGGCAGTAGTGTATACTGATTTCTATTATATTTATTTATGTGTCTATTTTACATATCAATTAAAGATGCGTGCTTTCCAAACCAACTCCTCTCTCTGACCTTCAGAAATCCTTTTCTTGATATCTTCTTGCCCACCTACCACATTCCAGGCATTTCCTACTATCTATGGGCTCCAAATGCTATCTTTACAATTTCTTTTTGGAGATGACCCTGTGTGTTGTACTTTACTGGGAATTTAGAGGTCACCTGATGGGAACGCTATAAATTTACTGACTTTTTACCTAAAAATGTATTTTCAACTGATATTCATCTACATAAAAATGGCATTCTTTCTACTATATGGGTTCACACAGCATGTGTGTGTGGCTTTGTTCTCCACCACTTCTGCAAACAATCTTGCTCTTTTATATGCAACCTCTAAGAAAACTGGGGTTTTATCTATTTTTTTATTTCTATATTCCTATATTTGGAACAGTGCTTACTGTGTGGCCAAGGCTCTGATTTTTTAATGACATGGCTATAATTATGTCTTATAATTAAATAATTAAAAAATTATTGATATATTTTAATGACATACCTGTAACATTTTCTTTGTTCAACCAACAATTACAGACTACATAATAAAAGGGCTTTTATTTCCTCTCTTATTTTAGCTCCTTTCTTTAATTGATGAGTTCCTTGAAATAGCAATCTGTATTCATTTCTGCATAAATATTAAGGTATGAAAGATTTGTAATCTGTATTTTGTCTTCTCTATCCTAAAAACTTTCTTGTAGTATCCTAAGTAGTAAATACCAAAGGGTTCTCATAGTTTTATATACTTTGATCTCTGCAGTCACCAAAACATTTTAGCAGAAGAGTTGTATAAAATAAAAATCTTTATGGTAGAATCACTTATGTAGTGAAATTCATTAGTTTTTTTTTCTCTATAGTTCTGTCCTTAAATAGATAGAAATTTGTATTCTTTTTTTATGTTTATAGCAAAGTTTTAAATTAATTAGGGGATTTCTTTTGGAGTACTATAAAATACAAATGTGATTTTGCTCATATCCAACTGGTTTAACTGTTTGTTTTTAGGATTAGTGTGAATATTTTACAGAAAGGAGATTCAAATACTTGTATCAATTAATAATAAGATATAGGCTTCATATTTATAAAACCATTGAAAAAAGAATTATATTTATAATTTAGAAACTATTCTATATTAATTCATATTATTACCAAGAGAGATTACCTTATATTTCAGCTTCATTAGACCGTGAATGGAAAATAAGATTTTATTTCTTCTATAAAACCAATCAGAAACTTATTTTCAATACAAATGGAGAATGACAAAAAAGTTTCATTTTTCACATATCAAAAAGAGCTCTTCCCTGGGGTAGATACATGATTCAATCCTTTTAGATTTCTTAAACTGAATGTCCACACTTTCCAAAATATGTTATTAATCATAGATAAAAGTATAATTTAAAACTATCATATTTAGAGCAGGAGGAAAGAGAATTTTCTTAAACCAACAGTATAGTCAAACATCAACCAAAACACTTTAAATTTTTAGGATTTGACACATTTTATTTATAAATATAATTTTTTATTCTTGTCTGAAAATATTTTTTATGTTTTTGTTAAAAATCATTGTCCAAAGATCAGTAAGTGAACTGATTTTTCTTTTCATGAGCTATAAAATTGAGTTTAAGCTTTTTGTACACTTCATTGTATTTTTGTTTCATATTTTTGAAAGATGATATTTTCAACAATATTTAAATAGAAATTTGGTAAATAGATCATTATTTAAAATTAAGTTACCAGTGTTTATGGTTTTTATACACATATGAATAACACAAAAGTTATAAATTATTAATAATATTAAAAACATTAAATAATTATTAGTTCAATCATATCTTGCTATTATAATCTTAAAATACTCAAAATGTATACTTACACACAAAGATACATAAATAAAATAAATTTAATTACATTAAGCAAGTGAAGTTTCCTTATTTTTTAATCAAATGTGTATATAAAAATTATCTTTTCATTTTTTAATTCAAAAGAATAAATACATAAATAACTGTATATATATATATATATATATATATATATATTTAGCATTTAAACACCCAGAAATGACATATTCTTATTTTTTCCTTATTTCAATATATGTTTATTTGTAATCATAGTGGCATAGGGAGAGAATAGAGAATTTTAAATTCTGAAACTTGAACAACTTATCTCTGTGCTATTTTTAGTGACTTTCTTTTACAATCCATATCTGATTTATAGCAAAAATTCTGTGTTAATTTAATCTACTAGACACTGACATAATATATAAGTCTCTGCCTCACCTACAAGTCTCAGATTCTTCAGATTTGACATATTGACATATAGCTAAGGTTACAAGCAGGTACCCTATAGAATATGCATATGCAATAATAAAATATGTTAATACAATTTAGAATACTTTTTCTTTACTTTAAATTTAATATTTCAGTTGCTGACTTAGTGAAAGGGAATTTCCAGGAAACCCATGTGGTCTAATTTCCATGAAGGTCTGCTGTGAAATACAACTTTCTTTCAAAATCACCCCAAATGGCCAATGCAGCTGGTATCAGTGTTGTTCATCGGGGCAGTTTGGAAGTAGAAATCCCCGCACAGTGGTCCATACAGAGTTACAAGGGTGACACATGAGACATATCTGAATGCTTGTTGAATATATATAGTCCTTATCTCTGTTCAATGTTTCACATAAAAACTTTGCAAGTGATCATAATGTGTACTTATGGTAACTACTTCTTGAGAAGACATTCATTCTTGAGAAGTCAACATAGGGAAGGCATCATAGAAAATATGTGTTATAGTATTCAAATATAACTGTTTCTTAAATACTTATGTATTATAGTATATAATGTTTTTGAATCATGTATCACAATATTCAAAAGGTAGATGAAGGAAATACATGCAATATGCTGTCTGAAGTAGTCTCTCTCTGTCTCTGTCTTTCTCTCTCTATTCATCTTTTTCTCTCTCACACACACATGCACTCACTTTTTAATGAAGGAAGTAATGGTTAGATTTTTTGTTGCTTTAATGTTCCAAATGCTTATCTGACATTTATTTCTGGCTTTCACTAATTATAATTTAAATCAAGGAGTATATAATAATACCCAATTCACTCAAATTACCAACAGATCATTTTCTGAGTGAACATTTAAAAGATGGATATATACTTGAAACAATTTAGTACAATAGATATTTTGAACATTTCCAAATCTCTGAGATATTTTTGATTATTATACATTAGCTATTTAGTAGAATGTTAATATGTAGGTTGGCAATACCAATTAACCAATATTTCCTTTTGATATATTATTACACTGCATAGTACTTAGTATTATTTTGGAAGGCAAATATGAATACTCAAAGCCCTTCCAACTGCCATCATAGTAACACATTTCAGTATCTTTCATGTTTTTCATCTCATTAGTTGAAAAAAAGGATGAGACAGTTGAAGTGGGCCAAGAGACAAGCAACCATCAATAGTTTGACTCACTGTAACTTCTGGTGTAAAAATAACAAACTTATATGTCATTATTTGAACGGTAAGCAGGAAATAACCAGGAAGATTTGAAGAGAAAAAATAATTGTTGTTTCAGGTGAAGTAACGAACAGTAAGCATTGTTTGGACAAGTAGTACAGAGAGCAAATTAGTCAAGGGTAACCCGGACAAGGGCCAAAATGAAGTTAACTTCATGTATCTGAAGCTGAATGTTTGCAGTGATAATAATACTGCCTGCAGATTATATCGGTTAAAAAATAAGATCTCTACCTCAGTTTAATATAAAGGTCATTGATGGTTAACACACAATGAGGGTATTGGGAGATCTGGTAAAATTAGTTCCCCTGGAACATAACCCTTCATAACATTTAAAGAACCACTGTCTCTAACTCAATGCCCTCAAGATATCTAACCAACTTCATGAATGTATTTTAATAACTATGAGAAAAAGGACTAGATAAAATCAGTAAATTAGGGAATTGATTGAATCAAATGTTAAGCCTAGCTTCATCTTCTAATTTGCAGAAAGGTTAATTCGATAATTTATACCAATTGTCTTCCTTTCACAAGGAGCCATGCCTGCTTTGAACTATTATTTTCATTCCCTAATACACTTTTTTGTGTGTTGATGCATGTCATTTAATCCCATTTCTTTCTACTTTTTGAATTGTTTTAACTTAAGCAGTGTCTTCAGTGACTCTTACATGTACCACTAGATTAAGCCCCAATCCAGTATATTCAAGCCAAACTCTAATAGACGATCATCCTCTGGCAGTTTTAACACTCTCCCTTGTGTACAGAGACAAACAAATGGCCATTAAGGAGTTTTATGTTGTCTACTAATCCTCTGCACATATTTCTTACCTCCTAATTTCCTGGTACTTCTTTATTTCCCCAAATACTGCAGGTGGATTTTTAGTGTACTGGACACTATTATAGATTGACTAGTTGGGTGGTCCAAAGCATCATGATCATCCTTTAAAAATATGTTTATAACAGACATATTCATTTCATTCAGCATTAACTTAACTATATGATATGACAATGGTATTCTCAGAGAAAAACAGTTTCATACCCTTGAAATACAGTGATGAAAAGATTGCCAATCATGATCTATTGAAAGAAACAGAAGTTTCTGAAAATTAAAATACTGTGCTGAGAGTGTTAGAAAAGAGATGTGCAAAGATATGTACACCTGATCTTCCCTTTCAAATTACTATGAGTAATCATTTGCTATGGAAATCATTTGCTTTGTATTTCCTACAGGAACTGAAGAAATCACATGCTTCTATACTTTTTTATATACAAAATGACATCCATACTCTTAATCTGCTATTTCACGACTTCTCCTCAGTCTTCTCTAAATCACCTTTCCAGTACAATTTCTGTGCTATTTCCCTGAATTTACCTTTTTGTATGTCCAACACTGTAACACTGTTCTCTACATTCTTTCATTGGAAAACCTACACCTTAGAGTAACATGTTTCTAGTTGAAGTTCATCACATCAGGTCTGAAACAAATGGTAACTTTTCTTGGAATTTTTTCCCAATACACTGATTACTACCAAAATTCTCCTGCTAAATTTAGTTATGCTTCTCTCTTGACATTGCTCATATGCCTGTTTAGTTATAGTTTTCTATCTGTATTTTTAATCCATCAAACATGGCATTTTAATAATAATAGCATCACCTTAAAAACAATACCAGCTAATCTTTTTAAAAATATATTTGACATAACAGTGTGTAAACTTAAGGTATACAGAATATTAATTTATACGTTTAATTAATATATAATATTAATTAATACATTTATTATTGTAATATGATTGTCATTGTAGCAATAATTAGCTCCTCTATCACATTACATAATTATCCTTTTTTTAAGTGGTTGGAATCTTTAAGTTCAATTCTCTTAGCAAGTTTGATGATTATAATACAACACCATTGTCTATATTTACTGAACTGTGCATTAGATCTTTGGTGGGAATGTAAACTGGTTCAGCTGCTATGGAAAACAATATTAAAGTTCCCCAGAAAATTAAAAATGAACCTACCATATGAGCAGCAATTCCACTTCCAGGTATATATACCCAAAGGGAATAAAATGGGAAATTGATAACTATGTGCACTCCCATGTTTATTGCAGCATAATTCACAGTAGACCAGAGGTGGCAACAGCCTAAGTCCTCATCAGCAGATGAATGGATGAAAATGATGTGATATATATATATATATATATATATATATATATACACTAAATATAATAATAATATATTATTAAATATATATTATATGTTATTAAATAATATATATATTATTTAACCATGGGAAAGGACATCCTGCCATTGGTAACAACATGGTTGCAGCCTGAGCATAGTTTACTAAATAAAATAGGTCAGGCAGAGAAAGACAGGTACTGTATGGTACCACTTATATGTGGAATCTAAAATGCCAAACTCACAAAAAAAAAAAGAAAGTAAAATGGATGTTACCAAGCATGGTAGTTTGGGGGTGGGTAGCACAAATGTTGTTTAATGATTCAAGTCAGAAAATCTTGATTGAATACTTATCATGTATGTGAAAATATTGTCCTTGGAATGTCTACAAACTCTGCTTATAAAGTTCTTAGTGTTTCTTTAGTGATGTCAGTAACCATTCACAATCAGCAAATAAAGAAATTGAGATAGGAGAGGTTAAATAGTTTATGAAAGTGACACGTCATCACTTTTGCCATTTTCTATTAAAACTAATTCACGGCTTGTCCACCCATTTAAAGGAAGAGGATTGCATAGAGGTGTGGATACCAAGAGGTGGGGAGAGTTCGGGCCATGGTACAGTATCTCTGTCACAGTCCATTCTCTGGTCACCAGTGATCCATGTCCTTCCCACAGGAAAAATGCATTCACCACCTCCCCAGGTCCCTGAGAGTCCTAACCCATTAAACTATCTGTTCTAAGTTCAGAAACTCATCCTCTAAATTAGATCCAGTGAGAATGAACCTACTGGGTATAGACCTTCTCAGCCCGTCAATCTATAAAACTAAACAGGCAAGTTGTCTGTTCCCACACACACCCAACATGCAGTGGGGGAAGATTCAGGATGACAAGTATAGACATTTCTGTTCAAAAAGGGTAACAATAAAGATGTAAAGGATTCACTGGCCTGTAGTGATTTTAAAATGGAGTCAAAAGATGTTAGATATTCTTTCACTAGATTTCAAAGCCTGGGAATAATTCTGCATGGCTTTTTCTCCTACCTCTGTGTGCTTCAGCCTCCTAGTCATCTTTCCTCTTCCATGAAAGGCAGCCTGATTTGGTGGCTAAGTATTTTTATCAGCCTGCTTCCAGCCTGTAGAATTTCAGAAGTCTGAAAGTTTCATTTTCTACTTTCCCTGTTCTGATCAGTCTAAGCTGGCAGTGTTTTCCCTAAAATAATTTTCTCAAAAACTGTGTAACTCTTTTGTGGATTTCATAGGAGTTCATTTCATTAGACGAGAGCTATACTCACAAATTTCTTCTAGATAATTCCTTCTCCAACTAGGACATGGTGAAAAAACTTAGAAGCAAAGTGATTAAGCTTCCTAAAAGTCCTAATGTTTAATTGAGAGGTTCTGAGACAAAACTTCAATCTTTTTAAAGGACCAGTTGATCTCTTGAGGTTTTAGGAAAAGATTGTACACTCAAACCCTCGGTGTTTTTTCCCTAGACCAAGTTTTATCTAAAAATCATGATTCCTGACAGTTCTTAGAAACAATTTCTTAATTTAAGGACCTTTTTTTATTTGGAAAAGCTCAGAATTCTCAAAATTATCAAGCTGTTTTTAACAGTTCTTTCCTGAAATCATCTTTCTCCTTTCAGGGTTTATAAGCAGAAAGAAGAAACCAGGTGACATCTTCAACGCTTTGCCTAGAGATCTTTCTGTCTAAATAACCAAGTTCATCACTTACATGTTCACTTTCCACATAACTGTTAAAGAGAATTTCACAAATTCTACTCTCTGCTGGTACATGGCAAGGAGCTCCCTTACTCCACTTTCTAATAAAATGTTCCTCACTTCCTTTTGAGCCATCGCTGGCAGTGTCTTCAAAGTTCTGACTGTCTATTCAAGTACATTAAATCTTCCTCTATCATGCTTTTCAAACATTTTCCATCCCCTGTCCACTGCTCATTCCAAAGCCACTCCCACATGTCTAGTTATTTGTTAGAGCAGCACCTCACTTGCAGGTACTGCACAACAAATTACTACAAGCTTAACTGCATAAAATAACAGCTATGTATTATCTCAGAGTTTGTGAGGGTCAGAAACCCACCGATGGCTTAGCTGAATCATGTGCTTCAGGATCCCTCAAAAGAATCCAAACAAGTTGTTGGCCATAGCTGAGACCTTGGAGGCTTGACTAGGGGAAATATGTTCCATCAAACTCATGTGGTTGTTATACGCAGAAGAATGAATTTGGACCCCTATCTTACACCACTCACAAAAATGAACTTAAAATTAAAAGACCTAAATATAAGACTTGAAAATGCAAAGCTTTTAGAAGGAAACATAGGGAAAAATTTGCTTGACATTGGTCTGACAGCGATTTCCTGTATGAGACCAAAAGTACAAGCAACAAAAGTAAAAATAAATAAGTGGAACTACATCAAGCTAAATCTTCTGCACAGCAAAAGAAAAAATCAATGGAATAAAAATGCTGCCTACAGGATACGAGAATATATTTGCAAATCACATATCTGATAAGAGGTTAACATCCAAAATATATAAAGAACTTATATAACTCTGTAGCAAAAAAAGAAAAAAAATCTGATTAAAGAATGGGCAGAAGGACTAAAGAGGCACTTTTCCAAGAAGATATACAGAGGCCAACAGGTACATGAAAATGTGCTCAACATCATTAATTGTTAGGGAAAGGTAAATCAAAACTACTATGAGATATCACCTCACACTTGTTGGAATGTCTATCATTAAAAAACAAACAAACCATAAAACCCACAAAAAATGAGATAAGTGTTGGCAAGAGTGTGGAGAAAAGGGAACCCTTGTGCACTGATGGTAGCAATGTAAATTATACAGCCTCTATGGACAATATTATGTAGTTTTCTTAAAAGAATAAAAATAGAACAACCTTCTTTTTAAAAAAAAAAAAACTTTTCTAAGAGCAGAAACTGAACCCAAATCCTGCATCTATTAGCTGTGTGGTGTTTGGAGGTGTGGATCCTGATTATTAATATAGGTTATCTGAATTATCTAATAGTATCATGTACAGTTTTTCTTAAAGAAGATAAATTGAGTTTTTAAAAAAAGATAGGGTGATATCCTTCCAGTGATTCACTGATCTTAAAGCAAAGAAAAGAGAGAGAAAGCAAGAAAGAGTGAGAGAGAGAGATACAAGAGAGACGGATGGAAATATTCAAATTTAACACTCCATTATCAAGCTCCCCAGAATTTAGAAGTAAAACTGAATTTTTCTTAATGATGAAATAAAATGCAATGATCTTTAAAAATTAAACAACTCTTTGTCCAGCCTAAATTTTAGTATTTTAAATAGGCAAATGAAATGTATGAATCAGCCATTACCCCCTATATTTCTGACCATTCTTATCTTTCATACATTCATATTTTCTGTCACTTTACCTGATTTTTTAAATTATTATTTCTGGATCAGCTTCACAGCTTGTTTTCTTGCAATAAAGCAATAATTGGTTTTCTCCTTGACATGCTCTGAATACACAATTTTATGTTAAGAGTTTGAACAATAGGGCACATATTTCTGTCTGCCCAACAAAACAAATTTATGGCAGAAAAGCTTGATTTTTAAGATTTCATAGACCAGGAAGGCAATTTATCTTTGGCTTCCATTGAATTCATTTTACATATTGGGAAAATCTGTTTTGGATAAAATAAAACGTTTTTTCCCTCCACTTCCTCCTGGTCTTTTTTTAATCATCGATGTTCCCTTTTGTTTTTAAAGCCCAGGGACTAAAAATAGATTATTTTCAACCATAGCCTCTCATTTTATTTCCCATTCATTGCCAATTATCTGTTTAAAGTAGTAGACAACAAATGCTTCTACTTCTTTATGCCCATTAAATACACTCTTATAATGAAGTAGAGTAATGACAACATCAGCTCCTGCCATCCATAACTTTTTGTACTATTTTATCTTCATGACCACACCTCTGACCTTAAAATATCCTCTTAAGTTTGATCTTTTTTCTAGCCTCTGTATCATGGCTCATTTATGTCAAATTGAATTACAAATTTATCTCTGGTCCATATCTTCTACATATCAACCTCTCTCCACTTTATCCACACATTTACCTCTAAGTATCTCCTCTCTCTCTTTCATCGATTACATGGGTAACTCCCAAATCTGTGGATATCTCCACTTTCTGAGATCTAGTCCAGAATTTTCAATTACTCCCCGGAAATTTCATGTAAGGTCCCCTTATTTCTAAATTATTGTAAGGGAAAAAAATAACATGTTCTCAAACTCATCCTCGTGAGTTTCCCACTATGGAAAATAACACAGAGGTTATCACTCTTCCCTGATAACCGCAGATACAAGTACTACCTGCATAATATCTCTGGCATCTTCACCCTTTGGACTTATTCCAACACTTATCATTGCTCATGTAGCTAGCCACTTATTACTTCACTCTAGCAGGTATTTATTAAGTACCAACTCTGAGCAGGCATTGTTTCAGGTTCTGGAACATAAAGATTAATAAGATAGTGGTGAGACATGGTTGAAATTTCCAACAAGCCCACCTATTTGGCATTCATATTATTACATATAAAATGTTCTGGACATTTTTCCTATGGTTTAAAGTAAAAGTGACACAATGATAAAAATAACAATGTAAAATATATCTCCACATTATTTGTCATCAACCTGATCAAGTACATTCTTATGTTATATTTTAACCAGTATATTTTGTTTTGATCAACATATATAACCAGAATATATGTTTTATTTCTCAAATCAGGACAAAGAAAGTTAGGTTTTGGGTGCTTAGTTAGTGAAGAACTAAACTGATTTTGGGCTTGGGGTAGTAAATTAAAGAACTAACAAGGTTTGTTTATACAGGTTTCTTAGCCCCAAGTTCCCTGTCTCTAGCAATAAAGGTATCCCTCTACCTCCAGATACAGGGAAGTCACCTTTCACAGAGAAATTTATTTCCTCCTTTCAGGGACACAGAGGAGGGTCAGAGTTTCCTTCTTGCACTGGCTGCTTCTCAAGAACTTCAACTCGAAATAATCAATATGCCTTTTTGGCATATGTTATGTGGTCCTCCCTGAGCCCCAGCATATGTATCCCTGTGTAAAATACACAGACTTACCCAAGGTGGAGTTAGGAGGACAAGATAAATAATTGAGTTTTTAGCTCTATCTTTTGTGACGTTCCTTTCCAGATCATGATTCTTTACAGTGTCTCTAGAAACATATGAGTAATCTGTTTCTTTTGTTACCAGTATTGGATTTTTGTGTCTTATACCCACATTTTGTTAAATTAATAACTGGTTGCTTCCTCATATCATGGTTTTGTTGTCATTTTATGATGTGTGTACCTTTATAAATGGTGTTAAATTTTACAGTGGCTCCAACTTAATTATCATGAGAATACTTAAAAGAGGGCCATTTAATTTCCTGTAAACCCTCTATTTATTTAATGCCAAAAGAACAGAGTTAAAACTCCAAAGGATATATTTTAAGGCTCTTCATTATCTAACTCAAATATGCATGTTTAATTTCATATTTTATTGTTAACCTACAGAAGACTAGGGAGGCAGAATCTTATTCCTGTAGCACAACAAGCATTGATTAAAACCTGTGCCTTTGATTATCATTTTCTCTACCTCCATGCCATTCATTTATCTAAGCAGATATAAATGCAGTTGTCTTTCCTAATTCATCTTGTCCACAGAAAACTGTAATTTATAAAATAGTTTATTCTCTCTTAATTAGGTTATGCTGTCCTTGTGGTCAGTAACTATACTTGGCTCATTTTTTTAAGTGTAACATAATGGCCCAAGAAAGATGACTAATGAATCTTTTCTAGACATAGTAGAGAGCTCACAGCAATTTAAATATATACATGGACAATTCGCAAATCAGCATCAGAAAATAGATCTTATATTAGTCAAAGAAATATGAGTTGAATGTGAAATCATCATTGATTTTAAGGAATAGATCACAAAGATGTAGAGGGTACAGAGACTTTCTACCCACTGATCTTTCTGTATATCGTTTCAACCCTGTTAAATGTGTACAAATTACTTCAAAGATCTGAAGCAAAAACATATAATAATAAAGAATATAAAAGGAAAATAATCTACTGTTTTAAAACTATGATCATAGTCTATTTGTGTCCAAACTGGAATTGAGCCTTTATTATTATTATTATTTTACCGGGCGATACCTGAATACAAAAACAAACAAACAAACAAACAAAAACATAAAAATTTCTATGAGATAATTTTGTTAAACTTGATTTGGAGACTCATATTTAAATTTAAATTTGATAAGTTATATATTTTCTGTAAGCAATGCATAGGTAAGTTAGGTCTATAGGAAGCCACAAATCAAATGTGCTGTTCTCTTCATGTGGGCATCATAGTTAAGAAAGATTACAAATAGAAAACATTTAGGACAAGATTATAATGAACTTTCCAATATATTTTCAAACAGTTATTTAATGAGCTCACTTCCTTAGGTTTTAAATAATTTTAAAAATAAAACACTTGTTCATGTGTTCCTTTATTCAGTAAAGAACTACTTCTTTGTCAACTCTGTATATGAAGCACCTGTTAGCACAGCGGGAAACACTTCCAAGTAGGAATATACATTATTAAAGTTCCACTCTCAAAGTAATATTATGTACATAATCCCTCCACTCTAAATACCTTCCCATTGTTAATGGCATTACATGTGTAGTGTGTGAATGTGTGTGTGTGTGTGTGTGTGTGTGTGTTTGAGTGTGAATGCCTTACTGACACATACTCAATGCCAAAAAAAATCAAGGCATTGCGAAAGATATTGTAACATTGTCATGTTACCATATTGTAACATTGTCATGGAATTTTTTCTACATACAATTTTTTTCCTATATACAGGTCAATATGTTTATAAAATTTGGTTTATTTTTGTAAAAAGTTATCATATTACATGAATTTGATGATATTAAAATTTTCAAATGATGTGTCCCACTTTCCATGGGGAAGTTCTAGGGTTCTTTGCAGGTGGAAGTGCATTATGGTGGATGAGTATATAATAAGAACAAAAAAGTGTTTCCTGTTATACAGTCAGAAGATTTAACAACTAAGCAGTTTGAGACCATTCCCTATCTCTACCCAACTCGAGTGAGAATTGGCAGACTAAACAAACTTCTCATATTTCATACCAAGAATTTGAAGGTCAAGAGCATTACTCCTTTGCCTAACATCAGTGATGGCATGATTACTGTGTGGATTTCAGATCATCCCAGAGGTAACTGATAAGACATGACTCTGCTCTCTGCTCCCTTCTTCACAAAAGTAGCTCTCAGAGTCCAACAACTGAATACATATATACAGCTGATTCAAGAAAAGTAGCACATAAAATCATGAACCAACATTAGTAAAAAGTATCTGCAAGAAGATGTAGATTTATGCTGTTTTACCTATTAATGGACTATCTAACTTACGAGTCTAGATGAACACCAGTAGGTCCAGGAAGAGTTTAAAAATCCACACATGAGAGCACTCTTTTTCCATTGTCTTCAGTCATAAATGGGTTAAGTATTTAAAACCACACACATGCAAAGATTGCTAATTGCACCTGATAAGTTAGGTAATGTGATAACAAATTCGAAAAATGATATCACGTATGTATTTGTATATTTATTATAATTAAATTGTATAATGGATAAACCCATGGATTGTTCTAAGCATAAATAGTTTGAGCTATATTGAGTGTTATCCATTTGAACAAAAGAAAAATAAAAAGTAGTGTAAACAGTGGTGGGAGAAGAGGAGAGAGCAGTAACCTGTCACAATTCATCCATCTGTTCATGTATTCATCATAGATACATATGGAGCTCCTTCCAAGTATAAAAATCTTCAGGATTTTGTGACTATATAAATGAATAAAGCAGGCTCAGTAGCTGAAGGAATTCAGTACCTACAAATACCTGCCTAGCACTCACCACATACATGTTCTACAAGCTACTCACAAAGGAATGAATATGGAGAACAGAACTGCAATTTACCAAAAAATATTAATGTTTAGTTTGAAAATAAGCATATCTCTTTTAGCCAGAATGACTTTCCTGGAGAATCCATAGATTTTATCAGTTAATTTAAAAACTTCTGAAGAAATAGGTCTTTTTTACAGAAGCAAACTGACTGGGGAACAGTGTCTAGCAGCTAGACACTTGCCCAAGCCTGCACCCTCTGGGGAGAGGAAAGCTGCATCAGTGCCCACGTGGTCCATCCACATCAGACTCCTCCAGAGTCCCTTTTCATTGGAGAACATGAGAAGTTCCACAGAAGTCCTTCGGCGGGGATTCTCCTTCTTCTCCAAAACGTACATCCCATATAAAGTTGGAAATATACTTTTTAAATGTCATCATCTCCATATTTGACACATAGTGGGTACATTGGTTTGAATAATGCCCCCTCTCTCAACAAATTCATGTCCACATAGAACCCCAGAAAGGTTTTGAGGTTTGGAAAGAGGGTCCTTCCAGATGTAATTATTTAAATTAAAATGGGGTCATATCATAATAGGTGGGTCCTAAATCTAATGACTGGTGTCCTTCTAAGAAGAAGAAAGAACACTCAGAGTCACAGAAACATAGAAGGAGGAAGGCCATGTGACAATAAAGGCGGAGACTGGAGTGATGCATCTGTAAGCCAAGAAAGGTCAAGGATAGACAGTAACTACCAACTACAAGGACAAGGTAAGGAAGGATTCTTCCAAGGATGGAGGAAGGATGGTCATGCAAACAGCTTTATTTTGAACTTCTAGCCTCCAGAACGATGAGAAAATAAATATCTCTTTATTAAAGCAACCCAATGTGTGATGCTTTACGGGAAACTAGTACAGTAGAATCTGTAATTTTGGTTAAAAACTGAAATTAACAGTTGTGAATATTTTAACTAACAATCTTAAATGGAAAACTTTTATCACAAAAAGTAAATAATAAAATGGAATCCAGAAAAATAGTAGCTCTAATATATTTTTGCTTGATACAGCTAAAGACTGAAGTTATGCATTATAAATTTATTTCAAGCATTCCTGACAAAATCCTTCAATATTTTATCTATTTCCTTAGGGTTAAAAGGCTTAGCTACAGTTTGAAATACTGCATAAAGATAAGCTTATTGACTCAGCATTTAATGAGACTATTTCAGGAAAAAAAAAAAAAATATATACATATATATATATATATATATATATATATATATATATATAAATCAAGAATTAAACCCAGCTAAAAGGATTTATACTAAAATTCACACTCAATTTATGCAAGTTTCACTAGAGTTTAACACATTGGAGGTTAAAAAAAAAAAGAAATAAAAGAAAAGAAAACCTACAGAAAAAGCTCATGCTCAAATTGCAGTAATAAGGAGAACAGGAGATAGGCTTCTTATCCCATGAGAAAGGGTTTTGTGTCCCTTTTTTGTTGTTGTTTTGTTTTTGTTGTTTAACATATGATTGGGGATCTCCAATACTCTTAGGCAATGAAAGATTCATGAGTCAAGTTTCCAAAATGGATGCCTCTTTCTGACAAGAGTGTGGTCCTTTGTACTAAGAATATAGAGTGAGCTCTGCATCAGATAACTCAGCTGTCACCCACGAAGGGCAAGTGAGAGGGTCACTCTTGGACCACATATCACTCTCTGCCATAAGGAGAAGGGCTATGAGGTGCATTTCAGTCTATTCAGGAAAATTGGCTAAGGTTTTTACATTTTCTTACCTTCTATATGTCCTTTTCTCCTTCCTTCCTTCCTTTCTTCCTTCCTTCCTTCCTTCCTTTCTTTCTTTCTTTCTTTCTTTCTTTCTTTCTTTCTTTCTTTCTTTCTTTCTTTCTTTCTTTCTTTCTCCTTTCTTCCTTCCTTTTTTCCTTTCTTTCTTAAATATTTTATCGTCTTGTAATACTGCATTCCTTTCCTTATGATTTTATATTTTCTATATTCATAATAATTAGCATATGCTTTTATTTTATTTATTATAAAAACAATAGTTTTTGTTCACAAGAAAAGGGGCAGATAATTCTTCTATATGTAGAAGAAAACTATCCAATTAGACTACTTACTGAAGCACTTAGATGGTTATAGCTTTACCTTTCTCCTGGTTCATAGCTCTTTTTAAAAGTTTTTATAGTATTGAACTTGTAAAATTCTAACTTGTTATAATTGAGTTGGAGAGCAAACTAATTTCTCTTTCATTTTCTTATAGCTGAAACATCGCTTAGCATCTTACAGCCATGCCCAAGTCATCAAGCTACATAGTTAGTGTCTTTTATTTATTGGGTAAATGCCTAAGAAGAAAGAAATGACAATTTGTATGCTAAACCTAACATTTTAAATGTGTGAATTGATGTACAATATATAATATGGAATAAATAAGTATCAAATGGTATAGTGATTAAAAGAATTTTTAAAGACTACCAATCTCTTATTAAGGGGTAAGAATGTTATTCTTATTGGAAAATGGATTACAGAATCCTTAATATGTTAACTAAAAGTATGACCAACATTATATTTCAATTTAATGACAGAGAAACAGTCCAAAAAGAAAAAAGCAACAATACATGCCTTGTAAAGTTAGTGAAGAGTTTTTCCCACTGTCAACATTAATACATAACCATCAAAGAATGAATATTTAAAAGATGATATGGTTAATTATGTAATTGTGAATACTTGTTTTTAATGTCCAGCTAATCTTACATTACTCTAATAAAACAATAAAATAAGTCACTTTAGGTCATTTTGCTAATACTGCATGACATCCATGTCAGAAGGAAATTGTTCACCACACCACCTCAAGGCAGATTCACAGGAATGATATTTTATTTCCTGTGATAATTTTAGGTATTATTTTCCAGCTTCTGACTGCATAAAATGTCAAGAAAGAAATGTTCTTAAGTAAAATACAATACATATCAGATCAAAGAATTACATCAAAAAAGCTAACTTGCTGTTTTTTCAACATGGATAATAACTGCTTAAGGGTACCAAAAGCAGAAATGGTATTACATGTTGTCAAGAAGGCAGAGATTGTTGAAACAGGCTGTCTCATAGAAGAGAAAGAGAAATGTTTTACTTATAAAAATAGCTATATGAAAAAGGGAGAAAGAAATCTGTAAACTAAAATATCACAACATCTTTTTCCCTTCGCAATTGTATTTTCAGGTGCCATAAGAAAATCATTATTATAGACTCAGACCATAAAGATAATAGTTTAATTTTATATTTAGATTAGAATAATTTTATATGCTAATTTTTTTTTACTGTTATAAACAATAGTAAGTAATGATTATTCTACTTTCTGGGGCAAGAAAGGAAATAGAGATCCACTATATTGCACCTAAGGGAGTTGAAAGAGATATGGTGGAACTCTAATTTAAAGAACTAGTTAAATAACTAGATATTATTTATGAGGGGATAGTGGAGATCTATGATTGTTCAGAGGAGTCCAGACTAGGAGACTAGGTAAGTGATCATGTCATGCTCTGAGATTAACAAGAATGATTTAATAATTATATATCTTATATATTTTATGTATAAGATAAGATGTATGGGCAAAATTGGGCTAAGATGTTTATAGAGCAAGCAGGAATGGATGACCGTAAGACACCTAAATGTGCAGGTGTGCAGCTATGGAAAAAGAGATGAGAAAGAAATGATCTCAGCCATTAACTGGAAAATAAGGGAAAGAGAGAGTCAGAGAGAGAGAGAGGGAATAAAAGAAAGAATTGGGTCGAAAAAAGCAATAATTCAAAATTGTATTGATACTGAAGGTCATAGCTGAGGTCATAGATTTCATGAGAAGAACCTGAGAAAATATCAGAAGACAAGAGTGGATGTACAAGAAAGAGAAAGAAAGTGGGGGGTATGCTGGGGGCACTGGAAAAGGTGGGTGGATTCAGAGAATCAAAGGTTCTGGTTTGCATGAGAAAGGAATAAGTAACTAAGTAGTTTTGAAATCAGCAAACTAAGGAAAATGGAAGGATGAGGGGATCATAGTGTTGGTGAGTTTGAAGAACACTTTAAAGGGAGCCAAGGAAGTAGCCGGCACAAAAAGATAGAAGATGTTGTCAGATAATGGTCTGTTTCTTGTTCCATGTGGATTTAGAGAAGGAATGGTTTGGTCCCAATCCTTAGAAATATGAGAAGATACACTGTATCTGAGTCCATCAACTGAAGTATCCCTACACCTAAGCCAGCTTTTGAATGGCTTTTGTATACCCAGCTATCTGGGGGCACAAAAGATAATCAACTCTTGCTCCAGCCTTGGCATCTAAATGTATCCTTATACAATAGTGGGAAGTTTGAAAAAGTGAGGGCTTCTCCAACTCCAATTGAACAAAGAAAAGAGGCAACTTTGGAGGTCTACTTTTGCTTGTTAGAGTGTAGGCAGGGACGTGGTTTTCTAGAAGAGGCCAAGAGGACAAGTCTTGTGTGGTTTGTAGTTGTATATTCCAAGAATGTTTAGAGAAGCAATATCAACCAAATAGCAAACTCCTCAGAGAATGACACAACAGAATAGCTCAGTCTTCTTCAGTTAGCAGCAGGATTCCAACAGAAGTGGGATGTTTCCCAAATCTCTCATTGCATCATGTTTGCTTCTGTCCCTTTGGCTAATCTGTGTGAATGGCACAACTCAAAGTGTGCATACATTTAAATAGAATCAAATAATATATTACATATGAATAAACTTAACAAAAATTGTGCAAGACATATACAGTGGAAACTGCACAACATTGGGAAATTAAAGAAAACCTAAATGAATGGAAATGTATGCCATGTTCATGTTTTGGAAAGATTCAATGCTGTAAAATGCAATATCTCTAAAAAACAATCTACAAAATTAACACAAGTCCAATCATAACCCCAGCAGGTATTTTTGGCAGAAATTTTGAAATTTCTGTGTACAGAAATTCAAAAGACCTAAAATTTCCAAAATAATCTTAAAAAAAGAGAAACACAATTGGTTAACTTGCACTACCTGACTTCAAGAATTACTATAAATCTATACTAATAAAGATAGTGGAATATTGACATAAGTATTGAAAAATAGATCAAAGAACCAAATAGAGAACACAAAACTAGAGTTATATTTATGTGACCACTTGATATCTGACAAAGGTTCCAATGCAGCCCAAAAGAAAAAGGAAAGTTTTTGCAATAAATATTTTTTAAAAAACATAATATCCATATGGAATGAATTAACCTAAGATCCTAGCTCACACATACATAAAAATAAAATGTAACCTAAATTTAAAGCTAAGCTATAATATGTCTAGAAGAAAAATAATTTAGTAGAATATCTCAATAATTTAAGATTGGCAAAGTTTCGTTAAGATACATAATGTAGTAAACCTAAAGAACAAACAGATAACCTACTTCAGCAAACTAAACACTTTTGCTCATCTAAAGTCACTCTTTAGAAAATGAGTAGGAAAATCACATTCTGGGAGAAAATATATCACAATATGTGTATAAAAAAGGACCATCATTTAGGATATATAAATAAATTAATGCCTAAAAAAAAGAACAAACTCCAAAATGGACAATAATTTGAAAAAACACGTCATTGAATATGCAAGTCACCAATAAGCACATGAAAAGTTACTTGACAGCTTTGGTCATCAAAGAAGTGTAATTTAAAATCACATTAATCCACTAATGCTTCAGAAAGTTAAAATTAAAAATACTGAAAAAGCAAATGTTGAAAAGGGTAACAACCAGAATTCTCATCCATTAGTAGTAGGAGTTCCATAGAGAGTGTAGAAATTATTATATGCATATGAAAACTCTAACAACATACATAATTGATATAAGATCAAGAATCCTCTAACTTTACAATTAACATAACATTTTCACTTTTCTTGTCATAACTTTTCATTCTGATTTACTATAGGAAACTTTGGTGTCAACACCACTGGTTACCTTGAAATGTAAGCACATATGAGTTGCCTACTAACTTAAAATTTTTCAATGATATTCAAAACAAAAGAATCTTTAATTTGGTTTGATTGTTAGTAGGTCTTCTGAGCATTAAATTTGCTACTGGAAAAAAATTGTATTTTATGTCACCAAACCTCATCCCATCCAGTTAAATTACTGGTAATTTTTCTCTCCATCGCAATGGTTTCTCAGTACTTTATCTGTATTTTCATGGCATTTATATTCCAATTTTGTTATTCAATTACTTATCAAGCTTCCCTGTTAAACCAAAAGTCCAGTAAGTGTAGCATCCATATTTCTTCCACATTTCAGTACTTTACCCCACAATGATTTCACTTACAAGAGTGAGCTTCTTAAAGACATAGAACAATTCATATTCATCTGCCCTGATACCTTCAAATGGTGAACATACATATACTATATCTGATACATGCATGTTAGCAAATATATAATAAATATTTGCTGAAAAAATGTTCAGCAAATATTTATTGAATGGATGAATTGTTGAAAAGATCCACAACTATTTGTATGGGACTAACTGTTTTATTTTTCATTTCTTTGTTCCTATACACTGTATAGCTACATTGCATAATAGATTGACTAGATCTATAAGATATGTGAGACTATTAAAAAACTAAAATATAGGTTAAATGAATTAGACAAAACTATTTACACTACATTCATAACTAAGCCCAAGTTTAGCAAAGTAAATAAATGTTTTCTTTATTTTAAAATAATTGAATAACCTATTTAGATTGAAAGTTGCAGTTCTGATAAAACAAGTTATGAGAAACTTCTTCCAAATAGTTGATCAATTTGATTGTTTTTTCTGATATACATGTCTCTGTTGATTTAATTTTTTTTTATATCATGAGAATGGAAAATCATATTATTTTATTTGCCACTAATTAATCCCATTTCTTAATGGATATGTATTATGTGCTTACCCAGAACTAGGTATCATACATGCTAGAAGCTGGGAAGGGTTTATGAATGCAGACATAATATTTGTGCTATAGGAACCAGTGACCTAATGAGAAAGGTATTTTTACAATGATTCCACCACAAGACCATATGTAGTAACAGACCAATATATAGAAAGGTATCTGTGTTAGGTGGAATTCTAACGTAAGCTGCCTAACCCTCACCCCCTCATGGCCCAAGCTTTTTTCTTCTTTCTCAAGATGACTTTGGCTATTCAGGATTTTGTTTGCTTCCATACAAATTTTAGGAATATAGACAACAACACTGTATTATAATCATAATACTGGCTAAGAGACTGGATCTTAATTATTTCCACCACAAAAAAATGATAATTATGTGACATGATAGAGGTGCTAACTGTCACTACAATGGCAATCATTTTACAATATATAAAAGTATCAAATCAAGAAGCTGTACACCTTAAATTTGCACAATGTTATATATGAAATACATTTCAATTAAAAAATAAAAATAATAGGTACCTAGGTGAAACAAACAGTACTATGTCTTTTTACTACAACAAAAGTTGTATAATCTAACATTAGCAGATGACTACCAGGGGTTATAGCCAAGAAAGAATGTTGCAAGTCCACATTAGGCAATAAGAACCATACAACACATGGAAAAATACTAGATCTGTATTTAGATGTCACAAAGCCATTGTATTTATCTTTAAAAAAAATCTAAGAAATCTGTCTTTGAGGCTTTCTTTGAAACTAAAACTGAATATTGCCATTAACAGTCAGGAAATTATAGTGAGACCTGGAGTATAGTATTTCCCTCATTGGGAACTTACATATTTCTTATTAATCAATTACTCTCCCTCACTCATGCATACTACTCTATTTATTGATCAATGTTAAAAGTAACATGAGTTTAATCAAGAATTTTCTGAGTGCAAGTCTGAGCCTTTAGCTATTGCAAAGCTGTAGAAATGACTCCATCCAAGACTGAAGATTTTTAAGAATGTCTATATGTTCAAATCTGTAGGTTCTTGACTTAGCATTATTTCAAATATTGCTATGAATACTTTAAAACCACTTTCTGTAATTCTACAGGATATCATTTTAACTAGAGAGTATATGGAGTACAGTTACCTAAATCCCTTAAAATAGTAAAAAAGTAACATTTTGTTTCACATTTCTAGGACCTCAGTTTATTTTGAGGGGATAGAGCAAAATCCAATTCTCTACAGTTTTCATCTTGCAGTTTTTCCAATGCTTGGGAGAAACTATGTTGGTACATTGGGAAAAAGGTCATACAGTTTTCCTAATTTCATCTCCTAAATCAGACTGAGGATTGCTTCCCATTGTTTAATTCAAAATGATTTGGGATGAAAAGCAAATGTCCCATCATAAGAAATTCATTTTTATTAAAAAAACACTTATTTAATTACTGCTAAAATTAATCTTTGCTGCAGAATATGCTTTGATTTATCTAGACCTGTGACAATTTACTAATAAATTGTCACTATATCTGCTGTTCCAGTATCTTTCCTCCCACTTGCAAACTTTAAGATCTTACTTAGTTATCAATACATTAAAAGCGTAATGCTCTGTTTTAAATTCAATAGTACTAAACGGGGCCATTTTCAGTGGCCCATCTGAACATAGCACCTTCTGTTAGGGGTACATACCTCAGTAATGTCCAAACACCAAGAGCTGTAATCTTAACATAGGAAAGTAATTCCTAGGAGATTATAAGACAAACACCATACCGTTTAGCAGAGCTGCTAGTTACTAACTTTGTTATGTTAATCATACATAACACTGCTATAGAATCAGAAAATCAGGGACTATTTGAGAGAAAGAGATCTGTGAAATCATCTACCCCAAGCCAGTAATATTATAGAAGCTGAAGACCAGAGATAAAAAGGGACTAGTCAAAGGGGACAAAGATGAGAACACAAGTTACCAGTTAAGAAGTCAAACCTCTATTGTTCACAAAATCATTTATGAAGATGATTTGAAGTATTTTCCCCCACTTTTCTTCTGTTAACCTAGAAAAAAAATCATGTCATAAGACCTTTGGAAATTTCAAAAGTAATTATATAAAGCTCCCTGTGGAATATGAGCTCAGTGATATTGCTGATCATGTATAGTATTATTAATAAGGTGGTTTATATTGATACTTATTGTATATTTATTGATGTTTAATTGATGCTGTGTTTGAGATACACAGATGTAAACCCTTTGTTATCTCCTAGGATATGCAACCTGCTTCAGATATAAGAATTCTATACCAAGCAAGGACATGACTGACTGAATCTCATTGTCAATTTTTTGCCAAATGCATAGTGTATAACCCACAAACACTATTTACATGTATATGTAGGAGATGACAGAATTCAAAAAATTATCTATCTTTTATTGTATGCCATATGCATAAAAATTGTTTGATTTCCTGTTTGGCACATAATAATTATTATATTTTTCAACATTATATTCTCCTCTGGGGTGCCCATTTTCTAGAAGTTTATCTTTAATATATTAGAGACAGAGGGTTTTTTTTTTCTTTTTACAAAAGCATACCCTTTGAAGAACACTTGTATTCACATCAATAAGCAAATGTTTCATATTTATTTTTATTATATGGAACCAAAAATGTTAAAATATATTATTTTTAAAGTGTCTCTCTGATTAGCAAAGCTCAGTCTACAATAACTATGTTGACTTCCACTGAGAATGCTGTCAAGTTAAAATATTTAAGTAATTCATAAAGCAGGTTCTGTTTGAATGTAGTTTCTATTTCTTTTTTCTTGGAGCTTACTGTCTAAGGAAAGCAAATATTTCACCAGCATTATATGCTACAAACCTAAGACACATAAATGACACTGATTATAGGACATACACAACAAAGGGATATTGGGTGCATCACTCTTATTCTCAAGACTGTAGCATGTACAGTTCACTTGTGGGAGTGACCACATCCCTAGTTTTATACAGAGCCATCAATGCTGATAAACAGAAGTCCTAATATGTCTAGACAGACACTAAGCAGTAACAAACCCATTTAATCTACTGTCATTAATTATTGTAACTCCTTTCTCTGTATTCCGCCCAAGAATTTAAGAGCTCTCAATTAAGTATTGGGACCTGTAAGACAATCATAACAGAAATAGGAAACTCTAGAAACCCTCATAGGACCATATGGAAAAGAAAGTAAAGGAGGGGCAGTTTAATTTAGGAAGGTGTTTGAAAGATGTCTTCCAAAGCCAGAGGAAAACCTATTATGTTGATAGTTCCAAGAATTCCTAGCTTGGTTGCCAGCCTCACACCTTACAGAGAACTTAACCATGTGATTCAGTTCACGCTGACATGAAATTCCATTCACTAATTTGAGTTACTAAAATGACCTATTAAGGAAGAAGATTAAGCAACCTTAGGTGAGATTTGGATAAAATCCGTAGCAGCTATTTATAGTATTCAACACAGATTTTCATTCAAAAATGTCAATGGCCAATAACTATTGTCAAGCTCCACATACCCACAATTATTCTAATAAATGTCATCAGAATCAAGAAAACGTACACCTTAAAATACAGAATAGGGTCTCATACAGAAATTAAATAAAACGTAAGTGGTTGTAAAGTAAAAACTCACAATTTACCACATTTGCAACACAGTAGTGATTTTAAACTTAGAGAACAAAGCAAATGGAGGAGAGGAATTCTGGTCTTACTGAGCAGTATAAATAAAAAAAGACTCATACCAAGATATACCCTGGTAAAATTTTGAACAGCTATAGGAAAAAAGAAATACTAAAATCTTCCAGGGTACAGGCTACTACTGTGAGAGATAAATTTCAAAACTACTTACTTTTAGATGGCATTTAAAGCCTTAATACTGGAAAAGATTATCTACAGAAATTGTAGAGAAAAAAGATCAAAGTCTGTGTTTGAGAGCTCTAGGGAACTCCAAAATTCAGAGCTTGAAAATATAAATTATATAAAACAAGCCATACATGAAAGCTGATAAATAATATAGAAAGTAAAACCAAGATTATATATTCAGTTTGTGTGTGTGTGCAGTGAATATGCAATTAAAGAATGATCTATATGTATAAAAGATATAAAGGATATCTATGTATTTACATCTATACCTATATATTACTGCTGAAGAGTCCATTAATATGGAGACAAAGAATGTATAATTGGACAAAATTTAAAACTAATTTCACTGGACTAACTGGGATTCCATTCCATCCTGATTAAAGTAAAAAGGGAAAGAGAATTGAGCAAATAATCACTGTGGACTGACTGATTTGCTTCTGTTTTCCTATAATACAAACCTCTCATTTTCTAATACTTTAGGGTTATTTTATTCCTGTATTTCCAATAATTATAGTTTTTTTCTCCATTGCTTGATTATATTCACTAGAACTTCCAGAAACACCCCAAAATTGTGAAACTGATAATCCAAATATTAATTCCAGTGGTTTGTTGTTAAGTACTTTGGCATAGATACAGCTTTTAATATGTTCTCTGTGTTCCCCTGCAATTCCAGCCTCTGTTGGGGACAGGTTGGGGCCATGCAACTATTTCTGGCTAATGAACTATACACATTTGCAACATGTCACTTCAAAGCAGAAGCAGTTAAAAGGCATCCCTCTTCCATCCCTCTCTCTTGCCACTGAAATCCTATAACCCATGTTTTGAAATGACTGCACCACAACATAGAAGGAGTGTGGGTCCCAGAGTCACCATCTGGAAGAATGCTTTGTGATGGATAACAAAGCAAACTCCAACTTCTGCTGTCTACAGAGACACAAAGAAAGTATAAAGACACAGATAGGTTGAACATAAATCATGGATTAATGCTGCATTCATTTTCCATTGCTGTGTAATAAATTCCTACAAACATAACATTGTATTGCCACACATTTATCATCTCACAGTTTCATGGGCCAAAAGTTCAGGCACAGCTTAGCTGTGTTTTCTGTTTTGTGTCTCACAAAGTTGGGTTCACAGGAATAGGCCCTCTAGTGGAGGCTTAACTAGGAATAAAAGTCTTCCGCAATAGCACAGTTGTTGGTACCATTCTTTTCTTACAGTTATAGGGTTCAGTGAAGTTTTCTTCTTCAAATCCAGAAAGTAGGAAAAGAGAGAGACGCGAGGTGGGTGCAACACAATAAATCAAGTGCATACAGTCATATGCAGCCCATTACCTATGCTGCATTCTCTTGGTAAGAAGCAAGGGAAAGGCTCTGCCTATATCTAAGGGAAGGGACTTACATGGTCTGTCTGCCACAAAGATATAATATAAAATCTGTAAACACAATAAGGCTGGAGTGGCTATGCTAATATCAGATAAAACAGGCTTCCAAACAAGTTATTACCAGAGATAAAAAGTCACTGGGGTGAACTACTCAGGATGATATAAAAACCATTGTGTATGAGCTTAATAACAAGACTTCTAAATAATATTTAACAAAATTAAAGGGAGAAATTCTAAAATTCCACCAATTAGAGATTTTTAACACCACTCTAAGCCATTATGAGAACCAGTAGTCAAAGAATCAGTGAAATCACAGAAGACACAAATAACGTTATCAACCACCTTGACGTAATTGGTATTTACAGAATACTACATTGAGTAATGTAGAATGCACATTATTTTCAAGTGTACATGGTACATTTAGTAAGATAGATTCCACCATGACAAAAAATAAGTGTCAATAAAGTTAAAAAGGAATTACATCATACTCTAACCAAAATTATATTTATTTTCAAATAAATATGATACCTAGGAAAACTTCAAATATATTCTAAAAACAAGTACTTCTAAAAATACATGTTAAGGGAGAAATCACAAGGTAATATTTGAAAGAATTATGAATTGAATGACAATAAAGTCAGCATAACAAATATTGTGATATTCAGCTAAAGCAGTATTTAATATGAAATTTGTAGTTTGAAGTGTCTATATGGGTAAAGAAGAAATGTCCAAAATCCCAGAGATCCAAAACAGTCAAGGAGCTAGGAAAGTAAGAACAAAATACCCTCAAAATGAATATAAGAAAGTAGATAATAAAGAGCAAAAACTGATGAAATAAAAAAATAAATACCAATTAAAAATTAATAACGCTAAAAGTTGATTTTTAGAGATTGACAAAATTGATAAACCTTGAATAGACTGATCAAGAAAAAAGAAGACACATATTACCAATACTAGGACTAAAAGAGGTCTTATTACTACAGATCATATAGACATTAAGCAGATAATAAGAGAATATTAGGAGTAAACTTATGCCAAAACATTAGACAACTTGTTTGATATTAAATATACATATTAATTGAAAAAATTAAACTTACCTCAAATAACACACGATGGTGGAAATAAAATGTGAGTAGCCCTAAATCTATTAAAAACACTGAATTAATTATCAACAAATTTTCTTCACCACAGCACCAAGCTCAGATGGCTTCAGTACTGAATTCTATGGAACATTAAAGGAAGAAATGGCAATAGTCTTCCACAAAGACTTTCAGAAAATAGAAAAGGGAAGAACACTTTCTATATTGTTTTATAATGTCAGCATAACCATAAAAACAAAAGATATTAAACACAAGCAAGCAAGAAGGCAAGCAAGCCAACAATAAAGCAAAACCCACAAGACAATATCATTCATGAGTGTAAATGCAAATATCCTTAACAAAATATTAGCAAATTGAATTAAGCACTATAAAAATACAAATAATACTATACAATGACCAAGAAGAGTTTATCCTAGTAAAGCAAGGTTAGTTTATACTTGAAACATCAAAAAATGCAGTCCACCATTTTAATAGAGTAAAGGAGAAAAACTGTGTGGTCATCTCAAAAGATAACATTTTTTAAAAAATTGAACATGAAATAAGGAATATAAAGAAAAGTCTTCAAACTGGTAAAGAGCATCCTTGAAAATAAAAGTAAGGACAACTAATATCATCATACTTAATTGTGAAAAATTGAATGTGTTTCACATAAGATAGAGGAGAGTGTTCTCAAGTTTGGATATTTTTAAAGGACTCAAAAGACCTCACAGAGCATAGTCACATAAGGCTTTCATTTAAAGATAAAATAATGGTGCATCAAGAAAACAAGAGTACAGGAAGCATTGCAGGTCTGAGAGATACTCAGGAGCAAACTCGTCAAGGTCCTTCTTAGATGCACAAAGACAAGGAAAGTTCAGTCTCCAGGTTGAACCACCAAGATTTGAGTGATGATCTTGTTTTATGTCTCTCTGGTTATGTAGCCAAACCAGGCTGTCTAACCAGTTATGTCAAGTAAAAAGCATCAAAAATAAAACAGGTCCTGGGATTACAAGGATAATTTTGAAATTTAATTACATGTTTTAAATCCCATAGCCTTTAGCTTGGTCAACAATTAAAGAGGAAGGAATACATGAATCCTAAATTGAGGGTAGTAGGAGATGGTGACTCATAATTATGGTAATCTTAATTCTCCATACACACTCTAATGGATTTCTTGTTTGTTGTCACCCCAATAGTTCATGATAAAAAGGTTGATCCGGTTAACAAAATGGGAAGTTAAATAGATATAAGTTCCAAGAGGGTGGAGACTTTGTCCTGTTCACCAATATATTTTTAGCCCATGGAAGAGTACCTAGTTTAATGAGTCTTAATTGGAACAGTGAATGAACAATGTTTCTTTCCCTGAAGACAGAATCATTGCTTCTCTATTAGCTCTCTACCATTACTATGTTGCCACAATTTTATTTATTATCTCACAGTTCTATAGGTCAGAATTCTGACAAATTTTTCACAAAGCTGAAATCAAGATGCCAGCAAGACTGTTCCTTTCTCATATTCTGGGGATGAATCTTCTTCCAGGGTTTTCAAGTTGTTAGCAGAATTCAGCTAAATGTGGTTGTAGCACTCGGGTTTCTGTTTTCTTACTGCTTATCACCCAAGAGTCACTCAAAATCTATAAAACCAGATGTGTGTTTACGAAATCTGTGGTAGTTTTGTGCCACATTAAACTGCATAAATGGAATCTAAAGTTGAGAGATTGAAGATAATATTTTTAAAAGTTAGGTGTTTTATTAATAGAATGCTCCGAGGTAAACTTTACATGTTAAGGTAGTTCGACTCATTTCTACTTGTGGATGACGTAAAGTTTAGATTAAAATGGAATCCAATTGACTCTTTGGAGAGATAGTTTAATATGGAATCAGATTGACCTTTTTCTCCATAATGCCATTTTCCTTTCCCTTGCTCATATTGGCTTTGCATATATACTGCTTTCATATTTAGTCCTTTTTCTGTTTATTTATGTTAACCATGCCAGATTTTGGAAGATAATCCAGTTATGCACAGACCTTTCCCCTCTTATGTAGCAATATCAAAAGTTTATTCAAATACCGAATGGCACTGATTCAATTCATTGTTACTGAAGCAAACCGAAGATTGCCATCAAGTACATTTTGGTTTATAATTCCTGGTCATGGGAATAAAAAAAATCATGCTACAGTTCAGTGAAATGGATGCAAGTAAAGACACACATTTTAAATATATGTTGTGTGATATGGTTCTTCAAGAAAATTCTTTTATATGGATTCCTGATAATAACCATCTCCTATAAATTTATGTGGTAAGTATTTGGATAGTATTGCCAAATGATCTCTGCTAACATCAGACACTTCTCACAGAAGTGCTCCAATGAGCACACAGTCACAGCACACTGGTTCCGTTCCATGTGCTGTTGATAAAACTGCATAAAGCCTCGTTAATGAGAATGGGGCTATTTTTCTAGATTTGTCTGAGTGAAATAAGTTTATTTGGAGTTATTATATTAAAACTTAAATGAAAAATACAGACTTTGGTCTATTCAATATTTTACATGTTTCAAAAACTATCTTACTGATTTTAAAATCTTTCTAATTTTATTGCAAAGAGATAAAAAAATAGAGAAAAGTACAATAGGATCTTCACATTCTTAAGGAATAGTAAACAATAAAAAAATAAATCATCAAAAAGCTTCTTAAACATACATAAATATGTCAATCATATGATTACTTTGTTCTTTCTACAAGCAATTATTGAGTGGTACTCTTCTGGGAATTGTGCATTCAGCATTTTTCAAAACAGTAGAAATATGCATATGGTGGATCAGAGCAACCAATAAGCAGAACTAATTAAAAAATTATAGCATTAGAGCATCCTAAGCACTACAGAGATATTGAAAGAAAAAGTAGGATAATGGGATATGGATTATGTTTGTGCATTTGATGGTGTGGTGAGGGCACAAGAGCATTGCAATTATAAGTAGGGAAGACCTGACTGAGGTAGTGACCTGTAGATAGGAACTTAAGGTATGAAGATGAACTTTGTGAAATTCTGGGAAAGAGCATTCCAGGAAGAGGAATAGCAAATGCAAAGATCCTAGGATGAGAGGTTGCCTATGAACAGCAAGGAACCATAAAATCTTTGCATACAGTATAGGAAGAAGAGAGACGTAATATTCTGGTAAAATGACTCTCAAAAAAAAAAAAAAAAGCCATGGTTTTTAGCGTTTGTCAATTTCTTGCACCGTGATTGATTTCAAGTTACCGCCCTGATGTTGTAGAATGTGGACATGGGATGTGGCGCACACAGCTGGCTCTCATGAGCCTGCTCCAGTGGCCACAGCACGGCAACCTAGCAGTACACAACAGGTACATTGAAATGTACTCAACAAGACTAGTCATCAGGGAAATGAAAATCAAAACCACAGTGAGAGATCACCTCACACCTCTCAACGTGGCTATTACCAAAAAGACTAAAGATAGCGGTGCTGATGAGGATGTGGAGAAAAGGGAACCCTTCTAAACTACTGGTGGGTTTGTAAACTTGTGTAGCCATTCTGGGAAAGAGTATGGGGGTTGCTCAAAAAATTAAAAATAGAACTATCAAAGATTCAGTAATCCCTCTTCTGGGTATATATAAAAGGAAATGAAATCAGTACTCCAAAAAAATATCTTCACTCCTATGTTTATTGCAGCATTATTTATAATAGTTAAGATATGGAAACAATCTAAGTATCCTTGAACTGATGAATACATAAAGAAATTATAATATATATAAAGAGAGATCTAATGCACAGTATAATGAACATAGAAAACAATATTTTATTATAATCATCAAACTTGCTAAGAAACTAGAATGTATTAATTCCAACTAAATAGAAATGATAATTATGTATTGTGATAAAGGTGATAATTATCACTACCATGGCAATCATACTGTACAATATATAAATATATCAAATTAATGTTGTAAACATTAAATTTACACAATGTTATCTCTTAAATATATTTCAATAAAAATAAAAATAATATAAAATAAAGAAATACTTTTGCTTAGGGTATACCATCCTTTGTGATAAATATAATCCAATCTCTTTTGTCTCTGCTGTTATGCCTCTTCACACTCACCTTCAATTTTGGAAATTGGACTGCCTGTGTTTCTAAAAGGCCTCTTTTATTGCTATTTATATTTGCTACTCCCATTGTCTGGAGAATATATCCTTCCCTTACTTACATGGCTAATATTTATTTGCCTGTGAAAACAGAAACATTTTTCAAGAAAAAATACAAATTCTTGAGTATCTACTTATGTAGTATAAACAAAGGACTCAGTATTTAATATAAGAAAAATTTACAGTCAGTACTTCACATGAGGGGTATACTGGAAATTTGTGGCTCTATTTTAAAAGGCATACTAAGACCCAGGTACTATTAATGTAAATGACTTTCTTATAAATACTGTGGTAAATACTTGAACTTCAAAAACATACAAAAATTTTGAGCATCCAGACAAGATAAAAGATGAACTTACCCATACAAAAAAGAAAAAAGAAAAATAGGCTGGCTTTAGATTTGTTTTCAGTACATTAAGAAAAAAATGTATATAAATATACTTAAATAGAGGCTTGAGTTTAATATAGTACCAGCAAAATGACGTTATTCATTAAATTATGCTGAGATAATTATTTAAACATGTGGGAACCATAAATAAATAAAACTCTTTCTTATATCAAACACCAGGAAAATAATTGCATTTAATTTTAAAATCTAACAAGATTTATAAAAGAAATAAAATCTTACAAAAAGGAAAAACACAAGTGAATATTAGCATACATTTAGAGGAAAGAATTCTTTCAATATTGACGTGTAAAATGTAAGAAAGAAAAGGTTGAGTTTAACCAAATAAAAAATGAATGACATCTACATCATAAAAATAAACAAAATTAAGAGGCAAATTACAAATTACAGGAAAAGTCTGCAATATGTGAAGCAATATGTTGATATAGCTGAAGAACCATTTACAAATAATTTAAAGAATAACATCTTGTAAAATTGGTCACAGTTCACATAAAAATACATTCCATAAAAATTTGATTTCAGCAAGTGTAAGAAAGTTATATCAGGTTTCATTTCCCACAACACTCACCATAGTATTGTAACTGATTTAGCAGTCTCACAGAAACTACAGTAATGTCAATAAAAAATTCCTAGTTGTTTTCTATGCTAATGGTTTTGATGATGGTCTTCAATGATTTAACATTCACCTAGATGTGTTTCCACTTTCTCAACAAAGTTAATGATTTTAGAACTCAAGTACATAAGTCAAAACAACAGCATGTACAAAATAGTATGCCCAGATTTAATTTGGAATTCTTTATTAACCACTTTACCTTTCATAACTGTTGAGCAAGGTGTATATATAAGCACAAGCTACGTAATTTTCAAAGTCTCGACAGAAATAAGTGAAATAAAGTTGCCACAAATGTAAAAGTCATTAATAGCCACAAGAAACATGTATTTTATTTGAAATGGTAGGCTGAGTAATGACCCCCAAAAGATGTTCTTGTCCTGAACCCAGAATCTGTGAAAATGTTACCGTCAGGACAAAAAAATCCCCTCTGAGACATGATTTTAAGTTTAAGTTTTCTTGGATGTGGGAAACTCCTTGAAAAAGATATGTTTGGGGGCTTTTGGTGTCAGCTTTTAAATGAAAAAAGCTTAAAAGGCATCACTTCCATTCTCAAAAGAAAACAAGATGAATAAACTGAAAATCGATGAATTTTCTCAGATCAACAGAGAACTGAGGTAAGAGGGCAAGCTGCCACCTGTAATTCAGAGAGGGAGATAAATACCAAGAATCACAGCTAAGATCAGCTTACTGGGAGCAGAAACTTCTAGAGCAAGTAACTGGTACAAATACTTAAAGGTAATTTTGATGAATTGCTGGAGGCTGAGAGTGGACTAATTTGAGAGTTAAGAACTCCTGTGGTCTCTGTCCTACTAAGTCCCCATATGATTATGGGTTTTACCTACAGGAGCCCCACTGAGTCCTGACAGTGAAGAAGGCAGAAAATCCCCTTGGTTTTCACAGAAAGGAGGGGAAAAGTAATCAGTTTGAAATATTCCCAGAGTGTTCTTCATTTCAGCAATGGTCTGCCCTTGAAGGGAAACAACTTTATCAGAGCCTTATCAGACCAAAGGAGATTCAATTTAACAACTCCTGTCCCCTCTTGATTTCTGCCCCTTATATGGGAAAAATAGTCAAAGAAACACTTCTGTAGGGCACATCCCCAGGACTCAGGGCCACTGAAAAAGGAAAACTAAAATAAATAATATTGGTATGTGCTTCCACCTTAGGAAACTATAGAATGAAACATTATAAAAGTAAAGCCAGTAGAAGAAATTAAATATTAAAAATAAGAGCATAAATCAATATAATGGAAAACATATAATTGAGAAAAATCAATAAAACCAAAAGCTAGTTCTCTGCAAAGATCAATAACATTTACAAATCTATAGCTAGGATAACCAAGAAAAAAAGAAAACATAAATTACTAATTCCAGAAATGAAAGAGGTTGTCAATACTAGGAGAATATTATGAAAAGCTCTGTGGCTACAAATTTGATAATTTTGATGAAATGCACGGATTCCTTCAAAGACACAAACTGCCTAAACATACAAATAGGAAAGCATAAACTATTCTCTATGATACTGTAACAATAGATGCACGATGTTATACATTTGTCAGTATTCATAGCTGTAAAACACAAAAAGTAGACTTTATGTAATCTGTGAACTTTAATTAACAATAATATATCAATATTAGTTTATTAATTGTTAACAAATATACCACAGCAATGCAAGATGTTAGTAATAGCTGAAACTGTCTGTGCCCAGGGTGGTACATGGGAACTCTCTGTACTGTCTGCTCAAATAGTCTGTGAACACAAAACTTTAGATTTAGTTAGGAACAGTCCTTTAATTAGAAAAGGAAAGTATGTTTCTGGATCCCCTTAAATTTGTCCTTTATTGTACAAAATAATTCAACTAATCAATTATTTGGTGATATCGCTGCCCAAATTTTGATGACAGAAATCTTTCTCCTGTTTTAATGCACATGTGAATCCCATTCCATTTAGATTTTTAAAAAATCTTATTAGTTATTAAACCTTTGGAATTTTTTTTTTATTTATTTTCTCTACTCCCTGTTTTTCAATTTTTATTCTAGGAATGTAAAATCTTAGTCTGTTTGCAACAGGAACACTTCTGCTCAGTGGATTACACTAATGTAATTCTGGCTACTACTCACTAGAAAAACTCAAAGGAAATGAGCCTAAGGACTAATTCCAGAAATGTATTTGGTAATTATGATTGGCTTGATTTGTGACAACAAGTACCGTGCTTAAGCTCACAGAACTTCATTTGAACCATACTATAGGTCGCAGTTTTTCAATCAATTGTGCTGAGCTGAAGCATCTGACCAGATTTCTAAGCAAGGTATTGTCTTTTAGAGAGGCAGGCAGTCTCCTTGGTCCTCCAGGGAATTATCTTTTGAAGTGGATGTGGCAGCAGCACTGAGGTAAAAAATTTAATGGAGGAAATGAGGCCAAGTTGGGAAAAGTAGAAACAGAAAAATGCTCTCCAGGCAAAGAGGCATACCACAGTTTGAATTAAACAGAGACCTGCAGTGCTAGATTTCTTTGGACTTGCTTGTTTTTTTCCTCAAAATATCGGTGGCAATAGGAAAGTTAATATTAATTAAAGGACTTTTGTAACAGTCAAACATTGTTACATCACAAAATGTGGAAATTTAAGTGTTTTTTAAAAGAAAAAAGCCAAGAATCCATTGGCAAATGAACAGAAGCTGAATTCAGATGCGCAGCTAATATGCTATGTCAGCTGAAACTCTCCTAAAATGTGCTGGATCCTAGGATACCCAAGGGTAATGAGCTATAAATATGTAGACAGTATTTACGTTCAATGTAATGCAATCTTCAAACTTTTAACAACACACTTACTCCATTTATGTTTGTTTGAAAAAAATCCCATCTGGGAGTCCTTCAAACAAATGGCATACATTCAGATACAGCTGTCATTTTCTTCCTTTCATACAAGAAAAGGAAAGCAGAAGCTTGTTTATCAATCACAGTGCTAGGAATGGTAAGTACATATTTGTGGACTTCTGAATCATGGAATGAGTGATTTAACTAAAGATTTTTTTTGGCGGGGGTACGCAGGCCTCTCACTGTTGTGGCCTCTCCCGCTGTGGAGCACAGGCTCCAGATGCGCAGGCTCATCGGCCGTGGCTCACGGGCCCAGCCGCTCCGTGGCATATGGGATCTTCCTGGACCCGGGCATGAACCTGTGTCCCCTGCATCGGCAGGCAGACTCAACCACTGCGCCACCAGGGAAGCCCTAACTAATGATTTTTAATTAGACATTCTCCAGACACTAAAGGTGTCACAATTTTAATCTAAAAAGATTAAAATTTTGAAGTCAGAGTGATAGTATATTTCCTACCAATAGCACAGAAATTTACATTCTGAGAGAAAATGATTTTGAGGGGAAAGTACCTAAGGATAGGTAAGGGTACTGAGAAGTGCATGTGAAGGTTACAGTCTAGAGGCACAAGCTCACTAAAAGAATGAGACCTAATCATATGATTGTAGAATGCTTGCCCTTTCCCCACACCTTACTAAAGGCCTGACACATTACTAAAGGCCTATTTACCAGCACCATTTTACCTAGCACATCATGTCTAGCTTTCAACAAAACATAACAATGCATACTAAAAGGCAAAAACACAATATGATGATACAGAGCAAGCATTAGCACCAGACTTAGACTGCTACTCAGTGCCATTCAATAGAGTTGCTGGAAATATCAGACCAGGAATTTAAAACAGCCATAATCTATATGTTAAGGACTGTAATGGAAAAAGTATACAGTATACAAGAACAGATGAGTATTGTAAGCAGAAAGATGGAACTTCTAAGGAAAAATCAAAAAGAAATGCTAGAGCTGAAAAACACTGTAACACAAATAAAGAATGCATGTAATGGGTTTTCTACAGCAGAGGAAAGAGTCTCTGAGCCTCAAGACATGTTAATAGAAACTTCCAAAAGCAAAGAGAAGAAAGATTGAAAAAAACAGAACAGAATATCCAAGGACTGCAGAAAACTTCAAAAGGTAGAACATATGCATAATGGGAATACCAAAGGGAGAAGAAAAAGAGAAACTAACAGAAACAATATTTGAATCAAAAGTGACTGAGAACTTATCAAATTAATGTCAGACACCAAACTACAGGTCCAGAAGTGCAGGGAACACCAGGCAGGATAAATATAAAAAGTATATATACACCTAGGCCATCACATTCAAACTGCAGGAAATCAAAAATAACAACAACAACAAAACCTTGCCAAAGGAAAAAGCACTTGCCTGTAGAATATCAAAGATAAGAATTTCAGCTTTCTCCTCAGAAACTAGGCAGACAAACACAGAGTGAGGTGAAACATTTAAAGTGTTGAAAGAAAAAACATCATGAAGCTAGAAGTCTGTATCCTGTGAAATTATACCTCAAAACTGAAGGAGAGGGCTTCCCTGGTGGCGCAGTGGTTGAGAGTCTGCCTGCCGATGCAGCGGACACAGGTTCGTGCCCCAGTCCAGGAGGATTCCACATGCCGTGGAGTGGCTGGGCCCGTAAGCCATGGCCACTGAGCCTGCGTGTCCGGAGCCTGTGCTCCACAGTGGGAGAGGCCGCAACAGTGAGAGGCCCATGTACCGCAAAAAAAAAAAAAAAAAAAAAACTGAAGGAGAAATAAAGAGATTCTCAGACAAAAAAAAATTAAGAGAATTTGATGCCACTATACCTGCCTTGAAAGAAATGTTAACGACATTCTTAAGAGAAGGAAAATAGCATGCATCACAAATACAGTCCTACATAAAAAAGAGATTTGGAGAAGGAAAAAGTGAAAAAAAAATTATTTGTTTATTCTGAATTAGCAGATAACAGTTCAAAATAATAATAGCAACAGTGTATTTAATTATGCATTTGGGGATGTGTATATATATGTGTACATATATATTTATGTATGATTATGCATAAATGAAATGATGGTAATGATACAAGAGACAGGATAAAAGAATTAGGAATATTTTATTATTATACCGTACTTGCACTATCTATGAAGTTGTAAAGTGTTATGTAAAATTGGACTTGGATTAGTTGTAAACGTATACTGCGAATGCTAGGACAACCACTAAAAAAGTAAGATAACTAAATAAATGAATAGATAGATACATAGGTAGATAGATAGATAATAAATTTATTTTAAAAAATCATCCACTGTTTATCTGAAATTCAAATTTAACTAGTCATCCATTTGGTTCATTTACTTACCTTGCTAATCATTGTGAAATAACTTGCAGTAAATTGCATGGAACTGCATGCTTTGGAATAGTTTTTAAGGAAAAGGATGAAGGAAACTGGATGAGTCAGCTCTATCTCTTCTCTTGTCTCTTGTCAAAATATTTTCCATAAAATTTTTATGTCTCCATATTTCTGAACTATCACCTGGCTCTTCTGGGCAGCACCTGAAAAAGGCTGGCAGTATCCATTGAATATCATCTTAGTCCAGATGAGGTGGAGGTGGCCAGAGTCTACTGGAGCCTGGTCAGGAGGGGCCTGAGTAATGGAGCTGACTGGTTTCCCTCTCACATGAGCACAGTGGAGGCCAGGCCAGAGTTCAATTTACGGGAGGCCGAGATTGTTATCAGTGTTCGGACTGTAGATTAGACAGTGGCTTAGTTTTTATTTGAGCAAATATCTGATGGCCCAGAGGAAGTGAGGGACAAATAAACATGGGAAATATGTAAACTTAATCAGCTATAATGAATTTCTTGGGAGCTGTCATGAAAATTAGGTGCGAAAACCACGCAGAGTACAATACATAATGTTTGGCACAGAGAAACATATGCTCATAGGCAGTATTAGGATTACATTCTCATTGGAACATAGATGTACTGCCTGCCTTTACATTTTTCAAAATGAACCAATAGCGAGAGGTCTGGTGATTTGTTCATAGTTAAGTAACAGTATGATGATGATATTAAAAGCATTATTGGACAGAACAGAAGGTGAGGATGTTGGGAATTCATTGTAGAAGGCAGTGCAATACCACCAGATCTCTCATCTCACAGAGTGAAGAGACAAAGATTTAGTGATTATTTAATTATAAATTAAATTCTAAATTAAAATCTAAAGTTTAAAGATAAAAATCAAAATAGCCAAATATAATGAATTATACAGGGTTTGGAGGTATGATTTGGAAGGAGCAGAAATGCCATAAATTCCTCATCATTCCTAGGGAGGAGTCATCACATACTCTTTAAAATAGTCAATTTTATAATTTAAAAAACAGGTATACCATCAAAAAATAACAAAATTTGAGGAAGGGACAGGGGAAGGAAACACAGTCCTTAATATTTTTCCTTTTTATTTACAACTATTCTTTACTAAGGGGTCATTATGGTTGGGGAAATATAATTAAAAACAAAATCTCCTGCCAACTCAGAAAATCTCTCCACAGAAGTAGAAGAGGACTTAAAGATTTTCATTATTGAATAAGCATTAAACCAGAATGTGATGCACATCACAGGCACGTCGCTAAAGACCACAAAGACAGGGGGAAATCTTACCCTTTTATGTAGCCAGCCAGCGCAACCCAGTACATGTTCTCAAAATAAATGATAATTAGTCTGCAAGTAAGCGTGAACTTGACAGCATCATTTGTCACACATAGTTCATCCTAAACTCACCTGGTAATTAGATGGTCATTTGTATTTGCTAATTACCTTTATCCAAAGGAAAACATAAACTTTCAATCTATTTGTGAAAATATGTAGGCTTGCATCTTGGAGTCAGGCACCCAGAGATTGGGCTTCTACCCTCCTATGGAAACTAATACATAGGGATGCTATCTTCCTCTCATTTCAAAGAGATGGCTTCCAGGTCCTTGAATAAAACATTCTAGGGTTATAAAACCGTCAATAGGTTATTTAGCTTTAAAAAAATATATATACATCTCAAAGGGGCAGAGAAAGAGATCACAATTACAAGTTTTCTAAAGTAAATTCTCTAAGAATAGGGAGGAAAGATCTTTTTCTTGTTTCAGAGATAATTTTCTTCTTAATGTGATTTGTATTCATCCGTATGCTACTTATATTGTCTTTCTTACAGTAAAATATAATAAAATTGAATTTCAATTTCAGATTAAATTGGGATCTAGGAAGGGCTATAAATAGTATTTGTAAATGTCACCATCCTTGCGTGGGACCATGAGATATATTTATATAGAAATGTAAACATTCTGTTTACAATCAACAAATCTGACCCTTGTAACTGAGCTCATCTTACATTGTGGCATGGTATTTCTCAGAAAGTGACTGAAACCAGATTTCAGTATATCTGTCCTTAATTTTTGTGAATTATGAAATAAATAATTGTTCTCCTAAGTTCAGCAGTATTAGGTGGAAGCTTAGCCAACAGTTAGAAAAAGGAAAAAAAGCATCAAAAATAAATAAATATCCATACTCACTTTTGCTTGTTTTCTATTTCTTGTTGTATAACTTCCGTACAACTAACTATATGAATGAAGCCTACAGTTATTCAAGCCCACGAAGTTTTAGGATCTTTTCAAGTCACCAACATTTGAAGATCTTTAAGTTTATTTTTTCATTATGTATAGTTATCTGAAGCATTCTTTATAGAGAGGTCCTTGGAAGAAGCAAGTCTATTACAAACCAATATGTGATGTTTGAAGAGTCTGGGCTGAAACTTTAAATTTCTGATCCGTATTGAACTGTAGTCTTTCTATGTGACATCCAATATTTATGACATGTTTTCTCAATTGACATGGACGAAGTGATCTGGGAGATGAGTCACTACATCTTAGAGGTACATCCTTGTCTCCCATCTCCCATTAATGAATATCATTAATATAAATTTCAAACCATCATAAATGTGTCTACCAAATATGGTCAAACATCCAAAAGTCTTAGGCCTTTTTCACATGTCGTAACAGCAGACAAATCTTTCCCACTTTTTTATAAAGGTTATATTTTAAGAAGTTGATAAATAACCTGCAACTAATCACCAGAATGTTAAGTAAGAATGGAGTACTGCATTAATACCTAAGTTGATATCTTGGCATCTCTTCTTTTTCTGGGACTTCAGATCTTAGAAAGCTATGTTGACAATATATTTGATTATTTTAAGGAAAGTAGAAGGTGAAGTTATAGTTTGGACATTTTTCTATTATAGAGATGTCACCTGGAGACTTTTAGTAAAATGTCCTGGCCAGAGGTGTAGAATCAATTTTAATAGTGGATACTTAATCCAAGACTTTCCCTAATAATATGTTTCCTTACTATTGAAGTTACATTTACATTCAACATTTACACCCCTTGGTTGAAAATGGGATGGTACCAAGATGTGAACAAGTTTGCTATGTTTTTAAAAGTGCGATCTTTTTTTTTTCTTTTCTCATCTACTCACAGGACAATTATCTATATGCATTTATTCTGTCAGGCACTTTTCCTTTTCAATGAGCCAGAGGAAAATGTATCATTTTCATCTTAATTTTGTTTCAAAGGTTTGCTTGTAAAAGTCAATCCTAAACATATTACTTGTGAATTAACTTTGGCTTTCTTAATCTATGTAACAAAGTGTTTGTATTTCAATTAAGTGGGGTTCTACTTTTACTTTGAATGAAGAAAATTGCTCCCACCCTCACAATAAGAAAAATTCAGGTAATGTAAATAATCATTGTTTTCTTTAAGCCATCAAGGAGCCAATTTCAAATTGCCTAAGGTTTAAGAAAAAAAAAAAAAAGGTCCTTGCAAGGAGAGACCAATGCAGTCTCAACAAACTCTCAGAGACCACAGAAGGAATCAACTTCTATAGCTGTGCAAATAGGTGGGAATTCAGGAAGAACTTTTAACAAACTGCAAAAAGCTGAACATGGGCAAATGTGAAACGACCTAAATGTGCACTGCCTAAATGTGCTCCAGAGATGGACACGAACCGTAGCTATCAGCTCAGACACCAGAGATGAGCATGAAATGCTAACGCTGCTACCACTGCCACCAAGAATCCCATGTGAAAGCACAGGTCACTCTCCACACCTCCCTTCCCGGGAGACTGTGTAGCCCACCACTGCCTGGGTCCCCTGATCCAGAGATAAATTCCCTGGGAGAACACACGGTGCATCTCAGGCTAGTGCAACGTCACACTGGCCTCTGCCACCGCTGACTCGCCCCGCATTCCAATTATTACTACCATTCCCCTCCCTCCCACTGGCATGAGTGAGCTAGAGCCCCCCAACAAGCTGCTGCTTTAACCTGATCCTGTCTGGGGAGGAACAGATGCCTGAGGGTAACCTACATGCAGAGGTGGGGCCAAAACCAAAGCTGAACCCCAGGACCTGTGTGAACAAAGAAGAAAAAGGGAAATTTCTCTGTGCAGCCTCAGGAGCAGAGGATTAAATCGTCACAATCAACTTGAAATACTTTGAATCTGTGGAATACCTGAACAGAAAATGAATCATCCCAAAATTGAGGCAGTGGACTTTGGGAGCAACTGTAGACTTGGGGTTTGCTGTCTGCAACTAAATTGTTTCTGATTTTTATCTTTATTTTTAGTTTAGTTTTCAGTGCTTATTATCATTGGTGGATGTCTTTATTGCTTTGGTTGCTCTCTTCTTATTTTATTATTATTGTTTATTTTTCTTTTTTTATTTTAATAATATTTTTTATTTATTATTCTTTTTTCTTTCTTTTTTTCTCGCTTTTCTCCTGAGCTGTATGGCTGACAGGGTCTTGAGGCTCCAGCCTGATGTCAAGCCTGACCCTCTGAGGTGGGAGAGATAAGTTCAGGACATGGGACCACCAGATACCTCCCATCCCCATGTAATATCAATTGGCAAAAGCTCTCCCAGAGATCTCTGTCTCGAAGCTAAGACCGAGCTCCCCCGAATGGCCAGCAAACTTTAGTTCTGTATGCCCCATGCCAAACAACTAGTGAGACAGGAACACAACCCCACCAATTAACACAGAGGCTGCCTAAAATCATACTGAGTTCATAAACACCACAAAACACAGCACCAGACGTGGCCCTGCCCACAAGAAAGACAAGATGCAGCCCCACTCACCAGAAAACAGGCACCAGTCCCCTCCACCAAGAAGGCTACACAAGCCACTGAAAGAACCTCACCCACTGGGGACAGACACCAAAATCAATGGAAAGTATGAACCTGCAACAAGCGAAAAAGAGACCCCAAACACAATAAGTTAAACAACATGAGAAGACAGAGAAATATGCTGCAGATGAAGGAGTGAGGTAAAAACCCACCAGTCCTAACAAATGAAGAGGAAATAGGCATTCTACCTGAAAAATAATTCAGAGTAATGATAATAAATCCAAAATCTTGGAAATAGAATGGAAAAACACAAAAAGTGTTTAACAAGAACGTAGAAGAACTAAAGCGCAAACAAACAATGACGAAAAACGCAATAAATAAATTTAAAAATTCTCTAGAAAGAATCATTAACAGAATAAAGGAGGCAGAAGAATGCAAAAATGACCTGCAAGATACAATGGTGGAAATAATTACTGCAGAGCCGAATAAAGAAAAAAGAGTGAAAAGAATTGAGGACAGTCTCAGAGACCCCTGGGACAACATTAAATGCACCAACATTTGAATTATAGGTGGCACAGAAGAAGAAGAGAAAATAAAAAGGGACTGAGAAAATATTTGAAGAGATTATAGTTGGAAACCTCCTTAATATGGGTAAGGAAATAGTCAATCAAGTCCAGGAAGTGCAGAGAGTCCCATACAGGATAAACCCAAGGAGGAACACACCAAGACAAATATTAATCAAACTATCAAAAATTAAATACAAAGAAAAATTATTAAAAGCAACAAGGGAAAAGCAACAATTAACATACAAGGGAATCCCCATAAGGTTAACAGCTGATCTTTCAGCAGAAACTCTGCAAGCCAGAAGGGAGTGCCAGGACATATTTACAGTGATGAAAGGGAGAAACTTACAACAAAGATTACCCTACTTAGCCAGGAGCTCATTCAGATTTGATGGAGAAACTAAAACCTTTACAGACAAGCAAAGGTAAGAAAATTCAGCACCACCAAACCAGCTTTACAACAAATGCGAAAGGAACTTCTTTAAGCTAGAAACACAAAAGAAGGAAAAGACCTACAATAACAAACCCAAAATAATTAAGAAAATGGTAATAGGAACAGACACATCAATAATTACCTTAAAGGTAAGTGGATTAAATGCTCTAACCAAAAGACATAGACTGGCTGAATGTATACAAAAACAAGACCCGTATATATGCTGTCTACAAACAACCCACTTCAGACCTAAGGACACATACAGACTGAAAGTGACGGGATGGAAATATAAATTCTTTGCAAATGGAAATCAAAAGAAAGCTGGTGTAGCAATTCTAATATCACACAAAATAGACTTTAAAATAAAGTCTATTACAAGACACAAAGAAGGGCACTACATAATGATCAAGGGATCAATCCAAGAGAAGATATAACAATTGTAAATATTTATGCACCCAATATAGGAACACCTCAATATATAAGGCAAATGCTAACGGCCATAAAAGAGGAAATAGAGAGTAACAAAGTTACAGTAAGGGACTTTTAAACCCCACTTTCACTATTATTTCCAAAATGAAAATAAAAAAGGAAACAAAAGCTTTAAATGATACATTAAAAAAGATAGATATGATATTTATAGGACATTCCATCCAAAAACAACAGAATACACTTTCTTCTCAAGTGCTCATGAAACATTCTCCAAGATAGATCATATTTTGGGTCACAAGTCAAGCCTTGATAAATTTAAGAAAAATGAAATTGTATCAAGTATCTTTTCCAACAACAACACTATGAGACTAGATATCAATTACAGGAAAAAATGACTAAAAAATACAAACACATGGAGGCTAAACAATACACTGCTGAATAACCAAGGGATCACTGAAGAAATCAAAGAGGAAATCAAAAAATACCTAGAAACAAATGACAATGAAAACACGATGACCCAAAAACTATGGGAAGCAGCAAAAGTAGTTCTAATTATAGCAATACAAACTTACCTCAAGAAACAAGAAACAACTCAAATAAACAACTCCACCTTACACTTAATGCAATTAGAGAAAGAAGAACAAAAATCCCCAAAGTTAGCAGAAGGAAAGAAATCATAAAAATCAGATGAGGAATAAATGAAAAAGAAATGAAGGAAATGATAACAAAGATTAATAAAACTAAAAACTGGTTCTTTGAGAAGATAAACAAAATTGATAAATCATTAGCCAGACTCATCAAGAAAAAAAGGGAGAAGACTCAAATCAATAGAATTAGAAATGAAAAAGGAGAAGTAACAACTGACACTGCAGAAATACAAAGGATCATGAGAGATTACTACAAGCAACTATATGACAATAAAATACACAACCTGGAAGAAATGGACATATTCTTAGAAAAGTACAACTATCCGAGACTGAACCAGAAAGAAATAGAAAATATGAACAGATCAATCACAAGCACTGAAATTAAAACTGTGATAAAAAAATCTTCCAGCAAACAAAGGCCCAGGACAAGATGGCTTCACAGGTGAAGTCTATCAAACATTTAGAGAAGAGCTAACACCTATATTTCTCAAACTCTTCCAAAATATAGCAGAGGGAGGAACACTGCCAAACTCATTCTACAAGACCACCATCACCCTGATACTAAAACCAGACAAAGATATCACACACAAAAAAAGAAAACTACAAGCCAATATTATTGTTGAACATAGATGCAAAAATCCTCAACAAAATACTAGCAAACAGAATGCAGCAGCACATTAAAAGGGATCATACAACATGGTCAAGTGGTGTTTATCCCCAGAATGCAAGGATTATACAGTATATGCAAATCAATCAATGTGATTGATCATATTAACAAATTGAAAGAGAAAAACCAAATGATCATCTCAATAGATGCAGAAAAATCTTTTGACAAAATTCAACAGCAATTTATGAAAAAAAAAACCCTCCAGAAACTAGGCATAGAGAGAACTTACCTCAACATAATAAAGGTCATATATGGCAAACCCACAGCCAACATCGTTCTCAATGGTGAAAAACTGAAACCATTTCCACTAAGATCAGAAACAAGACAAGGTTGCCCACACTCACCACTATTATTCAACATAGTTTTAGAAGTTTTAGCCACAGCAATCAGAGAAGAAAAAAAAAAGAAAAGGAATCCAAAACAGAAAAGAAGAAGTAAAACTGTCATTGTTTGCAGATGACTTGATACTATACATAGAGAATCCTAAAGATGCTACCAGAAAACTATGAGAGCTAATCAATGAATTTGGTAAAGTAGCAGGATAGTAAATTAATGCAGAGAAATCTCTTGCATTCCTATACACTAATGATGAAAAATCTGAAAGAGAAATTAAGGAAACACTCTGATTTACTGTTGCAAGAAAAAGAATAAAATACCTAGGAATAAGGAGGCAAAAGACCTGTATGCAGAGTACTATAAGACACTGATGAAACAAATTACAGATGATACCAGCAGATGGAGAGATATACCGTGTTCTTGGATAGGAAGAATAAACATTGTGAAAATCACTAAACTACCCATAGGAATCTACAGATTCAATGCAATCCCTGTCAAACTACAAACGGCATTTTCCATAGCACTAAAACAAAAAATGCCACAATTTGTATGGAAACACAAAAGACCCCTAATAGGCAAAGCAATCTTAGAAAGGAAAATGGAGCTGGAGGAATCAGGCTCCCTGACTTCAGACTATACTACAAAGCTACAGTAATCAAGACAATATGGTGCTGGCACAAAAACAGAAATATAGACCAATGGAACAGGATAGAAACCCCAGAGATAAACCCACGCACATATGGTTTCCTTGTCTTTAATAAAGGAGGCAAGAATATACAATGGAGAAAAAACAGTGTCTTCAATAAGTGGTGCTGGGAAAACTGGACAGCTACATATAAAAGAATGAAATTAGAACACTCCCTAACACCACACACAAAAATAAACTCAAAATGGATTCAAGACCTAAATGAAAAGCCAGACACTTTAAAACTTTTAGAGGAAAACATAGGCAGAACACTGTATGACATAAATCACAGCAAGATCCTTTTGACTCACCACCTAGAGAAATGGAAATCAAAACAAAATAAACAAATGGGACCTAATGAAACTTCAAAGCTTTTGCACAGCAAAGGAAACCATAAACAAGATGAAAAGACAACCCTCAGGATGGGAGAAAATATTTGCAAATGAAGCAACTGACAAAGGATTAATCTCCAAAATATACAAAGAGCTCATGCGGCTCAATATCATAAAAACAAACAACCCAATCCAATAATGGACAGAAAACCTAAATAGACATTTCTCCAAAGAAGATATACAGATTGCCAAAAACACATGAAAGGATTCTCAACATCACTAATCATTAGAGAAATGTAAATCAAAACTACAATGAGGTATCACCCCTCACTGGTCAGAATGGCCATCATCAAAAAATCTACAAACAATAAATGCTATAGAGGGTGTGGAGAAAAGGGAACCCTCTTGCACTGTTGGTGGGAATGTAAAATGATACAGCCACTATGGAGAACTGTATGGAGGTTCCTTAAAAAACTAAAAATATAACTACCATATGACCCAGCAATCCCACTACAGGGCATATACCCTGAGAAAACCATAATTCAAAAAGAGTCATGTACCACAATGTTCATTGCAGCTTTATTTACAATAGCCAGGACATGGAAGCAACCTAAGTGTCCATCAACAGATGAATGGATAAAGAAGATTTGGCACATATATAAAATGGATTATTACTCAGCCATAAAAAGAAATGAAATTAAGTTTTTTTGTAGTGAGGTGCATGGACCTAGACACTGTCATACAGAGTGAAGTAAGTCAGAAAGAGAACAACATATACCGTATGCTAACAAATATATATGGAATCTGAAAAAAACCAAAAAGTTTCTGAAGAACCTAGGGGCAACACAGGAATAAAGACACAGACATAGAGAATGGACTTGAGGACATGGGAAAGGGGAAGGGGAAGCTGGGATGATGTGAGAGAGTGGCATGGACATATATATACACTACAAAATGTAAAATAGATAGCTAGTGGGAAGCAGCTGCATAGCACAGGGAGCACAGCTTGGTGTTTTGTGTTCACCTCGAGGGCTGGGATAGAGAGGGGGATGCAAGAGGGAGGGGATATGTGGATATATGTATATGTATAGCTGATTCACTTTATTATACAGCAGAAAATAACACAACAATGTAAAGCAATTATACTCCAATAAAGATGTTTTAAAAAAAGACAATAAAATGTTAACGACCAAAATAAGGGGAAAAAGTCAGCATTACATAAATAAAGGATACATTAATAATGTAACTTCAAAAGGCTGTCAGTTAATCCTTTCTGATTTAGATGTGCTATAAAATACTAGTGATCTAAAGAATGCTTTTTCTAGTTCCATCCTTAGGTTTTTTCTACTTTAACCAGATGTCTTTCTGACTCAATTAGATCAGACATTTTCTTGTTTCCAGGTAACATGATTCATCAATGTTCTGCACCTACATTTGAATGGGATTATGACTGGGTGGAAAAAGTGCAAAAATCAGCCTCGCCTTAGTGGTACTGATTCACAGACCAAAAAGAACAAAATAAAACAAAAAACAAAGAGATGGTTATTGCCTGCATGGAAAGTGAATACCTCCTAGAGAGGCTGAACTTCACTCCCGTCATCAAACATAGTTTAGGATACCAAAACAGTTGTTACTAAGAATGCTCCCTGTTCTAGAATTTTGGAAAATAAGATCTGAATTCTCAAATTGGATCCTGAACTATTGTTTTGATATCCCAAATCATGTTTGGTAGTAGGAAGAGAGAATTTCAGTCTCACTCCATGGTGTAAATGAAATTAATCCAAAATTGTGTTTGGAAGGCAACTTTTTGAAAGTGCTGAACTGTGCCTTTATTTCTATTTGCTGTGAGCCAGGTACCCAGGCAGTCATTCCACATTATACACCAGGGAAAGAGGTAGAGAAAATGCCTCTTTGAAAATATGGAAGCTAGGACATGCCAGACCAAAAGAGAACATAGTAATAGGGAGATCATCACAGTGGCCAAAAATGCAGGCATGCAAACAAAGCTCTTCAAGCTGTGGTCCTAGATGTTGTAGGTGAGTTAAGATGAAAGAAAAACAAAAAGTGGAGGTGGTGAGAACCTGAGGGTCCCCTCTTCCCTTGATCCTGTCGTCCACTCACATGTATACAGCTTCTATTTTCTCCTTACCCAAAGCAGCTATGAGAAGTCAAATTGGCAAGGAACCTGGACTAATAAGACAGAAGGAGTACCTGATTTAGGCATCCAAGAATTTTCCTTGGGTTCCATGTAAAAAGGAAGATATCCAGGAGCTGCCTTCCCCCAACACTGTTAAACGGTCCTAAAGGTTGCTGAAGGTGCTGACTGCTGAGCTTACTAGGGAGGTCATGGCTGGATTTGAGTGATATGAGAGCTAGGTCAGCAAGACCAGAAGTTAGGAGTATGCCCAAGGCCAGTGATGCTAACTGGTCCCTTGGCAAGTGACAGATGGCTAAAGGAAATCTGACAAACCAAGCCATCTGAAAGAGACTGAGTCAATTAGTGGAATTAACTCAGTTTACTGAGTTTACAGAATTTACTCAGTTTACAGAGTTAATTCCTCTGCTTCATATTTAGGGGAATGGGTACTTGGTATGGAGTACAGATAAGTAAATGGACATTTGAAGTGACATGTCCTTGTATGTGTCAGTGTAGTGTGTATATTTGTCATCACACTACTTTTCAAAGAAAGGCTGGCCCATATTTTCCTTGGAATAAAATTACAAATTCTAGATCATCTGTGTACCACTTGAGGATGTGAAAGAGTTGCTGAAGATGAGACAGATGAAAATAATTCTAATAACATGTGGATAAAATAAAATGTGTGAATAATAAATTTAATTTCTAGTACTTTGGACTAAAAGTTGTGTTATGAATCAGCTCAAACAACTTACAAGGCCACTAACAGTTTTACTAACAGAAAAAGTCAGGTCTTTGAGATAATTTTAAGTAAGACTGAAGGCAAAAAGTTGTATCATAATGTTCTCAGACTATATTATCTTTTAACCAGTCAGTGGGAGAACATAATGGGATAATTATTTTGTCAAAAATAGGACATGACTATTTGGGTAAAAAACAAAAAGAACAAAAAGAAAAATGTTTGGGGAAACATTCAAGGGTTAGTTTTTGCTCATTTATAAAGATAAGAACTGTGTTTTTCTGTATTCATGTAGAAGTATTTCATGCCTATTGTTGACAGGGAGGAAAATATATCTGGGATTTTAATTCTTTAGAAGACCAAAATAACTTTTCTTAAAAATAATTATGGTGGTATTCAGATCCCAGAATCTGAGATGCTGGGCTTACATGTGTTATCTTTCATGCAAACTGTTTAATTCACTAACCAAATAATTATTTCCCCTCCTAGAATATTTTATATCTAAAAATTCATGCTGATAAGTGATAATCTAACATAATTGGGAGGTATATACAGGAAAAATTAACTCATAAGGACATAGCCTTACTTTCCATGTTTCCGTGTGTGTGTGGGTCTGTATGTGCATGTGTGTGTGTTTTGTGGAAATAAATAAAGGTCAAACAGTAAATCCATACAGAACTTTCTAGTTGTTCCCTCCCCATAAGTTTTGACTTTCCTAAACTCTTGGGTGATGTATGAAGACTGAATGTTCAAAATAATTATATATTTTGCTACAAGTACGGCAGTATACAAAAGGGAAAAACAATAGTATCAGGAAATTAAGCCATGATCTATTAAGCTATGTCTATTTGTAAAGAAAGAACTTGCCAGTGTAACTTAACAAAGTTTAGCATTTCTAATTGAAAGAGCAATTTTACAAATAAAGATGTGTGCAGAGGCAAAGGATAAAATGCTACTTCAGTACATTGTCCCAGCTTCCCTGTTATAGTCAATATTTTGTAGAAACTTGTCATATTTGTTTCCTTTCACAATTGTTATGAAAAATTAGAAGAGGCCCCTACAGCACCACAAACGAATAAAGTCAGGCTGAATTAAGATGAAAAGAACGTTTCATCATTTTGAAGGGTTTGTAACATACTCTTCAACTCTTACATCTAAAAGAAAGTTGCTTTGACACTGACCAGTATTTTTTTCAGACTTGATGCCTGAAGAGAAACATAAACAATTTTTTTAATTCCAAGTTTTATTTCTTTTTTTTTGCTTTTGGTTTTAGGCATAAAGCTAGCAGGCAGTTATGGTATGAAGAGAAAACAAAACTTAGCATAAGATGGCATTAGATTTCAAATCTAATATTGTCAATTACCAGCTGTTGAACCTTGAGACAATTATGTGATGCAATCCTGCAAGCTGTGTTTCAGTTTTCTCATACTTAAGGGAAAATATAATATATGCCTTTGAGTTGAAATAGTGTTAAATGTAATCATACATATAAAGCATATGAACAGCACTCTCAAAGAGTGGCTATTCTACATACAAATACACAGTGCGTTTTTCTCATTAATCTCTACCTCAGAATAGAAAAGCGATTGTCACCTTTTCTCTGCATCAGAATTCTGGGAGAGTTTTAAAATAATTCAGATGCCTGGAGCCAAAATCTGATGATTTGATATATTGATTCAGTTGGTGTTTGGGTTGTTGGCCTGTACTACATACACACTGTGGTGAACACACCTATGTAATGCGCATCCACATCTAGACTCAGTGCGTTACCAGGACCCCAGAAGCTCCATCTGTGCACCCTTCCAGGAACATCCTCCAAGGACAACCATTATACAGACGTCTAACAACAGAGATTAGTTTTGCCCCTTTTTGTGTCTGGCAACCATCGTTCAACATTATGTTTGTGAGAGTCATCCATGTGGTTGTGTATAAATGTAGATAATTGTATCTAATTAAGCTAATTGTATATAATACTAATCCGTTCTCTAAATATTTCACAACTACTGTATTCATTCTCCTCTTGAGGATCATATGGGTAATTTCTAGATTTGGGCTAATAAGAATAGGGCTGCTATTCCATTAAAGTATATGACCTTTTATGAACATGTATCTGTTGTATATTTTCCTAGGAATGGAATTGCCGAGTATATGGTATTCATAAGGTCAGACTTAGTAGAAACTAATTATTTTCCAAATTGGCTGTTTCAGTTTACCTTCTCACCAACACTATACGAGAAGGCCAAGGACTCCCCATTTTTTGCTAACACTTGCATTTTCCATAGTTTTTAATTTTAGCCATTGTGTTGGGATCATAGCAATATTCATATTGCAGTTTTAATTTGCATTCTTGATTTTTAAAACTGAGCAACTTTCATGGTTTGGATGCTTTCTTTTTTTTCAAATTTATTTATTTTTATTTATTTTTGGCTGTGTTGGGTCTTCGTTTCTATGCGAGGGCTTTCTCTAGTTGCGGCAGGCGGGGGCCACTCTTCATCGCGGTGCGCGGGCCTCTCGCTATCGTGGCCTCTCTTGTTGCAGAGCATAGGCTCCAGACGCGCAGGCTCAGTAGTTGTGGCTCACGGGCCTAGTTGCTCTGCAGCATGTGGGATCTTCCCAGACCAGGGCTTGAACCCCTGTCCCCTGCATTGGCAGGCAGATTCTCAACCACTGCGCCACCAGGGAAGCCTGGTTTGGATGCTTTTTACGCAGTGTTTATTCAAGTCTGTTTGCTCAATTTTCCATTGTTTGGGTTTTTTTTTTTCTTATTAACATTATTTAGTCTGAGACTGAAGCGTTTGCTTGTTTTTGTCAGATACCTGTATTATAAATAACTTCTCCTCCTCTAAGGAATGCCTTTGTAATCTCAACACGCTGTATATTGATACAGATTTTCTTAATTTTAATATATTAAGTTAGATTTATCATTTTTCCTTGGTGTTAGTGACTTTGTGTACTCTTTAATAAATATCTGCCAACTCTAAGATAATAGATTTTATGTGTTTTCTTCTCAAATTTCTACCCTTTTCCTTGAAATTAGATTTGAAATCTATCAGGAATTGATTTTTTTGTCTGCTTGTTTGTTTCTGGATACTCTATTCTGTTGCATTGGACACTAGTCTTATATAATATTACTGCTCTAATTGTTCTAGCTATTTAAAAGTCAATATCTGATTGTATAGTAACTCTCAAATTTATTTCATTTTTCTTCAGTTGCATTGCTTATTTGTGGCTGTCTGCTTTTCCATATGGATTAGAGGATAAGTTTACTAGTTTCTACCAAAAAAAATTTCTGGTATTTTGATTTGGACAGTGTGAAATCTATACATTATTTTAAAGAGAATTGATATTCTTACAATATCTAGTCTTCTAACCCATCAAATGGTATATCCCTCCATTTATTTAAGTATTCTATAATTTCCCTCAATAACGATAATTATTTTAATTATTAATTTCATGCTTATATTTAATTAGATTTTTTCATAAGTATTTGCAGATTTTAACATGTTTATTGAGATAAAATTCACTTACAATAAAATGTATCCTTTTAAAGTGTGCAATTACACAGAATTGTATAACCATCAATCATGACAATGAAATTTACAATATTTTCATTACCTGAAAATGAAACCCTGTACTCATTAGCAGTCACTCTATTAAAGCCCTAGACAACCACTAATCTACTTTCAGTCTATAGAGATCTGCCTATCCTGAACATTTAATATAAATGAAATCATACAATAGATGATCTTTTGCAACAAGCTTCTTTCACTTAGCATGTTTTCCAGATTCACCCATGTGGTGGTACGTGTCACTACTAAATTCTTTTTATTGATGAAGTTATTCTATTTTGTGGACACCACACTTTATTTGTCCATTCATTGGTTGATGGTCTTTTGAGTTGTTTCCATTTTTTGGCTAAGATGAATTATGCTGCTACAAACATTCATGTAAAAGGTTTTGCATAGCAAAATGTTTTACTTCTCTTGGATATATACCTATGAATGAAATTGTTGGTTTTCATGGTACTTCTACTCAATCTATTGAAGGACTGACAGTTTATCAAAGTGGCTGAACCACTTGACATTTCTACTATCAATAAATAAAAGTTCCAATTTTGCCATATTCTTACCAAAATTTATTATCTTTTGATTATAACCATTCTAATGGGTGTGAAATGGTATTTCACTGTGGTTTTGATTTACATTTCCCTAATTACTTATTTTGTTGAACATATTTTATTGTTATTTGCCATTTGTATATATACTTTTATAGAATCTATTCAGTTCATTTGCCCATTCTTATATTAGGTTATTTTTTGTCACTATTAAATAGTAAGAATTTTTATACATTTAAGATACAAGTCCTTTATCAAATACATAGTTTGCAAATGTTTTCTCTAATTCTGTGTGCTGCCTTTTCACTTTCTTGATTGTATCCTGTGAGGTGTAAAGAATTTTAACTTGGCTAGGTCCGATTTATCTTTTTTTTTTTTCTTTTGTCAGTTGTGCTTTTTGTATCATATCTAAGATTGTGTTGTTTAATCCAAGAAAATGAAGATTTATGCCTCTGGTTTTTCTGAGAGTTTTATAGTTTTACATCTTAAATTTATATCTCTAATTCATTTGGAATTATATTTTTATATTGTGTGATTTTTTAAATATTTTTATATTGTGTGGGTCCAACTTCATAAGTTTGAATTACTCTTCTGAAACAAATATGCGTGAAGTAGTTTACTTGGAATATAATCCCAAAGCAGGAAAAGGGAATATCTTGAAAATAAGTCAGGAAAGGGAAACAAGCCATTTTGTATTAAGCAGTGCCCTCCAGAGAAATAGAACCAAAGGTTGTAGATATAGATGTAGATATAGATATAGCTAGATATAGTTAATAGGTATTTAACTATATAGTTAAATATAGTTAAATATATTTTTAAGTTAAGATATAGTTAAAAGATATTTATTATAAGATATTTATTAAGACATAGTTAAAAGATATTTATTATTTATTATAAGATAATGGCTTATATTTATTATAAGTTAATGGCTCATATGATTATGGAGGCTGAGAAGTTTCACCAACTTCTCTCTGCAAGCTGGAAACCCAGGAAAGCAGGTGGTATATTTGGAAGACCTGAGGGCAGGAGAGACAAAGGTCAGATTTCAATCTAGGTATAAAGGCCTGAGAAACAGGGATACTGAGGGCAGAAGATCAGCCTCCCAGCTGATCAGTCAGAGAATGAATTCAGCTTTCCTCTACCTTTTCATTCTATTCAGGCAGCAAGAGATTGTATCATGCCCACATACATGGGGGAGAGCCACCTGCTTTATTCAGTCTACTAATAAAAGTGTTAATCTCTTCCAGGAACACCTCCACAAACACACCCAGAAATAATGTTTAACCAGATATTTAGACATCCCATGAACCAACCAAGTGGACACATAAAATTAATTTTCACAGGCTTCATTACTATAATTGTTGATGTTATGGACAATCAGGATTAATAATACTGAATTTCTAAAGTTGTGCACTTCAATATAGTATCCAGGAGACATATGCAACTATTCACATTTAAAATAAAATTATTTTGGGCGTCCCTGGTGGCGCAGTGGTTGGGAGTCCGCCTGCCGATGCAGGGGACACGGGTTCGTGCCCCGGTCTGGGAAGATCCCACATGCCATGGAGCAGCTGGGCCCGTGAGCCATGGCCGCTGAGCCTGCGCGTCTGGAGCCTGTGCTCCGCAACGGGAGAAGCCACAACAGTGAGAGGCCCGCAAAAAATTTATTCCTGAAGGGTTTGAGCTCTTGTTTGTTTTCTTCTTATTAGGCCATGTTATCAAGGGGCAGGGACATACCAAGGCTCTCCCCCATCAATCCACTGAGGTCAAGACATTCTCTTCCTTGCCTCCATTGTGTTGGACCTGGGATTGTCCCTAGAGATGACAAGCAGAGAAGCCTAAAGTGACAACGTGGTGGTGCTAGATTTAATTGGGGGGAAACATTTACTGTGTCCCCCAATAGACATGCTCCCACACAACCCCCAAGCACCAGAACCATAGCCAGAGGACCTGAAGCACATATAACACAAGTGGGTAACGGAGTGATGATGAGCAGGTCTAATCCCTTTTCCACACTTTGGATACTGGAGCTACCTATTTTAGGTATTGGTAAACAGAATTATATATTAGTTTTTTGGTCACAGTATCGGAAAAGGTGGAGCTCCAACAATTATAGTGTGTTGCCCCAAACTGTTATCTTTGATAAGCATTAAGTAAACATTTCCGTTATTCTTTCAGCTGGGTTCCTTCCAGTGGACACCTACCAATGACCCCTGTATTCCACTGATTCAGAGTTGCCAATGGGAGCATAAAATCTCCTGTATTTCTGACTTGTGTATGTGTATGACTGTCCAGATACCTATGGCTTTGGAGATAGCTCTTGGTCAGTAAACCAAAGCTCCCCATGATTAATATTGGAAACTAGCCAAGTAAATAGAATTTTCCAGGAGACCTGCCCTGAAAAGTGGTGGACCAAGGGCTCATGGCATAGTGCATCAAAATTGTTTTCATAGTATATATTCATTTGGTCTCCTCCTTTGACTAAAAGCTTCATGAACTGTCTTTATCATGCTCAGTATTCTACCCAGCAAGTACTATAAAGCTTGGCAAATAGTAAATCCTCAATGAAGATGCAGTGAATGTATGACTGAATGAATTTATTCATTTTGTGAATAAGCATGTGAATTCCCTTGGAAAAACATCACATTATTAAGATTATTAAATGATCAGTTGTAACCTCTCCTAAGGTAAATATTAATTTTATTAAGTGAAAAGTTATGTGAAGCATTTCATTAGTTTATCCCCAGTGACACTTTTCATCCTGTCAGTAGAATGGAAAGAGCAACAATATGGGAGTCTGATGAAATGGAGCTTAAGCATTAGCCTTGAGATTTATTACTCAGAATCTGTTTCTCTTCTCACAAATTATATTTCACGGTGCTGATTGAAAAGTGAAGTACTTAACATGGTATAGTCACCAAAATTATACCTATTATTAATAGTAAGATTTAGATGTTTTCCACATAATCAAGCAGTACTTTAGGATAAATTACTTTATATCTTTAACTATAGATATATGAGCTTACGATAATGACTCTGACTAGAGGATTTGGAATAGTTCTACACTAAAAGACTTGGTGTCTCATAACGTAAGCTATATTTTAAACCAAAACTCACAGATTTCAAGCTATTATCTAAACTACTGTTTAGATAGTCAAATTCGTATCTAAATTAGTAACAGACTGGAAAAGAAAATGTCATAAAATAAGTAGTTTTAACATTTCACACACACACACACACACACACACACACAAAGAATTACTGCGATAGAAATAGTTCAATTAGGCAAATTTACTGAAATATGCAAGTCACAATCCTGCTTGATTTGGTCATTAATTTCATATCACTAGTTAAAATACTAAATATTCTCAGTTCATTAAATCTTAATTTTAGGCCCATACAGAATTACTTTCTAAAAGACTTACCAATGATCTCTATTTTTGGCTCTTTGATAGACACATTGAATTTCCAGTTCAGTGTATATATAATTTTTGGGATGTCACACAAAGACCCTAATTCATTCACCTTTAATTCAAGGATGTAAAGTTTAGCTATAGTACCAAGCGACTGGAATTTATGATGTGAAATGGATTAGTTGCATCTCATCTTGAAATGGCATTGAACTATATTCATTCACCCTTACAAGCATCTTCACTTGCTCACAAATATGAACAAGTCACATATCTCTTCTTTGACAACAAGGGAGAATGAAATACAGCAATAATTGTAATGTGCATGCAGCATCTGTTGCCTTTTCTCAGAGGTTTCTTTCTCATAGCCTTTTCTCATAAGCTTCTAGAATTTTAGAGTTTGATTATCCCCAGTATATTTCTACTCATTTTTCATCTTTCATTTATGGCTACTTGTTCTTAAATAATATACCTCTATTATAATTATTACTTACCTAAGAATGGACATAAAGTGATTTCCTGTAATATTGCCCATCTTTGATAATATAATTTTATAAATGTATAAGTATTTTGAAAGATGGTTCTTTAGAAATGGAATTTCTGATTGAAATTGTTCATGCATTTATAATTTTAATACAAAAGTCCAAATTTTCTTAGAAAAAGAAAAGACTTTATTCATATATACATTCACCAACAGGTGAAATTCTCATTTCCCCAAAACCTTTCCAACACTAGACACTGATGAACTCACTTAAAATGTTAGTAATATGATAGGTTTAAAACATAATATAAAATACTTTTAATTTAGCTGATTAATGCTGAGCTTTAGTACATTTTTCTAATATTTTTGGTGGTCATTGGGACCACCAGTTTTTATGGCATTTTTACAGATGGTAAATTATAGCATATTTACTTTTCCAGCACCTGGAATGTATCTCCATCTATGTCCTTTGCTGGCTCTTACTTAATTCAGATTCTTCTCATTATTTCCTATACTCTTTGCCTGTCTCTTCCGCCTTCTCTATGGTGTCCTGAATGCTATTGTCTCAAATTAGGAATTATAGTGAAATGGTAATGTAAAATTTTATCTCTAAAAACTCCTCTTTCCTCCCGATTTCCAATGAAATGACCAAAAGATGCTGTTGACATACCAGAAATGTCAACATTTTGACCAAATATAGTACAAGAAAAATCATATTAATGAAAGAATAGCCACACAGTTCTTTTATTTTTCTCTGAAAATTCAACATGACACTGACACATCTAAAGAAAATTAATATAGAATCTCTGAGGGGTCCTGGATGGGTGGCAAGGTGAGGTGCTAGAGCAGTTGGAGAGAACCTTATTTTCTCTAATGCCACTGGGTGCCCCCCTCACACATAACTTCCTTCATTTTCAGCATCCCCCAACAGAATGCTAAGTTGGTTACAACTGATGAACCTACATTAAGACACAATTGTTGACATTAGTGTTCACTCTAGGTGTTGTATGTACTGTTGGTTTAGACAAATGTAAAATGACAAGTATTGACCATTATAGTATCCTACAGAATAGTTGCACTGCTCTAAAAATCCTCTGTGCTCCACACATTCACTCCTGCCCCCAACCCCCAATCTTTAGCAACCACTGATCTTTCTACCATCTCCATAGTTTTGTTTTTTCCAGAATATCATATAGTTGGAATCACACAGTTTGTAGCCTTTTCAGATTGGCTTCTTTCACTAAATAATATGGATTTAAGGACTCTCAATATCTTCATGGCTTGGCAGTGCATGTCTTTTTAGGACTGAATAATATATTTTCTGGATGTACCACAGATTATTTATCCATTTCCCTACTGAAGTACATCTTAGCTGCTTCTAAGTTATGAATAAAGCTGCTAAATATCTGTGTGAACATTTGTGGACATAAGTTTTCAACTCCCTAAGGTAAATACCAAATTGCTGAATCCTATGCTAAGAGTGTGTTTAGTTTTGTAAGAAGCTGCCACAATGTCTTCTAAAGTGGTTGTACCATTTTGCATTCCCACCAGCAATGAATGAGAGTTCCTGTTTCTCCACATACCTCCCAGGATTTGGTGTTGTCAGTGTTCCATATCTGGCCATTCTAAGAGGTGTGTAGTTGTATCTCATTGTTGTTTTAATTTGCACTTCTCTCATGACATATGATATGGAGCTTGTTTTCATGTGCTTATCTGCCGACTGTATATCTTCTTTGGTGAGGTGTCTATTAAGGTCTTTGGCCCATTTTTCATTCAGGTTATTCTTCTTATTGTTGAGTTTTGTGTGTTCTTTGTGTATTTTGGATAACAGTCCTTTATCAGATGTGTGTTTGCAAATATTTTCTCCCAGTCTGTGGCTTATTATGTCATCCTCTTGATTTTTTTTAATGTAAGTAATAAAATAGATTGGAAACACTTCCCCAGACCATTGTCATCATTGTGTAACATGTAGAATTTCTGGACAATTCAAGAACAGAAGAAAAATTAAGCAAACTATTATAAAGTAATAACAAAATGATGTCTTACGTCAATGAATGCATGCATTTATAACTGGGAGAAATATAATAAGCCACAACAGGAACTGCTTTGCATTTCAGTGTGCTCTCTACATGAGGAAGTTTGCTCTTTGTCATTAGGATATTTATTGGTTAGCATGAATTTTAAGTAACAGTGACATGAATTATTTTACAGTTGAGAAAAATCATTCAGTTTTAGAAACTAGATTGAAGCAAGCAAATAAATGGAGGCAGATGGGAAAGTCGGAAGAGGAGAGCATCCACATAATTACTTGAGTTTTAATCATGGCCTAAATGAAAATAGATAAACTTAAGAAATAGTGAGACATTTGTAGCAAAGGATTTTGATTATTGGTAAATAGAAATGAGGGAGAAAAAGAAAAGGGAGGAAAGAAAGAGAAAGAAAGAAAGAAAGAAAGAAAGAGAAAGAAGGAGAAAGGGAGGGAGGGAAAGAGGGAGGGAGGAAGAAAGAAAGAAACTTCCCCAGTATTTTTTTCAGGTATTTGAGAAAATGGTATTTTCAGTTGTAGAGATAAGATGGGAGAAAGAAAACAATTTAAATGACACTGATAAGTTAAATGTGGACATACTGAGTTTGATATTCTTGTGTAACGTCACAAAACAAATGTTAGTGAGTAGCTATATATAATTGTCTGGAGTTCAAAAGAATTGTCTGAGCTGTATATGGAGATATGGGAAGAATAGATATAATATTAGAAGAATAGATATAATATTAATACCCAAAAAGAACAATTGCTAGATAACAAGCACACTGTTCTAAGTTTTATATACATATGTATATATATATATAAAATAGATATTTTATATATATAAGTTGTATATATATATATGTTTTATATATATATACAAATCCCCATGAGAACTGGATGAGGTAGAATAATATATTATTGGATTTTCACATGTCAGAGCATAAAACAGAGACACAAAGGGTTAAGTGACTTGCCCAGGGTCACAAATCTTGTAATTAGTGGTGTAGAAGTTTGAACCCAGGCAATCTGAGGCAGGGCCTAGGCTCTGAAACACAGCATTACTTAATGCTCCTTAAGAAATGGTAATTGAAATATTGAGAATAGGTGATATCAACCAGGAATGACCTGTAAAATGAAAATAAAATGGTCTGAGAATTAAACCTTATGGAAAAATCAACAGTAAAAGAGCCAAACTCATAAGAGCAAGTAGAGTGGTAGTTATCATGGTTAGGGGAGATGGGAATAAGGAGATATTGGTCAAAGGGTACAAACTTCCAGTTATAAGATAAATGGGTTCTGGGGATCTAGTGTACAGCATGGAGACTACAGTTAACAGTACCATATTGTATACTAGAAAGTTGCTAAGAGAGTGTATCTTAAATGTTTTCAACACCAAAAAAAGAATAAAATAAAATAAAGCTATTAATTATGCAAGGTGATGAATGTGTTAACTAACCTTATTCAGGGAATCATTTCTTGATATGTATGTGTATCAAATCATCACACCATACACCTTATAATGCTACACAATGTTACATGTAAATTATATTTCAACAAAGCTGGAAAAAATATTGGCAAAGAAAAAGGAGACTGGGAAGGAAACAGAAATAGACCCATCAGAAAGACAGGATAACCATGGAGGGGAAGGCCAGAGTATTTATGAGAACTGAGCTTCTCAAGAACAAGAGAAGGATGGGAGACTTCACTGGTGGCACAGTGGTTAAGAATCTGCCTACCAATGCAGGTGTCACAGGTTCACTCCCTGGTCCGGGAAGATCCCACATGCTGTGGAGAAACTAAGCCCGTGTGCCACAACTACAGAACCTGCACTCTAGAGCCCGTGAGCCACAACTACTGAGCCCACACGCCTAGAGCCCATGCTCCACACCAAGAGAAGCCACCGCAATGAAAAGCCCATGCACTGCAACGAAGAGTAGCCCCTGCTCACCACAACTACAGAAAGCCTCCGCGCAGCAACAAAGACCCAATGCAGCCAAAAATAAGTAAATAAAATGAATAAATAAATTAAAAAAAAGAGAAGGTTGGGCTGATAGTGTAAAAGCCACCCAACATGACATGGAATATAGGAATAAAAAATATTGACTGTGCTTAGCAATTAAGAAGTTCACTGGTGATCTTGCTGTTAGAACTGTAACAAGGTACAATGTTGAATAGTTTGGAAGGCATAGGGAAGAAACACTAGAAAAGAACTAAGGAGAAGTGGTGGCTTGTCTTTTCATGACTTTCAGGTATGTTCTTAAAGATATCAATTAAACTTTTCAAGTTCTGGAAAAGAAAATTTTACTGTAAAATGAGTGCAGTCCCCATTGTTCTAATAATCTATATAATTACATTTCTAAAAAGAATCGACTTCATTATTGGTATTATGAGTTAAAATATAGCTTCACTAAAACATACTAGAGCATGGGGGATAGGGGTTGAGGGAAAATGATTTCTAACTTTACACCATTAGGAAACACAAACCTGTTGGTACTTTAAGAAAAAAAAGTGACCCATTTATTTTGCTGTCTCCAAATTTTATGGTAAATAGCCTGTACAGAAACAACAGATGCCCCTTTTAACTCCATGTATACTTTGAACGACAAAAGCTAAGAAAATTATAGCTTGTACTTTTAAAGGATAATAAAATAACACATTCATGTAAATGAAATTTGAGTGATCAGAAACAAACATTGGAATTTAGCATTTAATGATATTTTTTGCAGCAGCAGTGTTGCATCTCAAAGGCAAATGAACCTAGATACATGAAAAATATTCTGGCATCATTAAAACATAAAAGGTTTTTGAATGTCTGTAGCTTTTATTGTTTCTTTATCAAAGCAATATGTTGACAGACTGACATTTTGTATCTATGTTGCAGTAACTTTGGGACCAGGAAGTATGAACTTCACACAACGTTCTAAATGAATTTCATAAACACAGATCCTAGGGGCAGAGAGGATCCAAAGCAGCCCTTAATCTATAAGTCAATTTTGATGTTCTCATAAATATATGTTTCTCATGGAAACACCAGTAGCCTAAAAAGTATCTTTCCTAAAAGAATTCTATACCAAAAGCTTTTGAAATTGAACACAATGAAAAACTCAGAATTATATTAAAAATAAATTTGATTTAATTTAGCAAACATCCATTGCACAGTATCAGCTACCAAGTGCTGTTCCAGATTCCTGCTTTTAGTTCAGAACCAAGAGGAATAATCAGACAGGGAGCAATTGAATATAAAATGATGAGACAAAAAAATAATAGAGGTATATACAATTTGCTATAAAATGTTAATTTCCTTATGGAAAGTTGCTGGGAAATTTCTTCCAAAATTATGTGACTTTACCGTGCACATAAAAACTTTATCTGTACTATGTGCCTTCAAGAACAACTTTCTTGGCTTAGCAGTTGATAATGAAAATTTGTTGCACTGATTTGCAGTTTGGGCCCCAGAGTAATTTTAAGAGCTTTTGAAGATGATTTTCCCACTTCCAGAAGACCCTGCATGGACAGCAGTAGCTGCTATAGCCAGTACTCCAAACTCTGTAGAAATGAGTTTACCAACTTCTATCTGTAACTCTGAATTAGACCCAGATTTTCTCAAGTGCATCAAGATGTGTAATATTATACACACTGCAACGAACTACAATAGTCCCCGCTTATCCTCTGTTTTGTTTTCTGAAGTTTCTGTTACCCACTGCCAACTGAGGTCCGGAAATATTAAATGAAAAATTCCAGAAATAGGGACTTCCCTGGTGGTCCAGTGGTTGAGAGTCTGTCTTGCAATGCAGGGGACGCTGGTTTGATTCCTGGTTGGGGAACTAAGATCCCACATGCCGCAGGGCAGCTAAGCCTGCGTGCTGCAACGAAAGATCCCGTGTGCTGCAGCTAAGACCTGACACAGCCAATAAATAAATAAATAAATAAATATTAAAAAAAAAAAAGAAAGAAAAATTCCAGAAATAAACAACTCGTTTAAAATTGTGTGTAATTCTGAGTAACATAATGAAATTTCAAACCCTCCCACTCAATCCCACCCTGGATGTGAATCCCACCAGTTAGTCACTTAGTAGCAGCATGGTTATCAGATCCACTGTTGTGGTATCACAGTGTTTCTGTTCAAGTACCTTTATTTTACTTAATAATGGCCCCAAAGTTCAAGAGCAATAATCACAATGAAAATTTGGATATGCCAAAGAGAAGCCAATAAGTGCCTCCTTTAAGTGAAAAGGTGAAAGTTCTCCGTAAGAAAAAAATCCTACTAGGCTGAGGTTACTAAGTGCTATGGTAAGAACAAATCTTTTTTTTTTATTGGAGTATAGTTGATTTACAATGTTGTGTTAGTTTCTGCTGTACAGCAAAGTGAATCAGTTATACAGATACATATATCCACTCTTTTTTAGATTCTTTTCCCATATAGGTCATTACAGAGTACTGAGTAGAGTTCCCTGTGCTATACAGTAGGTCCTTATTAGTTATCTATTTTATATATAGTAGTGTGTATATGTCAATCCCAATCCCCCAACTTATCCGTCAACAGCTCAGCTTTCCCCTCTGGCAACTGTAAGATTGTTTTCTATATTGCGACTTTATTTCCCTTTTGTAAATAAGCTCATTTGTACCATTTTTTTAGATTCCACATATAAGTGATAACATATATGTCTCTTTCTCTGTGTGACTTACTTCACTCAGTATGACAATCTCTAGGTCCATCTGTGTTGCTGAAAATGACATTATTTAGTTCTTTTTTATGACTGAGTAATATTCCATTGTATATATGTACCACATCTTCTTTATCCATTCCTCTGTCTATGGACCTTGAGGTTGCTTCCATGTCCTGGCTATTGTAAATACTGCTGCAATGAACACTTGGCTGCATTTGTTGTTTTGAATTATGGTTTTTCCTGGATATATACCCAGGAGTGGGATTGCTGGGTCATATGGTAATTCTATTTTTAGTTTTTTAAGGAACCTCCATACTGTTCTCCATAGTGGCTGCACCAATTTACATTCCCACCAATGGTACAAGAGGGTTCCCTTTTCTCCACACCCTCACCAGCATTTATTTTTCGTAGATTTTTTGAAGATGGCCATTCTGACTGGTGTGAGGTGATACCTCATTGTAGTTTTGATTTTCATTTCTCTAACAGTTAGTGATGCTGAGCATCTTTTCATGTGCTTTTTGGCCATCTGTATGTCTTCTTTGGAGAAATGTCTATTTAGATCTTCCACCCATTTTTTGATTGAGTTGATTTTTTAAAATTTTATTTTATTTATTTTTTATACAGCAGGTTCTTCTTCATTACCTATTTTATACATATTAGTGTATGTATGTCAATCCCAATCTCCCAATTCATCACACCACCACCACCCCAACCCCCTGTTTTACCCCCTTGGTGTCCGTATGTTTGTTCTCTACATCTGTGTCTCTATTTCTGCCTTGCAGAAATTGGGTTGTTTGCTTTTTTCTTATAGAGCTGCATGAGCTGTTTGTATATTTTGGAAATCTGTCCCTTGTTGGTTGCTTCTTTTGCAAATATTTTCTCCTATTCTGTGGGTTGTCTTTTCATTTTGTTTATGGTAAGAACAAATTTTCTATGCATGAAATTGTGAAGAAGAAAAAAGAAATTTGTGCTAGTTTTGATGTCAACCTCAAGCTGCAAAAATTACATCCACGGTGTGCAATAAGTGCTTAGTTAAGATGGAAAAGGCTTTAAGTTTGTATAATCAGATCTTCTGAGAGAGAGACAGAGAGATCACATTCACATACATTTTATTACAGCTTATTGTTATAATTGTTCTATTTTATTATTAGTTATTATAGTTAAACTCTTACTGTGCCTAATTTATAAATTATACCTAATCATACATACATATATATATATATAGGAGAAAACATAGTGTATATAGGGTTTGGTATTATCCACAGTGTCAGGCATACACTGGGTGGCTGGGAATATATCCCTCTTGGATAAGGTGTGGAACCACTGCATCAGCGTCATCCCTGAGTGATTTAACTTTCAATATAATCCTATAGAATTGTTTGTTTTCCTAAATTACTCATTATAAAGTTTTATTTCCAAATGCTTATGCAATTCTAGTTATAAACATTAGAATCATATCATATCATAAATACTATTATATCAAAAGATCCATCTGTAGATACATTCTAGAGAAACTAGTGTGTATTTTACTTTTAAGTAATGGTTAAAGGAAACCATATAATAAACTTGCTACTATTCAATACATATAAATTCTTGAGTAAGGTGGAGGGAGGGGAAGGCTGACAATAACTAGTTACCTTACGTGATTATCCTTATGGAATTATTGCACAGCCTGAAAAAATAACTCATCATTTTTTGAAGTTACTTTTTGTGTGGAGATCCAGGATGCAAGCCTAACCACTAAGGAATAATATACTAGGACTTAATTAATTGTTTAACTGGGACCCTTGGTAATTTTCATTGTTCAACCATAATATTTAAATATGGACTTGGTCCCTAGATTACAAGTAACTCTTCTTCAACCCAGTGTGAAGTTAATACGAAGAAATTTTAACACAGTACTTGTGACAGCAGCTAGGCAAACTGTCATGTTTATAAGCAAGTCATGAAAGCAATTCATGCAAGTTGCAAAGCAGCTTGTCATCACTGGATCTTGTATGCTGTGGGCAAAGAGTCCATAACAATGGGACTGAAAAGTTGCAAAGAACAAAAACAAAAAAACTGGACAACTGGAAGAAGAGAAAGACTTTAGAGAATGAAAGAGTAAACACATTTAGAGTTTGACAAACATGACTTGCTAAAAATGATTGCAGGCTTCCAAAAATCTAGGAAAATAGATTCATGGAGTGATAGCTGCTAAGCAGATAAAATTAAAAAATTAAAAATAAATAAGAAACCATGTTTACACGTAGAAGAAATGACCACAAAGGATTATATGGTTGGTGAAAAGTGTGGGAGGAAATAATCTTTTCATCTTTGAAATTAAAGTGAAAGAGAAGGTTTAGCTTTAAACAGTCTAGATAAATTAAACCATTACCTGCACACTAAGTAAATTAAATCATGAACTTAATTGTTTATGAAGATAATTGCCATAAATTTATATTTTACTGTAGTTCAATATAACATCTCTGTTACTTTTGAGTTTTTGTTCTGGAAAATTGGACAATGAATTGTAGAAAACATCATTTCCTGGAAAATAAAATACTAAGTCCCTGGAGAATGTAAAATGGAACTTCTGTGAAGTCTGAGTGGGTTCTGAGTTGTGAGTTTTCTGAGATAGGAATCCATTTTCTTTGTTTTTCTTCTTATCCCAGTAGTGCTATGACTTATGGAATTGTTAAGCAGATAATGAGGCTATCTTCACCTGCTAAGTCCTAATGTGTTCCCAGAAAAAAGCTATATACAGCTGGTCCCCCTTATCCTTGGGTTTGACATCCACGGTGTCAGCCAATGTCAGATCAACTATATTTGGGAAAAAAATTCCAGAAAGTTAAAAAAAAAAAAAACACTTGAATTTGCCACATGCTGTCAACTATTTACATAGCATTTACATTGTATTAGGTATTATACATAATCTAGAGATGATTTAAAATATATGGGACGATGTGTGTAGGTTATATGCAAACAGAACACCATTTTATATAAGATACTTGAGATTTTGTGGATTTTGGTATCCTCAGAGGTTCTAGAACCAATGAATGTCCGATGGGTCCCGAGGGACAACAGTATAGGTGTGCTGTGAGAATAAAGCTCTAACCAGAACTTCAAAAACGGCACTAGTATGTCCCACAAACAAAGTTAAGAAAGGTTCTAAATCAAGAAATCTGAGACACAAGAATAAGGGTGCTACCAGAAAACTGGTGAATCTTGGAAACTAAGAAGTGCACCTCTAATCCTCCACTCTTACTTTATTTTTTATTTTTTAAGTATAAAGTGATAAATATGGTACAACTTTTATATATGTTCTGAATTTCTTAGTAATATTACATGTTGTTAATCAAACAATATTATACTAAGAAAACTTGCAGATGGCTGTGTTGTTTATTCAAACTGTTGACATTTTAGAGCAAAATGCAGGAAGAGGAGGCTGCTTATTACATATCATACTATAATTACATGTACATTACCAATATTTTATCAAAGAAATAAAAATGACTAGTTTTATGTTACTTATTCTCAATTCACACTGAGAGAAGAAGTAAACTCATAGTCATCCAAACAGCAAATACATAAAAATCATTTCACTAAAACTAGTATACCTGTTATGTGCTAGGTAATGAGGCTACCACAGTGTAGCAAAAAAAATGTGTCAGGTAAATGTTATTATAAAAGTTATTATAATTACTGTTGTTTTAGTTAGCGGCGGTGATAGTAGTGTCAGGATCTTTATATCATGTGATTGTTTTTTCCTCCCTATGATTTGTTAATCCTCATCCAATATATTGTATTTTAGAAAATTAGGAGCAACATTCTGCATAAATCCTCATTCATCTTCTTAAGAGATCAGAGCACCTTTGGTAATCCCCATGATATAAAGCAACAGAACAGGTTGATGGGCATGAATTTCATTCCTCTTCCCCTCCCAGGCATTAACAATGTCTCATGGTAGATAGATTGACCAGGTCCTTTTGATTTTTCATGTAATTTACCAGTATATTAGATTATCATTTATTTATTCCTTTACTCAATATGTGTTTATTGAGCAACTCCTATTAGAGTTACTTGGGATACAGTGATAAACCAGAGTCTCTGTCTTCAAGAGTAGGTAGGTCATGATCCTTCCCCTATTGAAAGAGCATCCTTTTGGTAGATATGCTATGTGCTACATGATTGCATCACAAGAAATGTATCATGAGCTAGTGATAGCATGGCTAACCCAAGAGATTTCAAAAGTTCATGGTCTGCAAAATAATCTACACCTGACTTGCTGTGATGGGATGATCTGTGATTTAGTGGGTTGGTGTCTTCGGGTTACATTCTTCCTTCTTATGTGTTTATTTAGTGGTATATCTTCTCCCTCTGTCCCTTATTTTGTTCCCTGGTATAAGCATTCCCAATCCATCTCCTTGAAGCTCTCATATCTGTTGAATTTTGTTTTGCTTTATTTATTGTTGGTGATGTTGTGTTTTTTCCCCTTTAAGTGAGATAGGATTGGAGATGGAGCAGGCGTTAGAGGAATGCTCTTCCCACAAGTAGAATAAAACTCTGTCAAATATTTCCCTTTGGAATATAGACCTTGGTTATGGAGAAGGCTCTGAAGCTATTTCACAGTGATTTTTCTCTACTCCTACCCCAGTCAGCTACATGAGAGAATCTTTCTCATTCAGAGTGAGAACCTTATGATGTTCCCATAGGTCAAGTTTATATAAGTGCAGGGACCCTCTTAAGAGTGAAGTTCCCAGAAATGTCTCATGTTCACATATTTCCACACTCTGTCTCGAGCAGTTTGTCAAAGTTATCATTTCAGAGCTCCTTCAGTTACAGATTCAACAACTTTTCTTCAAGTAGGCAGATCTCAATATGTGTCTCTAGATGAGCCTGTCTCTCCAGATTAACAGGTGGTAGTTTCCCCTGTACTGAGTTTTCTGATAGGTCCAAGATAAGTCATTGATTTTCAATTTTCCCAGCCTTTGCTTATTGTAATGACGAAAGTGAGGATTTGAAAGCTCTTTATGGTTGGAGCTGAAATTGGAAATCCAAACATTAATATTATTAACCTAGCTATGTCAGTGATACATCATTCCACTCCAGACTTTATAGAACAATGGGCATGGCATAAAGGACAAATATAATTTAACAACAGCCATAATGTGCAAAACCATGGCTATAAAACCTACCTCAAGGAGTGTAACGTTGGAACAGGAATAAAGTATCTGGATCTTACTCTGAGAGAGAGAGTCTAGATGAAGAGCAAATATGGAATATGGAGTCAAACAGCATAGAAAACCAAAGAACTGAGAATTTAAAAGTGTGAGACAGGATGTAAAATTTCAGAAATCATCAATTTGAAGTCCAGAGGACAGACTTTTTTTTTTTTCATGAGTGTTTCTGTAGGTGTAGACTGCATGGAAAGTATCATAATAGAGAAGAGATCAGTTCATTTGGAATAATGTCTCACAAAAACTTATAAAACTCATTCTTATTTTTGAGAATATTTGCAAGGAGTGGAATGAATTCAGTGCAAATCAAAAGCAGACGATTGATTTACCATCTTGTCACTGAAGTCTAAATTCCCATCTGGTCAAAAGTGACTAGAGTCTTAGATACAAAAGGAAAGAAAGTTTTCACCCTCTGATTATAGGGAAGTCATAGTTTTCAAAAGTTGTCATACGTAAATCATGTGTCATTTTATAAAGCAAACTTTAATGTGCTGTCAGATTTTAAATTTGGGGGGGAAGGAAGTTCTTGTCTGGGACTTTTAATTTAGACAGCTTTTGAGAAATTAGTGTCACCTAGAAGCATTTTATTGACAATTTAATGATTGACTTTTCTTCTACTAAGGACAGGAATTTAAGGTGAAAGCAATGTCATTAATATTAAAACAACTTGATCATTCTGAAAGGCAAGTTATTTCAGGTCTGAGTCTCTTTGAAAACCTTTGAAAAAAAATCATTTTAATTCTGAAGCATGTTGATTTTATGCCAGGTTTTGCCAAAGATCACCAACTCTGATGTTATAGAAATTGGACTGCATGATTGGAGTTTTATAAGAAACTATGTTTAAAATGTCCTAATTTATTATTCTATCATGAGGTGCTCACTGTGTTCTAAGTTTTGTTTGGAATGTATTAATACTGAATATACTCACAATATGACATGAATACAAAATAGACAATTTATCACAGCAACTAGGAATAGTAACATCAAATTTAAATGGATAAGGAGGGACTACTGTATTTTATTAATATTATGCCTACTGTTTATAAGTTTTATTTTTTCCTTTACGTTCATATCTTTATTTGTATTAAAATTACATCTTCTTTAGGTACTATGTAGCAAGGTCTCCCTTTTTGAATTCATTATGTTAAAATGTGCCTTTTAAACAGAATTCTTATGCTGTTAACCTTTAAAAAACTATAGAAAATATTAAATCAATATTCCAATTTTATTATTTATTATGTTTGTTCTCTCTAATTTTTATTCCATTGTTTTCCTTTCCTTCCCTTATTATGATTATTTTAATGTTTTAACATAGAGTATTTTAAATCATCTACTGGCTTTTTGGGCAAAATTGTTTCTATTAGTTTTCAGTAGTGGCTTCTGATATTATTTTACAATATACATATCTAACTTTTCACAGCCTACTTAGAGTTAATATTTTAGCACTTCATATAAAACACAGTAAGTACAGAAGGATTATAAAACTATAAGCCTTTCTACCATTGTATTTTCTCTATTTTGCGTTTAGTTGTCCAGGGCTGCCATAAAAAATACAACATACTGGTTGGCATAAAAAAAAAAATTCAGTCACATTTTTAAAGAACTAAACAAGAAAACACAGATTTTCATATTTACTGAGACATCTACCATTTCTGATGCTCTTCTTTGCTTTTAAATATCAAAATTTCTCTGTAATATACTTTCCTTTTTTGCCTTGTTAATATCCTTTTGCACTTTCTGCATTTTGCATTTCTTGTGAAAAAATTTGGCATCAAATTTTCTTATTTTTTATCCATATGATACTGTTTTTATTTTTCCTTTCTTCCTGAAAAAATGTTTTTACTAAATATAGATTTTAAGGTAGGAGTTTTTTTTATCTTTTAGTCAACACTTTACCTATTTATTTTATTGATTTTTCTCACTGTTGTTCAGACACCATGATTTCTGACTTGAAGTCTGCTATCATTTTAATTCTTGTTCCTCTCTATTTAATATGTCACTTTTCTCTACTTCCTTTGAGTTTTTTTTTCTTTATGTTGGTTTTCCAGCCAGTTGATTTTATGTGAATAAGCTTGGTTATCTTTTAACTTATCTTATTCATTATTTGTTGAATTTTTAATCTATAAATGTATGTCATTTTGAAAAATCTGAGTACTTTTCATCCATTATTTCTTCAAATATTCTTTCTTCTCAAATCTATTTCACTTCTTTTTCTTGTTCTTCAATTAAGTAAGTATTCATTAGACCTTTTGATAGTTTCCCACAGCTCCCTAAAAATGTTCTGTTTGTTTTAATGCATTTTCTTTCTCTTCTTCTGACTGGATTGCTCTAACTTTAAAGGTAGCTGATTCTTTTATCTATCTTCTCCATTGTGCTTTTGAGTCCACTGAGTAAATTTGTTGTTTTAGACATTATAATTCATAATTAGCCTACAAATTAAATAATTTGGATGAATTGGAGAAATTCCTTGAAAAATACGATTTACCAAACTGATATAAGAAGAAACAGAGAACCTAAGTTGTTCAATACTAACAAAAATTCAAAAAAACTTTTAACCAAAACACTCCAACCAGGAAATCTTTAGGGCAAGATGACTTTACTGGAGAATTAAATCAAACATTCAAGGAAGAAAAAATACTAATATTACTTATTTTATTTATTTACATAATAAATCATTGTCCTAAATGTTTTTTGAAGCTAGTATATGGATAATGTCAAAATCTGAAAAAGAGGTCAGAGAGAGGAGAGAGGGAGAGAGAGAAGAGAAAGAGACAGAGGGAGAGAAGAAAGGAGGAAAGAAGGAAAAAGAAAAAATGAGAGAGAGTTGGAGAAATGGAGGTATGGAGGAAGGAAGGAAAGAAGAAAAGAAGAAAGAAAAGGAAAGGAAGAGAAAATAACATGTCACCGCTATCTCTGATTTACCAAATTAATTTCACCAATATATACAAAGGAGAATCTATTATGACCAAACTCAGTTTTATCTCAGGAATTCAAGGGTACTTTTTAAAATAGCTTTACTGATATATAATTCACATAGCATGCAATTAACTCACTTAAAGCATACAATTAGATTTATGTGCAACCATCACCACAGTCAATTTTAAGATGTTTTCATAACCTCAGAAAGTAATCTTATACCCTATAAATATCATGCCCTGTATTAGATTCCCAGACTGACATAACAAGGGGTTGACAGGACCATACTCCCTCTGAAGATTTGAGGGAAGAATCTTTCCTTGTCTCTTTACTTCTGTCCATTATTGCTGATGCCTTTTTGTGCTCTGTTATTAGTTGCATATGTGTTTATATATTTTTTTATTCCTGATGGATTGAACTTTAAGCATTATGAAATGTTCCTCTTTTTATCTAGTTACACTTTTTTGTCTTAAACCCTTACCTAAAACACAAGATATGAAAATCATATTTTTTTAAATGATAAAGATAAGTGGCCTCCCTCATGAAAATTAAAATTCAGGAAATTAGAAGCAGACCACACACAGGGAACAACTCTCTAGAAGTAAAAAGAACTCTTAAAACTCAGAAATGGGTTCAAATTAATTAAAAGTAGTATCAATTATCTTTAAAAATTACACCAGCTGTGTCAATATTTATTTACTAAATTGTGTTGATTTAGATATGAAATTTTTGCTTTAATTTACATCAGATTATTGAAGATTTATAAACAGATATTAATCGCGTTGATTGAAACAATTCAGTAAGTCAACAGATGCTCACATATTACTGCTATGTACCAGTTGAAGCTCAGAGACTGTTTTTTTCTGGAGTTGGAGATGGTTGATACAACACATACACTTCTGATCTCATCCACAGAAATCAAAGTTCCTGATGTTTACTGCAGTTTTTGATGTGCCAACATCATTTCAAACATGATACAATGAAAATAATTATGTCCAAGTTAAATGTGGGCTTGCCATCATCTATTTTACAATGCATTTTAAAATGAAAAAATGCTCACTATTCCTGAGAAAGCTAACTTTTTGTTGTTTATTATATCCTTTAATAATTTATCCCCAAAGAAACCAAAGTGTCAACAATCATTGAGCCAGAACTGGCAACTTGTCAGTTCTCACTGCTCAATGAAAAAAGAGCAAACAGACATAATCCATCAGAGACAACACAGCTCTACTTATCAATTTTTATGATGCTTCATTTCAAAATATTTTCTAGAATCATCCAAATGAACACATATACTATACATTAAGGAAAATACTTCAATATCAATTAATTTATTCTATGAATCTATCATTTTGATGTCTACAAGGAAGAAAAGAGAACAACATAAAACCATGATTATTCTTCCTAAACCATTAATAGAAAGCATGTATATTGTAATCATTGAAGCTTCCTTCTGTAACTTAAATAAATTTTACCTTCATGTTATGTTTCCATATTATTCTGCCTTAAATTCTCACTAAGAATTTCAGATTGATTCCAGATAGTTTTGACAATGCATATATTGAGAGGATGACAAATAATTACCCTTCAATAATAGCAAGATTTTTAAAATTTGAAAACACTAATAACCAATGTCTCATAACATATTTTAACTTAAAAAGGAATGAAATGTCCCTTTCTCTTCAGTCACAGTTCTCTCTATTCTTTATTGTTTTTACACTGGAATTAATATTGTACTTAGGAATAACACTAACATAGGTGTTTTTGATGATTTATATAAAAAGTACACACTTGCATACAATAGATCAAGTGAAATTGCTGAATTCATTCCAATAATTATTATTCCTAAATAACCTACTAGAAAGCATTCAATTGTTAACGGATTTTTTTAACATCTGTATTGAGGTAAAATTGATTTACATTGTTGTGTTAGTTTCTGTTGTATAACAAAGTGAATCATCTATACAGATACATATAACCCCATATCCCCTCCCTCTTGCGTCTTCCTCCCTCTCACCCTCCCTATCCCACCCCTCTAGGTGGTCACAAAGCATCTAGCTCATCTCCCTGTGCTATGCGGCTGCTTCCCACTAGCTATCTATTTTACATTTGGTAGTGTATATATGTAAATGCCACTGTCTCACTTCGTCTCGATTACCCTTCCTCCTCCCCGTGTCCTCAAGTCCATTCTCTACATCTGTCTGTGTCTTTATTCCTCTCCTTCCCCTAGGTTCATCAGAACCTTTTTTTCTTTTTTAGACTCCATATATATGTGTTGGATACGGTATTTGTGTTTCTCTTTCTGACTTACTTCACTCTGTATGACAGACTCTAGGTCCATCCAACTCACTACAAATAGTTCAATTTCGTTTCTTTTTATGGCTAAGTAATATTCCATTGTATATATGTGCCACATCTTCTTTATCCATTCATCTGTCGATGAACACTTAGGTTGCTTCCATGTTTTGGCTATTGTAAATAGTGCTGTAATGAACATGGTGGTACATGACTCTTTTTGGATTATGGTTTTCTCAGGGTATATGCCCAGTAGTGAGATTGTTGGGTCGTATGGTAGTTCTATTTTTAGTTTTTTAAGGAACCTCCATACTGTTCTCCATAGTAGCTGTATCAGTTTACATTTCCACCAACAGTGCAAGAGGGTTCCCTTTTCTCCACATCCTCTCCAGCATTTATTGTTTGTAGATTTTTTGATGATGGACCTTCTGACTGGTGTGAGGTGATACCTCATTGTAGTTTTGATTTGCATTTCTCTAATGATTAGTGATGTTGAGCATCCTTTCATGTGTTTTTGGATATCTGTATATTTTCTTTGGAGAAATGTCTATTTAGATTTTCTGTCCATTATTGGATTGGGTTCTTTGCTTTTATGATATTGAGCTGCATGAGCTGCTTGTATATTTTGGAGATTAATCCTTTGTCAGTTGCTTCATTTGCAAAACTGTACACATTCTTTTATGTTCTGAGCCAGATTTTTTTTTCAGTACAACTCAATATATAATATTTGGCCAATTAATTCATAGTGATCCAGCCTGAGATTTTAATAGTTAATGGAGGTTTATGTCCTCATCAGTGCCTTATAGTTCACATTCATGATGAAAGAACATTATAAACCAAAATGAACAAGTGATAGATCAACTTTCCAAAATGCATACATGTTTTTACACAGAATTTAGAGAGTGTCCTTCAATGGTGTATTAGAAAAATCATTTAGCACCTTAACATAAATTTTCAGTAAAGTCAATAAAACAAATGGCTATTTAGAAAAAAAATATGGTGTAGATTATTGCTTTTTATTTCTTTAGTCAAAGAAATTTACTCAAGGGAAAATATATATATATATATATATATATATATATACACACATATACACTTCCAGAGCAGACATATTTTTAAACGTTTTGACAATTAATGGTAAGTGTTCAGGAAACAGTTTTTATTTGAGTGACAGATAAGATCATAATTATTAATGTGTTTTTATGCATAAATTAGTTTCATCAATTTTATTAAACATTACCTCTGTTTTCATTACCTTTTTGGTGTGTAAGGATTTATTTTAATATTACATGAGTTACTTTAAATAAATTATATATTTTCAAATGTTCAATGTATCAAAATCCAAAATACCAACAACACTAAATTCTAGCAAAGAAGTGGAGCAACAGGACCTCTCATTCATATCTAGTGGGAATACAAAATGATACAGCCACTATGGAAGACAGTTGGGCAGTTCTTTACAAAACTAAACATAGTCTTACCATACCATCTGGCAACTTAGTATTTTACCTAAAGGTGTTGAAAACTTGTGTCCACACAAAAACCTGCACGCAGATATTTATGGCAGCTTTGTTAATAATTGCCAAAACTTGGAAGCAGCTACGATGTCCTTCAGCAGGTAAATGGATATATAAACTGTGGTAGAACTAGGCAACGGAATATTACTCAGCTCTAAAAAGACATGAACTCTTAATCCATGAAAAGATATGGAGGAAACTTAAATACATATTACTAAGTAAAAGAATACAATTTGAGAAGGCTATGTACTGTGTGATTATAACTACATGACCATTCTAGAAAAGGTAAAACTGGAGACAATGAAAAGATCAATGGTTGCCAGAAGTTGGGTTTCTGGATGAATAGGTGAGGTGCAGATTTTTAGGGTATGTGAAACTACTCTGTAGGATGGTGGATTCATGGCATTATATATTTGTCTAAACCCATAGTATGTACAAACCCAAGAGTTAATCCTGATGCAAACTGTGGAGCTTGGGTGATCATGATGTGTCAGTGTAGGTTCATCTGTTGTTATTCTTGTACCTCTCTGGTGGGAGATGTCAATACTGGAGAAGGTTATGCTCGTAGGGGCAGCAGGTAAACAGAAATCTCTGTATTTTCAGCTCAATTTTGCTAGGAACCTAAAACATCTCTAAAATAATAGTGTATTTTTTTTAAAGTTCAATGTTACTATTAGTTCATACTAGTTATTTCACAGTGCATATTATTTAATATGTTAAACTTTATGATTACTTCCTGATTTTTTGGAGTCTTGAGGAAATACATAATTATAGTAGGTGGGATTTGAGGATACTTTAGATAGAAAAAAGAAAGGACAAAATAAATTAGGGGAAATGTACTTTTCTCATTCTGCTAGACACAATACAGATGGCTATAAACATCCATTTAGAAAATAAAGCTCAGGAGGAAAAACAAAATTAAACTGGAGTTCTATGCTTCACCAGTGACAGTGCACTATCATTCTTGGTCTTAATGCATTTTTCCACCATTGTTTGTCAAGAATGTATGATGTGCTGCCAGTATTAGCCAACTCTATGCAGGAAAATAGACAAATGTCAACAGTATATTCAATAAATAGCTCACAAAATCAGCACACACCTTTATATGTCATTGAATTGGTCTGATTCAGGAAAAAATATGAGTGGAGAATTTAATGAAGTACCTAAAGAGTGAGATGCTGTATTTTCTTCTAAAACAAATAGGTTGTAGCTCATGACATTCCAAGGTTTTAATATGAGTAAATGCACTTTGTAGTTTCAAAATGTCTCCAAAACTCTTAGAAAGTAGTAAACTTAAGAGTACTATTCTATGAATAAATCTTTGTTGGAGACAACAAAATGATGTTTTCAAAATAACTTTTCTTCAGTAAATGAGATACATGACTTTTACTCACCAGTGAAAGAGTAACAAGGCATCTATCCTTGAAAACAGACTCCACATAAAAACAAGCCTCTAGAAAAGTATAAGGATTGGGAATTCTTTAGTAATGACTAGGAAAATGTAATATTTTTAATAAGTTTATTTTAAATTTAATTGTGTTACCATGAACATACCTCATCACGCTTGGAATGTTTAATAAAAAATTGGAATTTTTACCTTTCCAATCAGAGAGGTGACCTACTTAAAATGTGTTTAAAATAGCATGGTCAGAAAAACCTCAAAATAAACCTGGTATCATGGAAGAAACTTTCTGTCTTGGCACAAGAATACCAAGGTTTGTGTCCTTCTTTTCCATCAATAACCTTTTCTCCATGGGCAATTTGTCCAATCCATCTATACAATTTCATAAATTGTATTTATGAACATGATAAAAATAAAACCTTCATCACTAGGCTATTCTATTGGAGAATTAAGAGAGATTATGTATGGTAAAATGCTAAGCAAACTTCAATACACTTATGCAAAATTTAATTTAATTATATTAGGTCTGCTTCTTACACTAAGTATTATGTTGTTATGTAACAGTAAATCATTAAGTCTCTTTCTCACCATAAAATGTAGCATACAAGAAAATGTACATGAGATACATGTATATTTTAAAGGATAACAACTTTCAAAACACATTGTTTAAGATAAATGTTACCTACACTTTGGACATCTCCTTTTGCCCTTCTTGATAACATCTCCTCAAACACTTCAAAATCCCAAAATGTAACCATGTCTCTACATTTTGTAATAATCATCTTCCTGTTTGTCTTCAAAGATTTACTATACTAATCTGTATCCCTAAATACATACATCTCAAAATTGACTTGTTTAGGGAGCTCAGGGACACTTAAAGTGGTTAGCTTAGACTTCCTCAAAACAAGGCAGAGTGGAGGTCTGCACTGTCCGTGGTGCTGCCTGGCCCCCACCCCGCCTCCACCGTCATGTATGACAGCCCACCATGCAGTTCCCCCAGCCCTAGGTCCAGTGTGTAAGCACTTGTCAAGCTTTGTGTGCATTATGCTTGTAAATGTCCTATTGGCCAAGCACAGAGTCAATAAGGGAAGGTGCTTCACAAAGACATGAATTCTAGAACATGCAATTCATTTGGAACAAACAAGGCCATAGTCTACCATGAGATCTAAGCAAATAGATTGATCGTATCGCAGATATGTTTATCCAGATAGTGACTGCCTAAATGTCAAGCTAGAATTTAATATCAAATCTGTGCTACTTAGAACAGGGGCTATGAAAGGAGGAAAGTCCTCCAGTCAGATGGACAGGACAAAATCTGGGAAGTGGAACATAAAATCTGAGCAATACTAACAACATTGAAATATTGATTCATAATTGAAGGACTCTGGAACCGAAGCTCTGAAATACCTCCACACAACCTCAGTGAAGTGGAGCTAAAGTAGATTTGAAAAAAGAAAAAAAAATATTTAATGATTTAATTATACTACTCATCCAATGGAGAAAAGAGGATGCAGAGTCTTGAAGCCAGGAAGTCACAAATTTCACCTCTTAGTTATGGCCCACTTTCAAAATATAACTCATATTCCCCCCAGATAGAAGCACATTTAGTAATATGAGGACTTCTTGGTGACTACTCTTAAAAACTACTTGATATTCTGGATTTCATTTTATTTTATTTGTTTTGCTTCCTTCAGAAACAGCAGTAATGACAGATACATCCTCAATATCAAAGCTGTTTTCAAATAATAAACTTACATTGACAAAAATTCTAATGTACAGTGAGATTGAGGGGAACTGAAATGCTCTTAGTGGAAGCAAAGAAACTAGATGAGTACACAAGGCAACATGATTTCAAAGCAGTGGAATACCATGAAATCAAGGGATAAGAGAGCAGCTGCTGAACCCAAAACATTTAGCAATGAAACCAATTAATCAAACCGAGATCAGCAGCTGGTATAAGCTGTGAAGTGATAGACTTCAGTGACAAGCTTTGAAAATGTTGTCCATGGATATATAGAAAGGACTGTATTTGTCTTGAGGTACTGCAGAAAGGGCAATGTTCATTTCAGTAATTTTTGCAACCATGGACAACTAAGCTGTCTTAATGAGCATCTTTAAAAACAAAATATGATAGATAGAAAACATGTATTATCTGACAGTAAGTATGGTTTAATCCAGATGTCTTGCTGACTATAGACTCTGATATTTTTTCATTCATTCCTTGGATGGATTTATTGAATCACATGTTATCCCACTTCATACTAGTACTATACAAGTTATTTTAGATCACTTTATGGGAGAAAACTGTATTCTAAACACTGGCTTTTATATATATATATATATATATATATAAAAAATATCTGATTTCAGGCAACTTACTTTACTTATCTAGGTTATGGTTTTCTTATTTTTAAAATGAAATATTGGTCTCCCCAAAATACAGAAAATAATTTCTGGCTCTAATTTTTTTTTTTTTGGTTTCTTTTTATTATTGGTCAGTCCCTGGCATAAAGCATTATCTTCTAGTGATTAATTAGCTAATTGGAGGTCTCAGAGAAATACATAAATAATAATATATGCTAGCATGAGTGCACTCAAACATTAAAGGGCTTTCAGAGTAAGTCTCTCAAGAATAGAGAGAAGGTTAAAATCACCTTAGACTGAATACATTTGAAAATATTTCAAAAGGAGATAGAAATAGGATGAAGGAGAAGTAGCTGAGCCTATATCAGGAAGGGGAGCTGAAGTGAGCATAGGTGAGAAGGCAGAATTTAACTATTTACTTAAAATAAGTTGATTGACACCACATGCAAGTACCCATACATAATTTCCAAAATGTTTAAATATTCAGTCCAGATGTGCACATGCTCTTTTATTTATGTCACTGTTTGAAAATTTTTTGCCACTCTCACCCTGGTTTTCCTAATGGAGAAAAGCCTAGAAGGCACTTCATACAGAAAGAGATAGCAATGCACTGTGTCTCAATTAAACAATGCATTTTTTTCTATTTGAGCATTTTTCTACTTAGTATACTCTCATCTTTTTTTCCTCAAAAGCACTCCTTGCTAAAAAAGGAAATAAACTATTCACACCTCTAAACATGCAAATGGGTCTGAGGTCATTAATCTATGTATCTAATTCCCAAGTGCCCAAACTCTCTGGCTACATAAAAATCACCTCAAACTGAATAATTTGGACAATCAAAGAATGGTTTGTTTTCTTATATAACCAAAGTGTAAATATAGAGAATAATTCAAGGTGAGGCAGAGTGTATATTGTGTTATCTAAGTCACAGTAGAAAGAAGACATGCAAGTAACTTTTAATTGTATGTGTGTGTGTGTGTGAGTGTGTAACCTGAACAGATACTCTTGGAGCTCTACTTCTATCCCCTTAGTCCACCTTTACTACGGTGACCCACTTGCAGGGATGGTGGGTGATCCTGTGTGAGGTCTGATTCACACTGCAAGGGGCCAATCCCAAGCACAATGTGCGTTAATTTTACATACATATAAAGACATACAATGCTGTTGACAGTACCCACAAGGATGCTGAGGTGTTCATCACTGGATATTCTCACCATGGAGGACCAGTCATCAGGAGGCAGGCACTGTGAATGTTAAAGATGAGAAGTAAATGTGATAACAGGTATTATACCGAAGTTGTCAGAATAGCAGAACAAAGAAAGACTGAAAACCATATAACAACATTGTATTATAAACTCTAAAGTTGCTAAGAGATTAGACCTTAAATATTCTCACCACAAAAAAGTAATGATAATTATGTGAAATTGATAGAAGTCTTAGCTAACAGTGGTAGTCATATTGCAATATAAAAATGTATCAAATTAACACATCATATGTACACCTTGATCTTACACAATTTTAAATGTAAATTATAACTCAGTTAAAAAAGCTCATCAAATTCACCTCACATATTTGTCAAGGCAGCTTTTGAAATAAGAGGTGCAGCAATAAGAAAATGCACAAACAACTCACAGTTTGTATTTAAGTATAAATGTCTTTCACTTAAAACTAGCTGCCCTCTCACTTTTAATGGTATAAAATGCTATAATTTATTCAAGAAGAGAATTCAAATCCAGAAGACATAAAATATTGTCACTTTGTGGGGTTTAATTTAAGACTAGCATATGAATAGATTTGGGTAAAATAGCTGTTTGCACATATTATGTGATGTTTTGACTTAAGACTGAGTCTTTTCTTTCGCCCATGCAGCCTCTTTGAAAGGTGGCTACTTGTCCTAACGCTAATGCCTCACCATGCGCTGTAAAGGAGAAGAAATACTCATTCCAAATTGAAATTTCTTTTATAAAATGTATCTATTTTGAACTGTGATCTTTCTCTGTAATTCTGCTTCTCCGTATTATGGACCCGCTGTCTATTCATTTTTTTTTAATTTAACGATAGGAATAAGTTGGAAAACAAACATATATATATACACACACAAAAACTGTAAAAATATTTTCCAAAGATTGCTCTAAGGGAGACAGTTTAGTGATGGAAAAATGGCTCTTTAGACTAAAAATACAGAATTTCTGATTTACATCAAGTATGCTTTTCCCCTTTAAACTACCAGTCAATACCACAGAACTCTTCACATAAATCCATTAAGCATCATGCACAAATATATTCACCATGACATTATTGAGGGTGACAGGGAACTGAAGGAAGCCCAGATTTCCCTGGCTTAAGAAATATGGAACTGAATTGTAGTGAGTGCACACTAGGGAGTCTATGAAGCAGCTAGAAAAATGAATTATATGGAAATAGAGTAACACTGAAAAATCGTATAAACCAGTTTTAGGGGGTAAGGAAATATGTTCAAAAAACCAAATTAAACACAACAAAAATATTTATGTCAGTTTAAAAATATATATATTTTTTGTTTTTTGATTGGAAATAGAATTTTATTATTTATGTTAACGTGATGGGTTGTCACTGTTATTTTTAGATGAATTTTTAAAATTCTCATTTTGAATATGGTATATATTAATAGACATATCAATAGAGATAACCAACTAAACAGAAGCTCTTTGGAGGCTTCAATAATCTTTTTTCCCACTTATTTTATTTTGTTTTATTTATTTATTTTAACATCTTTATTGGAGTATAATTGCTTTACAATGGTGTGTTAATTTCTGCTTTACAACAAAGTGAATCAGCTATATGTATACATATATCCCCATATCTCCTCCCTCTTGCGTCTCCCTCCCTCCCACCCTCCCTATCCCACCCCTCTAGGTGGTCAGAAACCACCGACCTGATCTCCCTGTGCTATGTGGCTGCTTCCCACTAGCTATCTATTTTACATTTGGTAGTGTATATATGTCCATGCCACTCTCTCACTTTGTCCCAGCTTACCCATCCCCCTCTCCATGTCCTCAAGTCCAGTCTCTACATCTGTGTCTTTATTCCTGTTCTGCCCCAGGTTCTTCAGAACCTTTTTTTTTAGATTCCATATATATGTGTTAGCATACAGTATTTGTTTTTCTCTTTCTGACTTACTTCACTCTGCATGACAGGCTCTAGGTCCATCCACCTCACTACAAATAACTCAATTTCATTTCTTTTTATGGCTGAGTAATATAAATACACATAAACACATGCACATATACACACACAAGTATAAACACACATGCAAGACATATATCAAACATGTAAGACTGAATTATATAGAGAGATAAAAGAGTGGGTATTGGGATGAGAAATCAAATGATATAGCTAGAGAAGGGCTTGCATGGAAAGCAAAAGAAATATATCAAGAAGAGAAAGGAGACTGAGGAATTAGTGAATTTAACTCAGATTTTTTTCCAGTATCAGGTGTGTCTGCAAGAATTATGAATGCCAGAAAACATGCCATTAGAGAAGGAATTGTGAAAGACATACAGTACTTAAAAGATTTTGGGTATTTAATGGAATAATCTGAAGTTACTATAAACAGAAAGTTTATAAAATTGAGTAATAGCACTGTACATTTTTATTTAATTATTTATAAAAATACAGTATGCAAAATATGAATAAAACAGTTCAATTATTAAAAATTATGGAAAAAAGAAAGGAAATAAAAGTATATGGAAGCTTACGATTATTCATGGGTTTTTATATTCTTTAATTTGTGAAAATTGCATGTTCACAGTTTATTTTTCATTTCATATCACATTTTTCTTATTTTCAAGGAATCCAATGCTTTGGTTGTATTATTGTATAATGTATAATCCTGTTTTTGCTACTTCTGTGTTTATAAAATATGACAATATGTTTGTAGCATGTTAAATACATGCCAAAGCTTTCCTGGAGTAGGGGAGAAGGTTATGCCTACATGCTCATAAAATGAGCACCATGAGTGTCAAAGCTATCAACCCCAGCACCTGAACCATAACAGGATTTAAGCATTTAGTTTTATATCCTAGCTTTTTCTCATTTCAAATTGGTTTCCACAGAGTGAGGGTGTTTCAAAATTAAGACACAATTCAATTATCTGTGATACACAAGAAAACCTATCTAGTGCATAATTCTGGAATTGTACTGAGCATGAGTATGCACACATATGCACACACACACACACCCCTTTACTCACTCATGTGAAACTGTGCTCCAGTCTCAGACTCTGCTAGCTCTCCTCTCCTTCTGTGGTAGTAGGACTCTAAAAGAAAGATCATGGACTTCTGATGACCCAAAGTTCGGAGGAGATAAGAGTTATAAAATGTTTAGGTCACTGGAAGGAAGTGAGAGTAAGGGCAGTAATGGCAGGACCCTAGCAGTGGAGCCTCTCATTACAATTCCAGTTGTGGAGGAGTAGGGTCTACAGCTTAAAACCACTGCCTTCAGTTGTTCCATAAGTCAGTTCCAGAGGGATTGTGGGAAAATGGGTGGAACTTTTCTTGATACTTAAAAAACTGAAAAGGGTTTATTTTTTAACTCCAGATACAGGCAAATTAAGCTGACTGATGTTAGAGTTTTAAGATGAAAAAGGTAACAGGAATTGTGGATCACAATTAAACTATGTAATTTCAAAAAACTGAAATTGTATTCATATGTTTATGGTAAATATTAAAATTAAGAAGCCAGAAATATGATTGATGTATCGATACAAAATAAAGTTATCATATAAAGAAACTTATCTGACAGAAAATATAAAACACATTTCTTTCTCTCTAAATCAGAATTTAAAACTTATTTGGGCTTTAATGTTTCCTTTTCCTCTAATAAAAATTATTTTAAAGGTAAATTCCAAAGATATAATTAGCTAAAGATCATTTAAGTTTAAGGAAATTGAATTTTATTCCAAGAAAGTTATCTAACCATTAAAATGGCATAAGATTTAATTATGAATATTATATAAATATTTCATTTTTTCTCAAAAAAAACAATGAAAACTCTAGGAAATGGCAAGTATACATACTTTGATTCAAGGAAATAAGAAATTTGAATAAAAACGTTTTATGGTTAAAAATATATATATTTTGTTTTTTTATTTACATATGACAAAATTGTCTATTAAAAAATAACCTCACCCTCCCCCCCAAAATACTGAAAGTAATAAGCAAGTATAACAATGTTGCAGTATAAAATAGTCAAAATTCAATTGCTTTCTTATACAGCGCAAATGAAAAATTGACGTTTGAAATTTAAAACATAACATTTACAATAGTACCCAAGAAAATGAAATAGATATAAAATCTAACAGAAATATGTTTATATGAAGAAAACTATAAAACTCAATATCTTGAGTCTTATGATCTATGAAAACTAAGTATCCCTCCATTTATTTAGATTTTTTAAAATTTCTCTTACCAGAGTTTGACAGGATCCAGCAATCCCATTCCTGGGCATATATCTTGAAAAAACCATAATTCAGAAAGATATATGCACCCCAATGTTCATTGCAGCACTATTTACAATAGCCAAGACATGGAAGCAAGCTAAATGTCCATCGACAGAGGAATGGATAGAGAAGATGTGGTACATATATACAATGGAATATTACTCAACCATAAAAAAGAATAAAATAATGCCATTTGCAGCAACATGGACGGACCTAGAGATTATCATAAGTAAGCCAGACAAAGACAAATATCATATGATATCATTTATATGTGGAATCTAAAAAAAAAGATACAAATAAACTTATATACAAAACAGACCCACAGACATAGAAAACAAACTTATGGTTACTAAGGGGGAAAGGGGGTGGGGAGGGATAAATTAGGAGTTTAGGATTAACATATACACACTACTATATATAAAATAGATAACTGACAAGGACCTACTGTATAGCACAGGGAACTATACTCAGTATGTTGGAATAACCTATAAGGGAAAAGATTCTGGAAAAAATCGATATACATGTATATATAACTGAATCACTTTGCTGTACACCTGAAATTAACACAACATTGTAAGTCAACTATACTTCAGTAAAAAATAAATAAATGTTTAAAAAAGACTCAATATTATTATGTGAAAAGTTCACAACTTCTGGTGACTCAAAGGACTGAAAAATACAATAACTGAAATGAAAAATCCACTAGAAGGAATGAACAGCAGATTGAGTGACATAGAATAATGCATAAGTGATCTGGAAGACACAGTTGTGGAAATCACCCCATCAGAACAGCAAAAAGAAAAACAAATTTTAAAAAATGAGCATATACACACATTTAACTCAATATTTTTGTAAAATAAGATTATTTTTCCATGTAGACACAAAGATTTTAATTAACAAAAAATTGTGCCTTAAAATATTAAAGGAGAAATATAATAAAATTCTGTAAAGGTTCCTACTTTGTAACATTATTAAATATTTTTAAACAGCTGAAGCCTTCATCTATGATGTTGAGAGCTTACAAAAGCTCTACCAGCTCTACCAGCCAATGCCCTGGACTCTAGAATAAATGTTATTAAAAATTTTTCACAGGTACCTCATGTCAGAGCCCTTTGAGTGACCAATTTACTCTGAAATCACATGTCAGCTTGGTAAGTCTAGGCATAAGCAGTTCACTTTAAATAGTAATAATAATGCTGGCAATGTAATAAATGACACCTGAATTTTCAATGACAATGAATTCTATTCACTTCTTTATTTAGACTTTAAAACTCAATATTTCACAGATAAGAACACACAGTCATAGAGGGTTTAAGTAATTTGCCCCATGCACCTTGTTATGCACTAAAGCTGAGGTTCAAACACAAAAGTAGTGTTCAAGACATAGAGAACAGACTTGTGGTTGCCACGAGGGAGGGGGGAGTGGGGGAGGGATGGAATGGGAGTTTGGGATTAGCAGATGCAAGCTATTACATATAGAATTGATAAACAACAGAGTCCTACTGTATAGCACAGGGAACTTTATTCAATATCTTATAATAAGCCACAATGGAAAAGAATATGAAAAAGAATATATATGTGTGTGTGCGTATGTGTATGTGTATACGTATAACTGAATCACTTTGCTCTATAGCAGAAACTAACACAACATTGTAATTAAACTGTACTTCAATAAAATAAATTTAAAAAAAACAAAGGTATAGTTCAATAAGATTTTTTTCTATACAGATAGGTCTAGAAAAATTGTATGCATTAGTCAAGGACAGCAGTAGGGAAAGCTAAACCTATAGGTATGGGGAGGGGAAAAGCTGTGTGGAGAAATATTTGAGAGTGTTGGAAGTTGCAAGGTTCATGCTATCCACAGGAAAGGGAGCTAGTTCAGCATGTGGATTTCATCAATGATAGCAAATGTTTGACCACAATGGACAATAACCCTCAACCCAGAAGTTGATACATAGAAAAACCTTGCTTAAGATTTAAAACAAAATAACATTTTTTGTTTGATTTTATGTGTTTTCAAATACTGACAATCTCAAATCAATCCAGGCATATGTTCCCAGCCCCTTGATTAGGGCTCCAACCTTGTTCCTGGTGGTTGTTCTTTCTGCCTCTTGGCTCTGTTCTCTGAGACATCTTTTCCATAAAAAGTAGCTCATGTTTTCAATTAAGTAGCTTAGAAATTTCTGAGGTCTTAATAAAGGGTTTTAGATCACACCCTTGATTTTATCTTTATTATATTTTCCCTGATAACAACCCAGATTAAATCTTTGTCTTAGAAGCTGTTATTTAATTTGAGAATTGTCTGCCAACTGAGGAGAATGGGAATGAAAAAGTTTTACTTCTTAATTTAAGAAATCCTAGCTTTTTTGTGTTTAGCTCATCTCTCTGTGTCTATATCTTTCCTACACAGCCAAAAGAAGTCAGTTCTGCCTGGAAATCTTCTTAGCTATATTCCAGTTTATTAGGCACACATTTTATTTTTCATGTTACTGCAGGATACAATGTTACCAAAATACACCACAAAATAACAAAGGTCTTCTTCCCTCCAACTTCCAGTTTACATTCTTATTACTTTCTTTCAATCCCTCGCTGAGATCAGCCTCCATGTCTTTATGCTTTTAATACTCTGCTTGAGGTGTTTCCAGGTTTCACTAGCACTTTCTTCATTTCCTCAAGTTTTTGTGGCCTTCAACTTGAAATCCAGTCTGAAATGCAGTGCCATGTGTGACTAAAAGTTAACAAAATACACAATTTTTTTCTGGATAATAGATTTTAAAATATTTTTTCATGTCATATCATGTTTTGATCTTGTTATTTTAGCCCTTCACAGAAATGTTTTAACTGAATTGCATTTTGTTATTATATTAGTTCAACACAGGTATAAAAACTAAGGAATGGGGGCTTCCCTGGTGGCGCAGTGGTTGAGAGTCCGCCTGCCGATGCAGGGGACACGGTTTCGTGCCCCAGTCCGGGAAGATCCCACATGCCGCGGAGTGGCTGGGCCCGTGAGCCATGGCTGCTGAGCCTGCGCGTCCGGAGCCTGTGCTCCGCAACGGGAGAGGCCACAAGAGTGAGAGGCCCGCATACCACAAAAAAAAAAAAAGAAAGAAAGAAAAAAAAAACACTAAGGAATGATCATAAGAAAACATATTGCAGAATTTATTGTAATGATATGTATGGCTTAAACATCTTTCCCGATACCTCATATTGTGTACATCTCACTGAGTTACATGCACATTTAAAAACACAAACAAAAACAACTCTGGTGTCAGAAATAACAGGCTTATATTACTTCTAATACCATAGGCTTTTTTTTTTTAAATTTGGAGCCTAGGAATCTTGATTGATAAATTTGCAGCCAACTTCTAAGAACCAATGAAGTTGTTGAGGGATAATCTATTTCCAAATAAATCTTAACCCAGACTTCTTCATTAGTTCCTATGTTTATTTTCCATTTGCTTTAGTTTAGTTTTGTTTTTTTGTGGAGTTTTTTTGCAGTACGCGGGCCTCTCACTGTTGTGGCCTCTCCCGTTGCAGAGCACAGGCTCCGGACGCGCAGGCTCAGTGGCCATGGCTCACGGGCCCAGCCGCTCCATGGCATGTGGGATCTTCCTGGACTGGGACACGAACCTGTGTCCCCTGCATCGGCAGGCGGACTCTCAACCACTGTGCCACCAGAGAAGCCCGTTGCTTTAGTTTTCTTAAGCATGTATTTGTTCCCCTTGCAGAAAATAGAACTGTGCAAGCTAATTCAAGTGATTTTTAAAATGAAGCTGGGCTTCCCCGGTGGCGCAATGGTTGAGAGTCTGCCTGCTGAGGCAGGGGACATGGGTTCGTGCCCCGGTCCGGGAAGATCCCACATGCTGCGGAGCGGCTGGGCCCGCGAGTCATGCCCTCTAAGCCTGCACGTCTGGAGCCTGTGCTCCGCAATGGGAGAGGCCACAACAGTGAGAGGCCCGTGTACCACAAAAAAAAAAAAAAAAAAAAAACTGACTCTACACAGGAGGTCACATGTAGAATTAAAAGGAAAATGAATATACTCTTTCTGCCTTTGATATATTGAGATGGATTGCCACATTATCCCAGTTCTTCCATTGGGTCATTTCTTAGGGAAACGTTATTAGTATAACAGATGCTTTTACTACTGCATTCTACTCAAAGCTCAATGACCCTCACCCATGTCCAACCTACTGACAGAGAGCCACCTTAATCAGATCTTCCTAAGTGCAATTTGACTACAGTGCTGTAGATGTATGTTTCTCTCAGCCTTTAGTATGATTGGGGTCTGCATAATCCCCTTGATTTGATTGATCCAAAACAACTGTCAAAGTCTCTATCTAAGCCACTCTAGCTAAAGTATATTTTACTATTTTCTAGAATTGAAGAGATCAGAGTTCATGGAACAGGTTATACATACACAGCACGCCTGTCTCAATCCAAACAATGAATTCTTAGTTGTCTCATAGCTGCACAAATTTAGCATTGTTTTTTACTTATGTCTACCTTAGAGGTAAAGCTCTGCCTTTAAAATGACATGTAACCTGCAAAAGAGGAAAATAAGAAGTAAGTGCTGATAGACACTGTTGATATATTTTAACTAAACGTGCAGGCGTGAGCATGTGTTGGTCATCCACATGGGAAGTTGGTGTCTCAAAATCAGTAATTTAATGAATTAGATATGAAGGAGAAGCTGTTTCAATTGTAATTTTGAGAGTAGTTGTAGTTACCTTAAGCCTTTCATCTGGACATTGCTTTAAACCATTAACTGTAATAAAGAATTCAGATTATATGTGTGTTCAGGAATTCCATTTTAAGAAGAGAGAACAAATTTAAACCTCATTTAATATTTGATTTGAAGAACTGACATGAGAAAAAACTTGATACAAGTATATTGAGTAACAAGCATTGTATTAGCATGCAATAATCCATTTTGAAAACATTCACAGTGACAGTATTTGCTTCCCTTCCACAGACACAAATGAAGAACATTCAGAGTAGTATTAAATGGAGACCCTCAAGTTGCAGTAGGATTATAGAGAAGAAAATAAATTCCTGAATCTTCTGCTTGGATGTAACTTCTTTTATTCTTTTAAGCATCCTACAATCCATACATATTTATTGCATACCTACTCTGTGTTATACGTAGTTATTGCATACTGACTATTTGTATGGTTCTCTACCTATTCCATGAATAATATTGAATAGTCCTTCACATCTGACATTCTGTTGTGTATTCAGCATCATAAGGCATTTAAGGTATTTATTTTTCCCAATATCGAAAGATTTTTATTAAAATCTATTACTTAGAAAATAATCTTCAGCCATAGAATCAGGGAAATCTATATATAAAAATTATGCTGCACATAATACCAGACCCAGCGTATGACTTAGAAACATGAAACTAACCTGGCTCAAAAATGGAGCTAGGAAAAACAATCATAACTGATATAATTTCATACAGAATCAAAATAATTAATAAAATTAATAAAATGAATGCCTTTCATCATTGAGCTTAAGTATTTCTTAAATTATCAGAAAATAATTGTAATAAAAATAAGATTACCTTATTAAACATACCAATGGGAGAATATAGGGCTCATAGGACCACATATTATGGTGGTCTAAGTTTAGCTATCATAGAAAAAATTACTCAGGAAATAAGCTTTTTTCTTCATCTCTCAAACAGAGTGCTATTCCAATAAGTGTGAGAGCAATAGAATGTAATGCAAAAAATAAAATTTTAGAGGATTAAAAGATACTTATTAATTTTTTCACTATTCAACAACTAGAACTGTACCAATAATTGCTTAAATTTTGCTGGTGTATTTTTATCATAATTATTAACCTCAAAAGGTATATTTGAAATTTCCTTGTCCTCACAGCTGTACTAGTGTTTACACATACCAAAACATGCATTTAGCAAGCATTTAGGCACATTAAAATTATATATTTACAAGTTCCCTTCCACTATATTACAAAATAATTGAAAGAAGATACCAAATTTTATTACTATTTCTTTCACTACATTTAACACAGTGCCTAGAAAATAGTCCATAAAATATTTATTTACATTGTTCAATTAGTCCTTTACATTGTTAATTACTACATCATATAGTGAGAGTGTAAGAACACAGGACAAGAACAAATACAAAACACTCAGAGAGTAAAAACTTGCCAAGGATAATAAAATATGAAAAAAATGGAGAAATCATAGAATTTTAACATCTTTTTCTTTATAACTTTGAAACTACTTTTTTATTCAACAGTGATTAACTTTCACTGGCAAAGTCTCCATGGGATCACTCATCATTCTGATAAGTTACTAAATGGAATTATTATTTACTCCACTTGTATAGTCAATCAGCAGTACTCATTCCTTATCCAAGTCATAACTAGCACATTACCATTTCCACAGCAAATATTAATCAGCAGGTATTCAGGTGCCTGAATACCATGAGCTAAATTGTGCTGAATTACAATACATATTAATAAAGTAGAACTCTCCAGAGATTGTTGATATATGGCTTTTACTGATTATGCATTAAATTGTATTAAGGTGAGAAACACCCCTTAAATAAATAAATGAAAACTTACTCTGCTTGAATAATTTCAATTTAGAAATTAATGTGTTAACATGGCCTGTGAGGGCTTCCCTGGTGGCGCAGTGGTTGAGAGTCCTCCTGCCAGTGCAGGAGACACGGGTTCGTGCCCCCGTCTGGGAATGTCCCACGTGCCGCACAGCGGCTGGGTCCGTGAGCCATGGCCGCTGAGCCTGGGCGTCCGGAGCCTGTGCTCCACAACGGGAGAGGCCACAACAGTGAGAGGCCCGAGTACCGCAAGAAAAGAAAAAACGAAAAAGAAAAAAACATGGCCTGTGAGTCATTGCCTGTCTTCTCCAAATAAACTCTTGTGATGGAGGCAGGATATGCTCATTTTATATTCTACTGCCCTCTGGCTGATAAAACTTGCTGCCAGATAAGAGATTAGTTAACATTCAACATATGTTAATTAATGTACTTTATTAAAATGTGTTATTGTTGCCTTTATTCATTCTTAGTACATAATTCATTACTGTAGGGGATACAATAAAACCATTAGGGGAGAGGCCACAACAGTGAGAGGCCCGTGTACCGCAAAAAAAAAAAGTTAGCAGCCTTATAGACTTATTTTAAATTTAATAAATTTAACTTTATTTTAAAATATAGTTTCCAAAGAAATTTAACCTTAAAGTTTTGATTAATTTATTAACTTCTTTAGCATTTTCTTTTTTCAAATAAATCTAATATATGAATTCTAAGTAAAGGAAATCATCTGCAGTAAGGTTTTATTTCAACTCTAAAAACTTACTAACATACATAAAAGCATATAATCAAACACTGTTTTCAATCCATCTGTTAGCATTTGTAAAGCATTTGACTGTCGGTAGTGAAGAAACCTAAAGAGATATAAACAAGTCTTTAAAATAATAATTTGGAAATTCAAATCATTATATATTCCTAATAGTGCCATATTTTAAATTGTTTATTTTTCTGAGTAGTCTATTTTTATATTCTATCTTAACAGTGGAATTAAAACAGCATGCAATACAATACCATGAGATACTCTGCTACATGTTTAAGACAAATTCATATGTTGACATTTAATAATGAATAGATCTTATTAACATATATTACCATCAGAAGATATGTAAGTATACAATTTATTTTATAAAATGGTCCTACATACACAAAACTTCTTCAGTCAATGGCCGGAAGGATGTACATCTTAAATAAAATACAAATTTAATTTCCTTTTAGCTTTGTGTTCTTTTTCATTTTCTCTTTTCAAACTATGAGTGCAAAAATATGTAAAAATCCAATTTTGTAAATTTTTAGAACAAAAAATGAAAAAAATTAAGAAATATTCAGATTTGAATTTGTTTTTCTCTCTTTTGAACCAAATTACATGAAATGATAATTGTAAAAGTAATTTGCCAATGACCTTTTTGGATCTTCCAATGGCCCCCTTTTATCAGGGGAAATAATATACCAATTTTTCTCCACTCTATTCAAATACAAATATTAATCAATCATGCCAATTTCAACACATTCAAATTCTACCTAGACTGAAGAGCATTTGAATTTCAAATGTTATTTGGAATACACATTCACAAAATAAGTTGAATTTATTTTGATCTCAACAGATACTTCAGTCAGGATCAAACATCCTGCCAGGAAGAGATAGTACCTTCAATTCCATCTTTGATAAAAGCCGTTTTTTTTGTTGTTGTTGTTTTTTGTTTTTGTTTTTTTTTTGTTGTTTTTTTTTTGTTTTTTTGTTTAGTGTGGGGCAAAATATTCACTTCTGGGAGAGAATGAATATTCAACCAAGATCAACAGCCTCTCAGTGCTTAGAGTTTGTGATTGCAAATTCATAACGTCTATAACTTTAATGGGAAATTTTGAATTGCAAATATTGTACTGTAATTTTATAATCCAACAAAAGAAACATGTTTGAAAACAAATGATGTAAGCCTCACTTTCAAGAGAACTTCTTGGACATGGCTTGCAGTGCCAAATAGATTTGAACAGAGCAGCTGCTTCCTGAGTGGGATTCCCTACGGTCTTGTGGGTATATCTGTTCCCAGTGGTTAACAGTTTCCTTTTATTGTTTCTGACATGCATAGCAGTTTGGTCACAAGTGTGGAAGATGTTTTTTTTTAAAAAAAAGAGAAGAAATATCCAAATTTTGACTGACATTTTGATTATATTTAGGGAACATCTCATATATAACACAAATGCATAGTAGGCTCAAAGTTTTACACAATAACACAAGACATTACTAAGCCATACACTGCATTGATTTGGTAGTTTGGGGACTCTGATATACTTACTACTTTAAAGCTGCTTTCAGAATAAGCAGGAAGTACAGCAGGTGGGTTGGGTAAAACATTTCCATCATGAAATCACAGGTTCTAATTACGCAAAAGGCTTACTTCTGGTTACAACTGCTCCTTTGCAGTTCTTATGGAAGTACTTATTTCTCTTTCCATAATTGTTCATTTCAGTTAGAGATTTTATATTATTCAGATCCAGTACTTTTTTGTAATGAGTTCTACTGAAGGGGTCTTCTCAGTTATCACAATTCTTTTTGGTATTCATTATTCTGTCACTGTCTGTACCTCTTTAGAGTATTATAAAATTTTGTGTATCAAAATAATTCGATCCTCCTCTACTGCTTAATTCCCATTTATGGTGATATTTCAGAGTCCTTACAATCTACCCATTTTTAAATATCAAAAAAAGCTCAAACGTGAAAAAGGGCACATATTATAGAAAGACATATTTTTGCTCCCTTATTGAAACTAGTTGTCAAATGTGTCAATTTATATACTGTGGAGAGTCTAAGCATGAATATTTAAAAAATCAAAAACATAAACTCTCATAAATGCACAAAATATGTCACTAGCAATTGCTCATAGTTTATATTATAATATAAAATGAGAGTCAGGATTTTCACAAAACTCTAACGATCAGAACATCCACTAGTTGAAGCTGTCTCATGAAAATCACATGCTGATGAACATTGTGATAAGCCTAAATATATTACATGCACAGATTTCTTTTCATATCTCACTTTAGTGTGATGAATTGTTGGAATCCTACAAGTAGGAGAGAGGGGACGAGTCAACTCTGCTCTTACACCACCAAATGTGTCAATAGGTTGTGCTGCTTCTTCCTGCCTGAGATTTGTTTTGACCATCACAACGTTAAGTAATTAATGAAAACTCTCGTTTCTTCCTTTCTGGATGCTGAAAACATTAAATATAATGCAGACAGCAGACTAGAAACACTATATTACCTCTAAGGCATGGTCAACGTACTAGAAAGATCAAAATATTAAAAGAAATAGTGCTTCCTTAATATTCTGATTTCCAAGGTGATTTTATTTCCATGTTCATTGGACCAAATTTGTTTTTTGAAGTCATTTGTGTTCTGACACTTTGGGTTTAAATTCTTAAATTTAAATGTATTACCTCCTGTAAAAAACAGGGGGTAATCCATTAATAGTCAATATTAATACTCCATTATATGTGGATATAAATAAATTATAAGAAACCATATCCATTTTTAGAAGTAAAGAAAATGCTAATGGATCATAGACTCTTCAGAGTTTAGAAAAGACAATGTGGGGAAGAAGGATTGGTAGCGATTTTTTTAAAAAAATCATCTAAAGATAAAATGAAAATGTGTATAAAACCAGAATCCAATGTTAGATTCAGTGAATCGAATGATTTGGTATGATTGGAGGATCTGACTTCACTTTGTAGAAAGACCAGATAATTTTCTCTTCCCATTCAAAGTTTTCATCCATTTTTACTTTTGTTGTGTAGTTGTTGCTGTGGCATGAGGTAGTGAAAGGTACATTTTTGTACACACTAAAATTGGAAAAGAAAAAATGACCCTGTGTACCTGTGACTATGATATTTTGGATTAGAAACAAATATAATAATCACTAGAAAACTTATGTAACTATCCCAATTTCTAGTGAAAGTTATAAATTCAGTCATTAGTAAACTTAAATACTAGGTAAACCTAAGTTCTTAGATAAATCTTTGCAAAGAAATTATCAATAAAAACTTAAAAAGCTCTTCCTTGTGGGCATCTTATGGTATTTCTAAATGACTCATACTTACAGGATTATCCCAAGAGAAAAATTGAGATGCTTGTTGGCTCCAAATTTTAAGAGTTCCTCTTGACTCTTTGAAAATTTATCTCACTTCCCTCCATTCTTACTTCATGCATGTTGATTTGCATTGTCCCACAGAAACTAAAATATTATAGTCACAGGTAAAGGCAAAATATGGCAGTTTTTTTTATAATATTGCTGTTGTGGTTTTAATCTTAAGCTGGGAAAACCAGCAGTCTTTCTGCCAATAGACACAAAAAAGATTTACAAGACTCTCTGCAGGTTCAGAATTAGGAGGCTTAAAGTAAACAAGTGAACAAATGTCCTGGATTCTCTATCTCTTGTCTAACCAACAATTCTTTGAATATTAAAAGCAATATTTAATCCCATTATGTCACACAAAATATCTTTAAGTTTGACTTGGATTGTTGTGTAAGATAAAAATTATGAACACTTTCAAAGAACATTTTACCCTGTGTGAACCTTAGGGTTCTGTAAAAGGGAATGCACACAAAGCCCATTTTGTACTTTCACCAGTCTACCTAGTACCCGACCTCATTACAGTCACTTCAAACTACCAGTCGATATTTATCTATTCATATCCTGTTCTTAAAACATTCCTAAAGTGAGCTCAATAAAGTAAAAAAAAAAAAAAGTCAGAAATAGAATTTCTTCTAGAAGTTGTGTTTTGTCAATATTGGCCCTCAACTCTTTGGCTTTGCTTTGTTTTCCTATAAACCATTAACGGCTAACCAGATGCATTCATTAACAATATATTTTTTTATTTCTTAAACTAAAATATCAAGGATTTTAATAACATTTTTTGAGAGAAAACAATCTTCTTTTCATCCATTTGTAAATAATAGAATATGCATCAAAATGGACAGGGCAATGAGCATGTTAACTGCGTGCACAGAGAATTGGGAGTTCTGGCTTATCCTTGAATGTTATGAATAGATGTATCCCATTTTATTATCATGCAAATTCATCTTGTTTCAGCAATCACATTTTGCTTTCCAGTTCTAGCTTTGGATTCCTTGAATAAACAAAGACTCTGGTCATCCCATAGACAGTCTTACTTTTATGTGCATTTCCTAATGGGCTTAAAGGATAAATCCAGCAATTTAGCATATAAGCGTTAACAGGGTTCAACCACCTCTTCAACATTGTTTATACTCTTAAGAATATTGCCCAGGGTGTTGGAAATCCATTTTGAAGAGAAAAAATTGTCAAATCAAGTGGATTTTCAGAGAAGTAGGCAGCAAAAAAGTAAGGGTGACTAAACCACCAATAGTATTGAACTTATGCCCTTTAGCCCTGTCAACTGGGTCTTCCAATTATCCTGCACAGTTTTCGCTGGCTTCAGGTGAATGTAATTTTTTGACAATGCCTATCTTTAGTAACATATGACCAGAAGAGTTAGTTTCGCATGAATTTGTCAAAGGACTTGAGAGAGAAAAAGGGGTCGTTGAATTCCAAAAAAAGAAGAAGGGGGAGGAGGAAAAGGAGGAGGAGGAAAAGAAGAAGCAGTGAATTCTATCTTCAGCGTATACAGGCTTACACTTAAAACTATGGCCCTTAATTTCTCATTTCCCATTCACTCCTCTCTCTCTCCACTGCTGTAGGATGTCTGTCTCAAGCTTCAGAGGAATTTCTCTGTCTTAGTATTGAATACCAGGTGCCTTTCCTATATTTCTGACATAACTTCTCTCCCTGTTTTGACAGTGTTGACTGCCTACCTTCAAATGATACACCCATCTGCTACCCTCTATGACAACAAACTTTTGTGGGTTCCCTCCTACCTCTAGGCTGCAGCTTCTCAGTATCCTTCGTGGTAGGATACTTAACGTTTTTCATTTATTTTAGAAGTGAATAGCAAATACTGCGTACATCAAATTTCTCTAGCAAATCATCATTATACTAGAAAAGTAATGTGAAGAGGTGCATAAACCCAAATATATTTCACAGGGATTTTAAACCTATCAAATATTATATGTAGTCACTCTAATGCCATATCTTATATACAATTAAGTCTGTGAGTTTCAAAAAGTTTTGGTGAAAATAATTATAACATATTTTTTACAGCACTACATACTTTAGGCAGCATTTTCTCAACCACTTTTTCACTATACATGTAAGTATTAGATACTAAAGTGACTGTTTACATTGGCTAACTAAATTAACTAAATTTTGCAGATTAAAAACTGTCTCAGAATGGTTAAGTTACTAATGCAAGTTCCAGTAGCTAGCACTTGCAAGATTAAGAGTCAAATGACCTTAGCTGATATAGTGTCTATAAATAGGAAAATAGAAGTTGAAACTCCATTATTGGTAGCACATAGAGATTAAAACTTTCAAGAGCTGCAATTTAAGACCTAGTGTTATAATTCTGCATTAACAAAAGTATTTTTAAACTGATTTATTGTCCTCAAATATTAAGGAATGTTAGTTTTCTAAAAAATGTAGTGAAGTTAATGTGTTAGAAAATATATTTTACCTACTACACTTGTGATAAATTATGTTAATTGTATGTATCCGTCATATGGTGTGATGAAAATGGTACCTTACTGCTGTGGTCTTCCTCCAAAAAAACATATATTCCAAGTTTAATCATGAGAAAAAACATCAGATCTGTTCCACTTGAGAGATCTTACCTGTCCATTACTCCTCAAAATTGTCAAGATCATTAAAACAAGGAAAGCCTGAGAATTGTCACAGCTAAAAGGAGCTTAAGAAGCCATGTAAACTAAAGGTAATGTGTAATCCTGAATGGGATCCTATAACAAAAAAGGTCATTAAGTATAAGATACCAATATTGGTTTATTAATTGCAACAAATGTACCATACTAAAGTAAGATGTTAAGAGTAGGGGAAACTAAGTTTGAAGCACGTGGAAACTCTATACTATCTTTGTAATGTCTCTGTTAATCTAAAGCTGTTTTAAAATAAAAATTTTACTGAAAAAGAAACACTTAAGCATACATTTACCTTTTCCCGAGTAGAATATCAGTCTATGTTTCTACAAAATAATTTATGTGAGAATGTTTATAGTGGCTTTATTTGTAATTGTCACACACCTGAAAAAACCTGAATGAGATTTCAACTTGGAAATTGACAAACAGGTAATTCATGTAGTGAAACAGTACTCAAGCAATCACAAGAAATGGGCTACTGATAAACCAACAACCTGAATGAAGCACAAATGCATTACGCTTATGGAAAGAAGACAGATCTGAAAGGTTACCTAAAATATTTCCACTTATTTGACATTCTTTCGAAGACAGAATCATCGGGACAGATAACAGATCATTGGTTGCCAGGAGGTGGTGGATGAAAGTCTTGCAAATACCGGGTTAGGGAAAATTTTGGGTTATAGGAACTGCTCTATATTTTGATTATAGTATAGTAATTATACTACTGATATATATATTTTTTAACTCACAGAATGGTTCACTACAAAGGATTATTTTTATCACATATAAACTATACCTGAACAACAAAAACAAAAAATAATTATGAGTCACAACATAATGTGCCAAGTTAGGTATTATAATGTAAAAATTATCTCTTGAATAATAACATGAAAAGGCTAAAGTACTATTAGTCAAATCTTCAGGGAACCTTAACAATAGAAAACAGCCGTGACAACTGTGCACCTGTTTATACATAGGAGAAAATTCTGGGAAGGATTTTGAATTGGAGTCATCGGATCATCGAAAGAATAGAGAACTGGTATGTGTTGGGCAAACTCCATCAGTGAATGTTGAGTGTGCTTGTCATGGCGCCTCAGGCTGGTGCAACGTCACGCTGGCCTCTGCCGCTGCAGTCTCGCCCCACACTCCGTGCCCCTCCCTCCCCCGCGGCATGAGTGAGCCAGAGCGCCTGAATCAGCTGCTCCTTTAACCCCGTCCTGTCTGAGCGAAGAACAGACGCCCTCCGGCGACCTAAACGCAGAGGCAGGTCCAAATCCAAAGCTAAACTCCAGGAGCCCTGCGAACAAAGAAGAGAAAGGGAAATTTCTCCCAGCAGCCTCAGGAGCAGTGGATTAAATCTCCACAATCAACTGGATGTACCCTGCATCGGTGGAATACTAGAATAGACAACGAATCATCCCAAATTGAGGAGATGGATTTTGAGAGCAAGATATATTATTTTTTCCCCTTTTCCTCTTTTTGTGAGTGTGTATGTGTATGCTTCTGTGTGCACTTCTGTCTGTATAGCTTTGCTTTCACCATTTGTTCGAGGGTTCTGTCCGTCCATTTTATTTTGGGGGTTTGTTTTAGTTTTTTTTTTTTTAATTTAAAAAAATTCTTTTTTTCTTAATAATTATTTTTTATTTTAATAATTTTATTTTATCTTAATTTACTTTATTTTATCCTCTTTCTTTCTTTCTTTCTTTCCTTCCTTCTTTCCTTCCTTCCTTCCTTCCTTCCTTTCTTTCTTTTTCTTTCTCTTTCTTTCTTCCTTTCTTCCTTTCTTCCTTTCTTCCTTCCTTTCTTTCTTTCTCTTTCTTTCTTTCTTTCTTTCTTTCTTTCTTTCTTTCTTTCTTTCTACTTTTTCTCCCTTTTATTCTGAGCTGTGTGGATGAAAGGCTCTTGGTGCTCCAGCCAGGAGTCAGTGCTGTGCCTCTGATGTGGGAGAGCCAACTTCAGGACACTGGTCCACAAGAGACCTCCCAGCTCCACGTAATATCAAATGGCGAAAATCTCCCAGAGGTCTCCACCTCAACACCAACACCCAGCTTCACTCAACGACCAGCAAGCTACAGTGCTGGACAACCTATGCCAAACAACTAGCGAGACAGGAACACAACCCCACCCATTAGCAGAGAGGCTGCCTAAAATCATAATAAGCCCACAGACACCCCAAAACACACCACTAGACGTGGATCTGCCCACCAGAAAGACAAGATCCAGCCTCATCCAACAGAACACAGACACTAGTCCCCTCCATCAGGAAGCCTACACAACCCACTGAACCAACTTCAGCCACTGGGGACAGACACCAAGAACAACGGGAACTACAAACCTGCAGCCTTCAAAAAGGAGAACCCAAACACAGTAAGATAAGCAAAATGAGAAGACAGAAAATCACAGAGCAGATGAAGGAGCAATATAAAAACCCACCAGACCTAACAAATGAAGAGGAAATAGTCAGTATGCCTGAAAAAGAATTCAGAATAATGATAATAAAGATGATCCAAAATCTTGGAAAGAGAATAGAGAAAATGCAAGAAACATTTAACAAGGACCTAGAAGAACTAAAGAGGAAACAAGCAATAAAGAACAACACAATAAATGAAATTAAAAACAATCTAGAAGGGATCAATAGCAGAATAACTGAGGCAGAAGAACAGATAAGTGACCTGGAAGATAAAATAGTGGAAATAACTACTGCAGAGCAGAATAAAGAAAAAAGAATGAAAAGAACTGAGGACAGTCTCAGAGACCTCTGGGACAACATTAAACGCACCAACATTAGAATTATAGGGGTCCCAGAAGAAAAAGAGAAAAAGAAAGGGACTGAGAAAATATATGAAGAGATTATAGTTGAAAACTTCCTTAATATGGGAAAGGAAATAGTTAATTAAGTCCAGGAAGCACAGAGAGGCCCATACAGGATAAATCCAAGAAGAAACACACCAAGACACATACTAATCAAACTGTCAAAAATTAAACACATAGAAAACATATTAAAACCAGCAAGGGAAAAACAACAAATAACACACAAGGGAATCCCCATAAGGTTAACAGCTGATCTTTCAGCAGAAACTCTGCAAACCAGAAGGGAGTACCAGGACATATTTAAAGTGATGAAGGAGAAAAACCTGCAACAAAGACTACTCTACCCAGCAAGGATCTCATTCAGATTTGATGGAGAAATTAAAACCTTTACAGACAAGCAAAAGCTGAGAGAGTTCAGCACCACCAAACCAGCTTTACAACAAATGCTAAAGGAACTTCTCTAGGCAAGAAACACAAGTGAAGGAAAAGACCTAAAATAACAAAACAATTAAGAAAATGGGAATAGGAACATACATATCGATAATTACCTTAAATGTAAATGGATTAAATGTTCCCACCAAAAGACACAGACTGGCTGAATGGATACAAAAACAAGACTCATATATATGCTGTCTACAAGAGACCCACTTCAGACCTAGGGACACATACAGACGGAAAGTGAGGGGCCGGAAAAAGATAGTCCATGCAAATGGAAACCAAAAGAAAGCTGGAGTAGCAATTCTCATATCAGACAAAATAGACTTTAAAATAAAGAGTATTACAAGAGACAAAGAAGGTCACTACATAATGATCAAGGGATCGATCCAAGAAGAAGATATAACAATTGGAAATATTTATGCACCCAACATACAAGTACCTCAATACATAAGACAAATACTAATAGTCATAAAAGGGGAAATCAACAGCAACACATTCATAGGAGGAGACTTTAACACCCCACTTTCACCCATGGACAGATCATCAAAAATGAAAATAAATAAGGAAACACAAGCTTTAAATGATACATTAAACAAGATGGACTTAATTGATATTTATAGGACATTCCATCCAGAAACAACAGAAGACACATTTTTCTCAAGTACTTATGAAACATTCTCCAGGATAGATCATATCTTGGGTCACAAATCAAGCCTTGGTAAATTTACGAAAATTGAAAGTATCAAGTATATTTTCTGACCACAATGCTATAAGACTAGATATCAATTACAGGAAAAGATCTGTAAAACATACAAACACATGGAGGCTAAACCATACACTACTTAATAACGAAGTGATCACTGAAAAAATCAAAGAGAAAATCAAAAAACACCTAGAAACAAATGGCAATGTAGACATGACAACCCAAAGCCTATGGGATGCAGCAAAAGCAGTTCTAAGAGGGAAGTTTATAGCAATACAATCCTACCTTAAGAAACAGGAAACATCTCGAATAAACAACCTAACCTTGCACCTCAAGCAATTAGAGAAAGAAGAACAAAAAGAACCCAAAGTTAGCAAAAGGAAAGAAATCATAAAGATCAGATCAGAAATAAATGATCAAGAAATGAAGGAAATGATAGCAAAGATCAATAAAAGTAAAAGCTGGTTCTTTGAGAAGATACACAAAATTGATAAAGCATTAGCCAGACTCATCAAGAAAAACAGGGAGAAGACTCAAATCAATAGAATTAGAAATGAAAAAGGAGAAGTAACAACTGACACTGCAGAAATACAAAAGATCATGAGAGATTACTACAAGCAACTCTATGCCAATAAAATGGTCAACCTGGAAGAAATGGACAAAATCTCAGAAATGCACAACGTGCCAAGACTGAATCAAAAAGAAATAGAAAATGTGAACAGACCAATCACAAGCACTGAAATTGAAACTGTGATTAAAAATCTTCCAACAAACAAAAGCCCAGGACCAGATGGCTTCACAAGTGAATTCTATCAAACAGTTAGGGAAGATCTAACACCTCTCCTTCTCAAACTCTTCCAAAATACAGCAGAGAGAGGAACACTCCCAAACTCATTCTACGAGGCCACCATCAACCTGATACCAAAACCAGACAAAGATGCCTCAAAGAAAGAAAACTACAGGCCAATATCACTGATGAACATAGATGCAAAAATCCTCAACAAAATACTAGCAAAAGAATCCCACAGCACATTTAAGGATTATACACCATGATAAAGTGAGGTTTATTCCAGGAATGCAAGGATTCTTCAATATATGAAAATCAATCAACGTGATACACCATATTAAAAAATTGAAGGAGAAAAACCGTATGATCATCTCAATAGATGCAGAGAAAGCTTTTGCAAAATTCAACACCGATTTAGGTTAAAAACCCTGCAGAAAGTAGGCATAGAGGGAACTTTCCTCAACATAATAAAGGCCATATATGACAAAGCCACAGCCAACATCATCCTCAATGCTGAAAAACTGAAACCATTTCCACTAAGATCAGGAACAAGACAAGGTTGCCCACTCTCACCACTCTTATTCAACAAAGTTTTGGAAGTTTTAGGCACAGCAATTAGAGAAGAAAAGGAAATAAAAGAAATCCAAATCAGAAAAGAAGAAGTAAATCTGTCACTGTTTGCAGATGACGTGATACTATACGTAGAGAATCCTAAAGATGCTGTCAGAAAACTACTAGATCTAATCAATGAATTTGGTAAAGTAGCAGAATACAAAATTAATGCACAGAAATCTCTCGCATTCCTATACACTAATGATGAAAAATCTGAAATAGAAATTAAGGAAATACTCCGATTTACCACTGCAACAAAAAGAATAAAATATCTAGGATTAAACCTACCTAAGGAGACAAAAGACCTGTATGCAGAAAATTATAAGACACTGATGAAAGAAATTAAAGATGATACAAATAGATGGAGAGATATACCCTGTTCTTGGATTGGAAGAATCAACATTGTGAAAATGACTCTACTACCCAAAGAAATCTACAGATTCAATGCAATCCTTATTAAACTACCACTGACATTTTTCACAGAACTAGAACAAAAAAATTCACAATTTGTATGGAAACACAAAAGACCCCGTATATCCAAAGCAATCTTGAGAATGAAAAATGGAGCTGGAGGAATCAGGCTCCCTGACTTCAGACTATACTACAAAGCTACAGTAATCAAGACAATATGGTACTGGCACAAAAACAGAAATATAGATAAATGGAACAGGATAGAAAGCCCAGAGATAAACCCACGCACATATGGTCACCTTATCTTTGATAAAGGAGGCAGGAATGTACAGTGGAGAAAGGACAGCCTCTTCAATAAGTGGTGCTGGGAAAACTGGACAGGTACATGTAAAAGTATGAGAATAGGTCATCCCTAACACCATACACAAAAATAAGCTCAAAATGGATTAAAGAACTAAATGTAAGGTCAGAAACTATCAAACTCTTAGAGGAAAACATAGGCGGAACACTCTATGACATAAATCGCAGCAAGATACTTTGTGAACCACCTCCTAGAGAAATGGAAATAAAACCAAAAATAAACAAATGGGACCTAATGAAACTTCAAAGCTTTTGCACAGCAAAGGAAACCATAAACAAGACCAAAAGACAACTCTCAAAATGGGAGAAAATATTTGCAAATGAAGCAACTGACAAAGGATTAATCTCCAAAATTACAAGCAGCTCATGTAGCTCAATAACAAAAAACAAAAAACCCAATCCAAAAATGGGCAGCAATCCTAAATCGACATTTCTCCAAAGAAGATATACAGATTGCCAACAAACACTTGAAAGAATGCTCATCATCATTAATCATTAGAGAAATGCAAATCAAAACTACAATGAGGTATCTCCTCACACCAGTCAGAATGGCCATCATCAAAAAATCTACAAACAATAAATGCTGGAGAGGATGTGGAGAAAAGGGAACCCTCTTGCACTGTTGGTGGAAATGTAAACTGATACAGCTACTATGGAGAACAGTATGGAGGTTCCTTAAAAAACTAAAAATAGAACTACCATACGACCCAACAATCCCACTACTGGGCATATACCCTGAGAAAACCATAATCCAAAAAGAGTCATGTACCACCATGTTCATTACAGCACTATTTATAATAGCCAAAACATGGAAGCAACCTAAGTGTCCATAATCGGATGAATGGATAAAGAAGATGTGGCACCTATATACAATGGAATATTACTCAGCCATAAAAAGAAAGGAAATTGAGCTATTTGAGGTGGATAGACCTAGAGTCTGTCACACAGAGTGAAGTAAGTCAGAAAGAGAAAGACAAATACTGTATGATAACACATATATATATGGAAACTAAGAAAAAAAATGTCATGAAGAGCCTAGGGGTAAGACGGGAATAAAGATACAGACCTACTAGAGAATGGGCTTGAGGATATGGGGAGGGGTAAGGTTAAGCTGTGACAAAGTGAGAGAGTGGCATGGACATATTTACACTACCAAATGTAAAATAGATAGCTAATCGGATGCAGCCATATAGCACAGGGAGATCAGCTCAGTGCTTTGTGACCACCTAGAGAGGTGGGATAGGGAGGGTGGGAGGGAGGGAGTCACAAGAGGGAAGAGATATGGGAACATATGTATATGTATAGCTGATTCACTTGTTATACAGCAGAATCTAACACACCATTGTAAATCAATTATACTCCAATAAAGATGTTAAAAAAAATTAAAAAGTAACAATGGAAATTTAAAAGAATAAAAAAAGAATGTGCTTGTGAGGTTATTTGAAGAGATCTATCATACTACACTTTTACATCAATGCTGAGAACTAGGCATTAGAAAAGGAAGCAGTAAGAATGGTAAGTTATACCATCTTTCATGGATATCTACAAAATAATAACATTGTTCATTTAAAAGATGAGTGTTCCATTTTGACTCTCTGTATAAAACCACTTTTTGCCAGAAAAATCAGTAGTTCCTCTTAACATTTTCTACTAAAACGTACATGAATATTGTCCCAACTCAATAATATATTACAGTTTGTTCACAGGCACTTGTGAAATATTCTCCTGTCATGAGCAAAAGAAGAAATAATATTTGTTGATTTAAAGAAACAATCAGAACCCCTGAAAATAAAGATTTCAATCAAGGTATAAAGTATTTACCAATTGACTTATGCAATTCAAAACAGCATGAGAAATAAAATTACAATTCCATCAGTCGAGGAAGAATAATCTCAAAGTTTTATTTAAAATTCAAAAGCACTTTAAAGTGGTAGTATTCTTGTAGAGCTCATTATATCACAAAATTTGCTTTAAAGGAATCTAAACTCAGGCATGATTATTACTATGAGAAAAAACAAAAAAATTACTGTCCCTAAGAGGTAAATAATATTATCCCAATCTTTTAGCAAATAAATTCATTTATTAAGTAAAAATATAATAACTTTGATTACAACTGTAATCTAAGTAATATTTAAGCTTAAAATGGAATAAATGAAAAGACACAAAAGTAACTAGAATTGGAGTGCCAAACCACCAACTGGCTATTGTTCATCCAATAACTCATGTGTAGCAAGTTAAAACATCTTATCATCAAGTAGTATATTAGTGTGCCAGACATTTATTAGTAATTTTTTTTTTTTTTTTTTTTTTTTTTTTTTGCTGTACACGGGCCTCTCACTGCCGTGGCCTCTCCCGTCGCAGAGCACAGGCTCCGGACGCGCAGGCTCAGTGGCCATGGCTCACGGGCCCAGCCGCTCCGCGGCACGTGGGATCCCCCCAGACCGGGGCACGAACCCGTGTCCCCTTCATCGGCAGGCGGACTCGCAACCACTGCGCCACCAGGGAAGCCCTATTAGTAATTTTATATAATTTGTCCCATTTAATCCCCAAAGTAATAAAATAAGGTAGGTTCTGTAGCACTATCCAAGTTTTACAGTTGGGAATATCAGCCTGTTATGTCTTTTCCTGGATCCTGATATCTGAAAATCTATACTGCATAGTCCTTCATGGTTTAGATCACTCTGTATCCAGAAAAATTTGTACTAAACTTGTGTGTTGAACCCTGTGGAGATTGTAACCCTGATCAGTTTAGAATAGTGTTAAATGTGACTCAATTTTCATCATGCTTTCTATTTCATTAAACTTTTACTTAGATCTCCGAAAGAGAGATCTCTGTCTCAAAAGAGAGTATAGAATAGTGACTGAAATAGGACAGTTTCTTGAGCTGATCTGCTCAGGTTCACAAGTGTGAATCATAGAGACCTACCTTACAGCAATGCTTAAAAGATTAAATAAGTTAACATTTGCACAGGTCCTATTCCTACATAAGTACTTTTAATTTATTTGGATTTACTTTATTGCTATTTCCTTGTAACACCTAAAGTTAGATGCTTTGCTCATCAATTTTCACTCTTTCTTCTTCTTTAGTTTAATCATTTAATGCAATAAATTTCCATCTAAGTACCACTGTAGCTGCATTCTACAGGTTTTGACAAGAGCAATTTTGTCATTGATGTCCAAAAGAAATTATTTGATGTTATGTGCTTTCATGATTTTTCTTTTTCCTCACCACTCAGGGGCAAAATTACTTATGGATCATTAGATGAGGGAGGAAAAGACAAGTGGTTCTATTTTACTATTTTCCCTTAGTACAATTGTCCTTTTTAAGACATCGCTTATATGAAAAGCTAAGAACCCTATTTTTCTTCCTGATTTTTCTGCAGAACAGAAAAAAAAAATGGCCTTTTGCAGCCATATTGTGGAAATGAGAATTTACATCTAACTACTAGGCTGCAACTATGCAATGGCCAATAATGGGTCTTTTTCACACTGAAAGGGAAATTGGTGGTTTATTAAGTCATGATTTACAAGAGAAAAAAAAAAAATATATATATATATCCCAAATCTAATCAAGAGTGACCTCAAAAATCTGTAAAAAGATGAAGATAATGTTGAATCAGGAACTCCTGGTGACTCCATTAATTCTCTGTACGCCACAGGGTCCATTGGCACCAATTTGTAGAAGGTTTTTTGATCAGTTCCAAATATTTTTGAGTATTGCTATTTTAAAGCTTTCATTCTTTGTCAGAGTGATTAAAAGAAAAATTATAAAAATTACTTAACTTAAAAAATAAAAGTCATTTTACTTGAAAATACAATATAAGTCCATTAGAGTTATTTTTATATATCTTATACACGGTATGGGGTATCAGTGACATTGTTTTCCTGTATTTTGAAATATTATTTCATTATAACTCACCATTACTCATAATTATTTCTAACCATGCTACCAAAGATTAAAAGAATAAGTAAACTTTAGAAGGATGCAATAGCTACAGGGAAGAGAAAATACTAAAGTAAATTATTATCTTTCCATTTTTTATTATGTTACCCAAAGTATTGCATCATTTTTCAAGAAGGTATTAAACAAATTGGAAATGCCATCTTTGTAATCTATTTTTAAAATATATTGAACATAGCTGAGAATTCAGAATTTTACATATTCTATATACAATGACAAAGAGAAAAAACTGGTATGAGAAAACATGTTATTACTAGATGAATCAGGAGATTAACACAAAGAGACAAAGAGCAGCCCTCTGGACTCTAATACTGAAGGTCAAAGTTATCATATCAGTGGACTCAGACTGAATCTTCAAATGATGATATCCTAAATGAGTTTTCCAAATTCAGGAGCCAATGAATGAATACTCTGAGAACAAAAAGAAAATAAAGCTTTCTCTCCAGTTAGAAAGAATGTTATCTTACTTCAGCTAGATTTAGGATCATCACTGTCATGGGCGAAGGCTTTGAAAAAATATCCAAATGCTTCCCCTATAAAATGAACTGTAGTAGGATCATTATTAGTTATGCTGTCATTTCCAATAATCTAATTCTTAGTTTATATCATAATTTGGAAAATGCAGGAATCTTAGATTAATCTACATAATGCACATTGAGAGGATAAAAAAAGCATCACGTGCCAGTTCTTATACTTTCATATATTTTCTGTATTAAAACATCCAATTTTATAGTGCCATGAAATAGAAAGCTCAATTTACACTTTTAGTTACTAATGTGTATAATGTATAAATACGTATAGTGAACCTTCAGGAAAGAATTGAAACTCCACTGAGCCTCTATTATTTGAATCTCCCAAGGTGAATATTGGAAAAATATTTCCAATATTTTGGAAACTTTCTTTACCTCCATGACCCACAGCTGACACCTTCTTTTAAACAATTTTATTTTATGTAGTTCAGTAACAGAATCAGATAGAAGAAATCATCAGAACATTTGTTTTGTATTTGGAAGATTGCTGATAAATTCAGAGTGCTGTTTTATAAAGGTTGCTGATATCAAGTCTGTCTTTTGCCAAATTACAAATATTCCTAATCTCCTACATTGTCTCTCACCATGTCAGCTTACTGGGAGCTATTTCTGATTATCTGGTCACCTGTGGAACTCAGTGGAATGATGTTGGAAGAGGCCCTCACCACAGCCACAGGTCTTGATGAGCTCAGAAGCAGGATTTAGAGTTCACAGGTTTGAAATTGGTGCATGGCCAACCCCTGGTGACCTTGATTCTCAGTTTCCCCAGACATGTAGTCCCTCCCTGCCTTGGCCTTTGGCCATCTTTTCTGTTTATTCTTCCACTGCCTGTGTAGCATTTACTCGCTTTCCTATCCACTGATATCAGCTCCATTGTTAATTCTAATTCACTCTTAGGTCATGAAATTTATTCCAGCCCTGATGATTTCTCCACTATGTCCTAGGGAATGCTGATGAATTATCCAAGATGTTACCATTATCCCCATGTGAGACATTTGGATGGATCCCCTTTGCTAAAGTTGAGATGCATTCCTAAAGGCAATAATCCTAGGGTTACCCCTCTTGCCTGATCTGATATGATGCCAAATCCTTGAATACATCCTGATGACCTGCTCACTTCCTATATTCAACAAACATTTATTGAGAACTATCTATATCAGGGCCAGGGTTAGACACAGTTTCTCCCTTCAAAGACCTCAAAGTGCACTGCAATCATTCTAAGTCTTGACAACATATAGTGAGTGCTTTAAAAATGAAGATTGCTTGGCCTTACACTCAGGCATCTCAATCCCATAAAACCAAGGAATCCCATAAGCCAAAGGAGGTGCATGAGAAACTGTATAGTAAGAGTTACTCCAAATGATACTGGTACTCATCAGATTATCTTATATATATGAATAAACACACAAACCAATAACAGTGGAGCCAATTATACATGTTAAGATAGTTTACTCATGGTAATTGAGGTGCTGGAGGTTGGAGCCACCTTCAAATTAGTCTTGAACAGTTTCTTTTTTTACTAAGATATAATTGACATATAAAATATATTAGTTTCATGTGTATAACTGAATGATTCACTATTTGTATATATTGAACACTTTCTTGCATAGTATTTAGCTTGAGCTGAATTTTTCCAGCCTCAGCTGTGACTCTAAACAATTTACCATGACATTGAGAGGGAAAACATTGGAGAAATTAAAAGCATAGTCTCTGGAGTCAGCCTGCCACTTGCCAGCTCAGTGAACTTGAGTATGCTACTTAACTGTGCACTTCAGTTTCTTATCTGTAACTTGGGTAATAATTGTACTCACCTTTTAGGGATGTTGAGATGGTTAAATACAAAAATGTGTTGTCATGTTTATAATGATGTCCACTGTATAACCAAATAAACATATTAAATAAATGCAAGCTATTAATTTTTCTAAGAGAAGAATATTTGTCAGATGACTTTTTGAAAAATGAGAAGGTTATTACTTAAACCATCAAAACATTTTGTACTGTAATTTAAATATTTTTGCATAACTTTCTACCTTATTGATCAGAATAAGTGACTGTAGTTTAGTCTCTCCTGAAGGCTTAGGTTAAGGTTCTCTTTCTGGTCATTGATTGTGAAGCCCTGTGTTGAATAGCAGGCCCATAATTCACTGAAAGATGGATTGTTTGACCCAAAGTAAAGAGATTCAGATTGCATTGATTTTCTAGAAGGTACTCTTGTTCCTTCATATTCAGTAGACATATTTTTACTCTACTAAGAACACTGAATGCAACATCCTTTGCCTGCTGAAGAATACCTGATGAAGAACCTAAAAGAAGCTATTTAATACAATTTCAATTTTAAGAACAATGCAAACTCAAGTGGAGTTAGATTCTTGCAGAGCAAAGTAAAGAAACTAATTTCCAGCTGTCCTTAAAAGCTCAGGTACTTTTATGCTTATTTTTTAAATTAATTTTTATTGGAGTATAGCTGCTTTAAATGTTGTGTTAGTTTCTGATGTACAGTAAAGTGAATCAGCTATACGTATACATATATCCCCTTTTTTTGGATTTCCTTCCCATTTAGGTCAGCACAGAGCACTGAGTAGATTTCCCTGCACTATATAGTACATTCTCATTAGTTATCTATTTTATACATAGTAATGTACATATGTCAATCCCAATCTCCCCATTCATCCCACCCCCCTCCTTTCCCCCTTGGTATCCATACATTTGCTCTCTACGTCTGTGTCTCTATTTCTGCTTTGCAAATAAGTTCATCTGTATCATTTTTCTAGATTCTACATATAAGTGATATTATACTTTTATGCTTATTTTAACTTGGTAATTTTGTGCTGTGAGTTTAAGTTGTGGAATTTTTGTCGAATGATTAAACCCATATTTTTGTATGAAATATAAATATTCCAAATCAATATGATTTTAGTTTTGCATCATGCCAAATACAAAGATGTTACACAATATTGACTCCAGGGACATTAGGTAGTAAGTCAGTGTATCAGTCAGAAAGAAACAGAGCCCACGTCAGCTATTCAATAGAGTGAAATAGTTACAAAGCAGTTAAAAAGCTGAAAGCTTAAATGAGCAGACGGTGAGACAATTTATTAATAAGCAAAAGCAGGAAGCTGCTATTAGCCATTGGAAGAGGCAGAGTAACCCAGGTCTGGGATCCAGAGCTTCTGGTGAGAATAAGAACCACAGATGAGATCCAGCTACTTTTATAAGAACCCCTGAAGCAGAAAAAGAGGTTGAGTGATTCTCCCATCTTCTGATACTACAATTTTTTTCCAGTGACTGTCATTTGTTAATTGGTAAGAAAATAGTTGATTAACAGAGAAGACTGGGACTTCCCTGGTGGCTCAGTGGTTAAGAATCCACCTGCCAATGCAGGGGACACGGGTTCGAGCCCTGGTCTGGATAGATCCCACATGCTGCGGAGTGACTAAGCCCGTGAGCCACAACTACTGAGCCCGCATGCCACAACTACTGAAGCCCACGCGCCTAGAGCCCATGCTCTGCAACAAGAGAAGCCACCACAATGAGAAGCCCACGCACTGCAATGAAGAGTGGCCCCCGCTCGCCGCAACTAGAGAAAGCCCATGAGCAGCAACAAAGACCAAATGCAGACAAAAATTAATTAATTAATTAATTTAAAAAAAATACTGAACTCCAGATTGTTTAAAAAAAACCCAAAACACACAGAAAAGACTGGATCTGAGAGCAAAGTTTGGCACAATGAGAGTATGAGGAAATAAATTACAATATAATAATGACTTCCTGAAGCTCTATTATAGAAGAGTAAAGACATATGTGCTCAGATATGCCCAGAGACATGTTTTTTGTAACATCACCAAATTAATATCCCATAATTACTAGGCCTATGGTTTCTTCATTTTCTTTAAGTACTATTGCCATAAAAAATAACAATTAAATTAGAAGAAAACTTGATTCTGTTTATTATCAACTCTGTATTTAACTTGAAAGCAAGATTAAATGTGACTCAAAATTCCAGGTAAAGCTAAAAGTAAAAAAAAGAAAACTATTCATACATTAAGCATATGTTGATAAATTGAGGCTATCTTATGTTAGAATATCCTAGAACCTTGTTGACAATTGTATATCACTGTGGTTTGTAGTAAAAGTAGACAACAACCACCACAAGATTTTTTTTCAATATATTTTTCCTCTTGCACCCTGCAAGTAGGCTAAGAAATGGGACAATGATCCTAAAGTAACAACAAATGTTAATAGGGAAGAAAATATATTGTAGCCTAATTTATTCAGGTTGGTCATTTTCTCCAAGCTGTGTTCCACTTTGTGCATTCTGTTTTAATGCACTCCTGAAAGTATTGACATTGCTGATTCTCCCTGTCAGCTGACAGGACCATCAAAGTTGAATTTGAACTGCCGGGTGAATATACCTCTTATTCGTTAGTGAGACAAAGTTTAGGAATTCATTAAATCTCTCTAAATATAGCTTCCCCATTTAAATACAGAAAAGAAAGTAACCAAAATCATTTACCTGGAACCACAATTAGGCTATTAGGAACATGTTTTAGAAATGTCACTAAACACTTATAACACCATGTGGAGTTATTTACCCCATTTCACAAGGAAGGAAGAAACCAAGGCACAGAGGATTCAAAGTTCCATTTGCCTAGAGCAACAGATGAGCAAAACCACAGTTTTGGCAAGATCTCTGCCCTATATCATAATAAAAACTAAACTAGCACGATTAGAATGTGCCAGGCAAACTTCTAAGAACTCTCAGTAAATTAACCCAATGAGTACTCAAAAAAGAATTTTTATACAGGTGAAGCATTAAAAACACAAAGAAGTTAAACAATTTGTCCAAGGTCCCACAGTTATTAAGTGGCAGAACTTGGATGCAGTTTGGTCCCAGAATCTCCACTGAAAAACAGTGTTATATTTATTACCTCTCAACATACTGTGTTAGGGATGTTATGAAGGTCATACAAAGCATTATATGTGAAAATATCCTTGAAGTACAGCATGCTATATGTACATAAATTATTATTGCAATTCATAACGAGAGGAGAAAATATCAAAAGATACTAAAGGTGATTATAATAAGTACCATTCGGAATATTATGATGAAAATCAATCTCAGTGGCTCTTTGTCTTTGAAAAATAATGCTACGCAGTAGATGCAGTCCAGACATGCTGTACATCTGAGTAAAGATGTGCAGTAGTTTCCCATGGAATTTAGCATAATTTCTAGACATTTACACTAACCTAACAATCTCTACCTAAATTGGTACCGGCTACCTTGCCAATCTTAACCCTTAATATCTTCCCCTGTCCCACAGTTTTAAAAGCATTGGGGTATTAGGACTGGCATATACACACAACCATGTGTAAAATAGATGGTTAGTGGGAACCCGCTATAAAGCACAGGGAGCTCAGCTCGATGCTCTGTGATGACCTAGATGGGCACGATGGGGGAAGTGGGAGGGAGGTCCAAGGGGGAGTGGATATATGTATACATATAGGTGCTTCGCTTCGTTGTACAGCAGAAACTAACACAACATTGGAATGAAATTATATGCCAATAAAAAAATTATTTTTAAAAAAGAATAAGGTCTTTTTGTTAGTCTTTAAAAATATAAGCTTAATCTGCCCTAACAATTCCTTCTGCCCATAAGGCAATTTCCGCTGATCTCCTCGTGGGCGGCACTTTCTTATATTTGAATCACTTCCTCAGAGGTTCTTACTTGACCTCTTAAAGTAGGCACGCAGTCAAACCCTAGTCTATTGCCTTGTTTTTATATGCTGCAGAGCAATAATTTATATTTCGTGGTTTTTAAAAATTTTTTTGATAGCTAAAGACTTTCACACCGAATTAAAAGAAGTCTACATTTGAGTACAAGCCTTGTCTCTCTTCATGGACTGGTATATGGTAGGTATTTAGCAAATGTGGGTGAATAAATGAAAGAATGAATGAATCATAATTAAATAACTAAATGAATATAAATTTCTGAGTATAGAAAGCATTGTTATACTAAGACGAAGATCATGGGTTAGAGTGCTATGAAAACCAATTAGCATTAGTAGAGTTTCACTGTTGAAAAGTAATTCGTCAACATGAAAATTCATTATATTAGTCAAAATAAAATCAAGGTACAGGTATAGATAGATAAACTCATATCTGCACCATTTATTGGGAATATAAGACATTATTTATAAGACAGTATTAATAGTGGCAAAAAAATGAAAGATGTTATACATAGCATTCTATGAATGCAAAATAAATATCATTTATTTAAAATTGTAAAAAGGAACAAACATGGAATTCAGTAAAGTTATTTTGTGTTTAAATATCCACAAAAAATCCCTTTGGAGTAATACACTATCATCTTTGAAAATAAAGAAAATTATTTTAAATATATTTACCCAAATTTCTATTGTTCTTTTTATTTTTTCCAAAATTATTTTGGTTTTAATTCTCAGTACTTACTTCAAGACCATTTCACCTATAAAAGTCTTACAGTTAGCTTTGCTTTATACACGTTCATTTATATTCACATGAAACACCTTTCTGTCAAGACTTATTTTCTGTTATTTGCCTTTGTCACTGTTGATGTATGAAATAAGCCACTTAACTGGAAGAAGTGTTTAAATTGAATAAGGATGACATTGACAATGAGGTGAAGCTTACATGAATATATGTTTAAAGTAAAATGACTTTTCCTAAGATTTACAATAAAATCTTTTATGTTAAGACAGCTGAGGTCAATATGCTTGAGATCAAAGTTAGATTGTAGGATTTATGGTTAATCTTATACTCTATATTTTAGCAGTAAATTATGATCCTGATGTATCATTTCTGTCTAGAATTTCAACCATGGCTGACATGTATATAATTTTTAGCTTAATTTATTATAATAAAAAATGGATTCTTCCAAATCAATGTTTACAACCTATCTTTTCTTCATATTCTTTTATTTTTCTTTTCAAGGGTAGTGGACAGAAAAAGCTAAAAAATTTTTACAAGGCTACTACTCTTGTTCTGAAGTTTTCCAATAAGGAAAGATCACATTTTTAGAAATGAAACTCAGCATTTATAATGACTGCCCAAATTTAAAAAGGTATCTCTTGAAACTAATTAATTGAAGTAGAACTCGAAAATATGCACATTAAGGGACATAAATTCTATAGGATATTTTCTAAAGAATAGGATTCCATGAGCAAATAAACTTTGTAAATACAGTTTTGTGTCGTACCTTGGAGAGTAAGTCACACTAATCAGTATACTAAAAGTTTTGAGAAATTCGGCTGTAATGATATCTGACTGTCTCATACATAATCTGTTTAATTCAGTTTTTACAAACTCACTTTATTACAGGTGTCCTTCATGCAACAACCTAGTAATTTTAGGAGAATATACTTTGGCAAAAACTCACTTAGATGTTTTTTCTAAATTAATTTATGCTTATTTATGTTAAAGTGCTTTTGCATTAAGTTTATTTTACGTCTATATTTACTAGAATATATTCTTCCCCTGATCATTCTAGATAACTGTACATGTGTGTGTATTCATTAGAATTCTTGTGCCTCTCTCAGGTAAGATTTTTACCAGCAACAATGTGAACACACACACAATGTGCACATATGTTATAGAAATAAACAAAATCTGATTTCCGTGATGGCAAGTCAAAATTAGCCTGTGTTTTCACGGTCCATCTTTGAATGATCCCTAGACTTTGGTTGACAAGAACAGTGAGCAGAGAACTCACCACCCTACCTCTTACTTTGGATAAGAATAGGAAAGAAAGTTAAGTTTCCTGGAGGAAGGACAATGATTCTATCGATTACAAGGAAACGGAGATAGATTTACATAATTTGGGAGCATGGACATATTAGAAGGGTCATGGTTTGGGAAATTATAAAGTAGCAGCATCAGGAGATAAAGCATAGCTGTGAATATTCTACATATAGAAGAATGGGATGGGTGAGATAATGTTGAAGATAGAAGCTTATGCCCAAACCAACTGATACGTTTTAAGTGGAGAGAAGTGAGAATTGGAATAAGAGGCAGAGGGATGAACACTTGGAGGAAGAAAAGTGAGGGAGAGCAAGAGTAATGAACATTGCTCCTTGTGAAATGCAGATGGACCCAGAAGAAATGGTGAGAGTCACTGTGACAAAGATACATTAAAATGCTTAAAATATTATCAAAATATCCTCCCACCCCATCCCCAAACACACACAATCCAGAACAAACCTGTACTCTAAAGTAAATATTTTTATTATTTACATTAAATAATAAAAAAAATTATTGAATGAATAACCATTCTTTTTTAAAAAATGCCAATTGGACAGGTTCAGTAAAATAAGAATAATCAACGTAGACTGTAAATATAAAAATAGACTTGAAGATTTTTACCTTTGCTGACTGTCTACTAATTATAGGATTTTCCTTGAGTTATATGAATAATTATTAATTGTGCATTTGCTTTATTAGGATAAATAAAAACCCAGTAAGCCAAAATGAACGTTATACATGTCTTATGTGATAACCAGTATAAATGCTTTTAAATCAGAAGTGAAGGAGTAAATATTCACTAGTAAGATTATTATGGGAAACAAACAAGACTATGAATCTACTGAAGATAGCATATTGTATAAAGCTAACAAATCATTGAATCTATATGAAACAAATAAACATTAATTCTGCTCTTTGTAGGATCTTCCTTGAGTTGTGTGAATAAGTTTTCTATATGCTTTATTTGAGTGAGTATAAACTAAGTCACCCAAAACTCATGCCTCATAAGGTTTTATGAATTCCAAGGATAACTACTTTAAAAGTTTGTCAAAATAAAACACTGAAATGTCACTGGTAAAATGTTATATGAAACAAACAAACACCACCACGAGTAGCCATGTCTCCTCCCAAATATAAAATCATATTTTATAGCATCACTTTACCTTACTAAACATTCCACTTTGACATTCATTTATTTAATGACTATTTCTATTTGTGGAGTTCTTAAACTTCCCCTCTTAGTTATTCATAATATGTCATCATATAGTATTTGACTTTGATAGAATTCAATAAATGTATCTAATTTTAGCTGTTAATAATTCCTGCTTGAATGGAATTCTTTTAAATTGTTTCCATCTTCTATTTAAAAGTTATCAATATTGAAGAAATGAATCTCCATAAATATATGCTGAATTTTCTTTCATATAAAAATACAGTTGATCATATAAACTTAGAAGGTCAGTCAAAGCAGATTGGACTAGATAAATGCATCATGGTATTTCTCCATGGAAGAAAGGGATTCTGTGCCAATAATTATATATGAAAATATTTAAATATTTTTGTATTTTTTCCTTCTAAATATTGCTCATTAATTCATTCCTAACATTCTTAATTTCTTATCAAAGTGCTACGAATGTTTAACACAATGTCTGTGTCTTACTAGTTTTGGGTTCCTTTTATTCGTATGCAGAACAAAATTATTAATATTAGTTCAAGTTAACTTGCAATGTTAGGACACTGATGTTGAACAAAACATATGGCATTGAAAAAGCTGATGCCTAAACCTGAATATTTAAAATATGTCCTTTAGAGAGTTGTTAATATAAATACTATCTATCTCATAGTGTCTTTGTAATAAGGAAGCAGAATAAGTCTTAGATTTGTCTTTGAATGGTCATTCATATGCACTTATTTTAATAGTTTACAAATCTAATTTTCCCTACTTGTTACTTTTGCTAAATTCAATCCCCCTAAGGTAAGTAATGACATAAAAATAGAGCTAGTACAATAACATCACTCCCCAGGGAATGTCTACAGGAGGCCACATTTGTCACCTCAATCACAAACAATTGTTGCTCTTATTTCACCTTCATTGTTGTTTGTTTTTTGCCTGATGTTTTCCTCAGTCTAACTCATGTCACTTTGGTGTACAATGAAGTAAGGGATGCATCTCTGATAATGTTATGACAATGTTATTTAGTTTACGGAATTTATAAAACTAGAGTTCTAAATATGACCTAGAATGTTTTGGTATTTCTTATTTGTTCAATAGTAGACCTTAAAAGTAAATTTTAGATAGAAAGTGTTTGTGTACAGACACATACACAACTGTAGTACAAAAGAACTGTAAGCAGTTTTGCAACAAAAGTTAAAACAAAGTTTTGGAGAGTATCGAGGAGAAGCCATTGATTTATTCTGACTGAAGACAAGGGAAAATTCATCCAAAAAATGTTAAAATTTAACTAGCTTCAGAAGATGAGTAAGATTTTGACAGATGAAAATGTGTGGAAAAGCCTCCTAGATATTCTGATATTTTAAAAAATTGACAGTGCAACATTTTTGGCAGCTTCTCTTTATTAGCTTTTTTTTTTTACCCCGAGCTCTAGGCAGACATTTAGCAATTAATCTTCTGCAGCTACAGTGAAATAGGCAAGTGTGATGGGAAGCATGAATAGCTCAGTGCAAGGATAAAAGATAAAAAAGACAGAAGTGACAAGTCTAAGATCATAAAAGCAATCACTCATCAGAGATTAGGATTCCTGAATTTTAGCCTTCACTATGTAGCCTTTAGTCCAATAGTAGATATCACTGGCATTCTTCCATTTACATGCCATGATGATGTGTCAGGAAAAAAGAAAACTCTAGGATTTTGGTCCTTTACCAACTATACTACAGTCTAGAAATAATCTGTTTCTCTAAGAGAGGTATAATAATTATTTCAATGTTCAATGGAAAAAAATGGCTTCCTAAAATGTACTTATAGATCCACTTGCTTTCTGAAGAATGAATTCATCTTGGCTCAGATTTGCATCAATGTTAATGATATATTTTATCACCATTGTCATCATCATTTTCATTTTACTCTCCACATCATGAATCCCACCCATTCACTTACTTTCATGACAATATGTCAGTTTTAATTTTGTCACATTTTCTGTTGGTATCAATGTACATTCAGAATATACATAGATTGTTTAAATCTGTCTTCAGAAAAAAAACTATTCCTTCAATATAGCAGATTTTCTTCCTGTCTTTAATATTTAGGAGGTGTGTAGGCTAATAATTAAGAGATTTCCCAGGAATGAAATGCATTCTTGATAAAAGTCAAAATATCAGGCATTTGTTAGAACCAGCACAATATTCTCTAGAATTAATTAAACCATAAAATTATATATATACAAAGCATGGAATGGTTTTTACTCGCCTTTACTAAAGGATCAAAATGCTATACACATTTTGAAATAAGAACTTGAAAGAGAGCTCCAGTTTTGAAAACTGGAAGAAAATGACACAGTATGGAGAGTAAGTAAAAGATAGTGTTTCACATTCAGGCTGCATAGATATTATATGTATGCATATATTTGTAACAACTTGGAATAAAGGACATGACTACTCTGTAAGTTATAATAAGTAATTATTATTTTTCATTATTTTCATACCTAACAAATCCTATTATAAGTCCAGGTCAAGAAGCTGAACTTCACTAAAGAGTACAAATATGATTCATAAATTGTAACAAATATGATTCATAAATTTTAAACGAACTAACAAATATGATTCATAAATCTTAAATGGGAGCATAAGAAGTAGATCAGAAGAGATATAGGAGGGGTTTCAGAGTCACAGAAAACTTTAGTTATGAAGTAAACAAAGTTACGGTGGAAGGTCATGGGCTAAATTCTGGAATCGTTGATATAAAATAAGAAAGTGTCTTTACTGACCATGAGTCAAAATGGACTGTCCTAGCTCCCATATTCAGGCCCAAGTATAGAAAGCAGAAAGTAAATGTCAAATGGGTAGTACTGATTGTTATAATGGAGAGTTGAAGGATAGTATATGAGTTAGTGTAAGTAAAACATGCTAATTTAGTAAGAGAGAAGTGCACTATCAGAAGTACTTTGTAATGAAACCAACAAATGAGACAAAGCAAATCTTCAGAATGGTTTCTTACTTGCTAACAGAAGAGTGAAGTGAGTTGGGATCACAGTTTAAGTTTGATTAGATGCAGTAAGAATCCACTTGATATTGGTGTGTGCACAGTTCATCCTGGTTGTCACAAATCTTATTTTGATAATTATAAAATTTAAAAAAAGTTCACATTTAAAGGACATATAAAGACTCCCATTTTGAGGCAGACTGATAGAATATTACAGAATGTATTTTTGCCATGGACAAAGAATGAGATAACGGGGGGGGGGGGGCAGTGTGAGAGAAGAATCTGGATCTTTTATAAGCTGTAAAATTGGTCTCTATGATCTGAAATTTTCTGGGAATTGTATAATGTTTAGCTCTCTTTGACTATGTATGTGGTTTGCTGCTTAATAAACTAAATAATAAACTAAATAAATAACTAAATAAAATAAAATAACTAAATAAACTAAATAATAATAAACTAAATAAACTAAAATAACTAAATAAAATAAAATAACTAAAATAAAAATAAAAAACTAAATAATAAACTAAATAAACTTAATAAACTAAATTTATAGTTCCACATTATATCACTTTTCATATCTGATTCCATTACCTCATGGAAGAAAATTTAGAGGGAATAGAGTGATTGAGTTAAAAATAAGTATTATAATACCTACAGAAAATAGTAACATATAGCATTTATCTTTGTTTAGGACAATACTTACCTTTATTTAGTCATTGATATTCAGTTGGAAGATGGGTGGAGGTTACACTGTACATACAAAAAACATATGAGAAGATTTCTACAATATAAACATCTAATATTTTCTGCCACATTAAAATAATTTCTCTTAAATGTATGTCTGTTGTATTGGTGAACATATCACTATAAAACTTAGTGCTTTAAAATAATCCATTTATTTGCATGGTGCAAGTAGAAATTATTATTATTAAAAGCAGGGCTCAGTGATTGCATTAATTAGCATTTAGAGCTTCCAGAGAGGGAGCTGAAGAAGGGAATACTGAAAAGAAGAAAGCCATATGGACATGATTACAAAATATATATATACAAACTACACAAAATCATTAGCTGGTGCTTAAACTCCAATTCTCCAAGGAACTCCCATAAAAACCATAGCTATAAGGCTGAAAGACAGGATAAAATTTTTCAGTAGTCACTTAGGACTAAGAAGACAGATTTTGGAGTTTAATCCTGCTAAGTAAGAGGGACTTCAGAAGTATTTTGTGCTTTATATTCAAACCCCAGAAAGGTTAGGTCTTAAGATTAGGACTACATTCTAGAACCTAAGGGGTTTGTCCAAGATATAACATCAAAATAGAAATAGACTCACTTTAACAAACTCTAAAATCAAAACTCCACAAAACTCAACATAATCACCAATAGTTTAATTGCCTTCTAGATCAAAATTTAAAAATCCTTTAAAAAAGATAAACATCAGAGTCTATAAATATATCATCCACAATGTCCAGTATGCAACAAAAAATAATAACAGACATATTTAAAAAAAAAGAAAAAATACAGGAAAATGTGATATTGAGTCAAGAGAGAAACCCATCAATAGAAACAGACCAATTTTGGAATTATCAGATAAAGGATATAAACAAACTATCATTGATATGTTAATGAATCTTCAGAAAACTATGGGACTACTGGGTAAAGAGATTTGGACTATCAGAAGAGATGTTAAAACTCTAAAATATAGAAATTGAAGATATAGAATGAAAAATAAAACATCTCAAATAATGAATAAGCATTATTGTATCAGAGGAAATCTGTAAGAATATAGGTGATTCAAAAAACATAATTAACAATTTGGTCTTAAAAGATGATTATAAAATTATGTATGCCACGACTGTAGAGTGCACCTGGTTTCAAATACACAAGTAATATTATAAAAATTAACTAAATTCTGGGCATAAAGTAGCTCTTAAAAAAAGTTAAACTAAAACTATATTTTTTTGCCACAATGCAATCATTTAGACAGCAAAAATGATATGTAAATAACCCATAATTTAAGACAAAATTAAAAGAGAAATTTAAAACTTTTGATGAATCATACAACTGGTGGGTTGTATCTTAAAGTGTTTTAAGTGAAATTTTTAACCCAAACTGAAAATATTGGAGAAAGGGAAATACTTTTTTAAAAAATCAATAGCTAAATATCCATCTCAATATTACAGTTCCCCACTGAACTAGATATTCCTCTCATATTATTTATCTATTGCTACATAACAATGTTACCACAAACAATAGTTTAAAACAATGCACATTTGTTACCTCACAGTTTCTTCAATTCTGGACTCTGGACTCAGCAGGATGCTCTGTTGCAGAATCCACAGGCTGCAGTCAAGGTGTTGGCTCAGGCTGCAGTCTCATCTCAGTTGGGGAAGGATCTGCTTCCAAACTCACATGGTTGTTAAGACTCAGTTGCATGCAGCCTGTTGAACTGAGGACCTCAGTTTCTTGCTAGCTTTTAGCCATAGGCCACCCTGAGTTCCCAGCTGACTGTTGGCTAGAGGACAGTTCTCAGTTCTTTGCCACACAGACCTTCCCGACATGTCCACCTATTTTATCTAAACTAACAAGGGAGAGAGTCTTCTAACAAGGTGGACTTGAGTGTTATGCAATATAACCACCCAGCTCACACTCAAGGAGGTGAGAATACCCAAGGTTATGAGTACTGAGAGGCAGGAATAAGCAGGATCCATTTCAGAATCTGCTCACCACACTTCGTTGGTCTCTCTGGATCCACTTGCCATTTTTCTTCACCAAATTAAATGCTGTATAGCTTATGGTTAGTTATGGCCATGGGAAGCATAAGAGTAGGCAACTGGAAGACAGGAAAAACATGATGTTGGAGTATGCGTTCTACTGGCTCCCTCCTTTCCCAGGGATGGTAGGTCAAGGGATGTTCTGTGCTACTAAAACTTAGAGCTTAGGCTTGTGGGCTCTCACCTACAGAATCAACATTTGTCCAAATTCTGGGAATTGTATTGATACTTATCTCTTCACAACTTGAAGTTGTATTGGATCTTAGCTGTTGTTAGTCCATAGTGATGCAGCATCTCTTGTAGGGTTCCCTAAACTGAACCCAGTCTATTGGAAATAATCTCTTCTTTAAACTCTTCTCAACTACCCTGGGTGAGCATGCCATCAGTTTTCTGAGAGACTCTGACCAGTAAAACCACATGGGAAGATAATCTAGAAAATCATATAGCTTCAGTGGATAAGAAAAAGCATTTAATAATGTTCAACATCCAAAATTAACAATTTTAAAGAGAAATATTTTTTAAACTAGGAATATAGGGACACTAATATAATCTGATAAAGGATATCCTTCAAAATACCAAGCAAACATCATGTCAAATGGTGAACTATTCAAAATGTTCCTTAAAGATCGAGAATGATTCAAGGATGTTTCCTACGTTGTTATTCAGTATTAAATAAGAGGCATGTAAGGCAAGAACCATTGATTGGGGAACATTTCTTATTAAAAATTGATATAACAGAAATCAGGATTGTGTATTTCAAAATCCAAAATTATCTTCCAAAAATTATCAGCATTTATAAGATAGTTTAGCAAGTTTGATAAATTAAAAACCAAGGGCTTCCCTGGTGGCGCAGTGGTTGAGAGTCCGCCTGCCGATGCAGGGGACACGGGTTTGTGCCCCGGTCCGGGAATATCCCACATGCCGTGGAGCGGCTGGGCCCGTGAGCCATGCCGCTGAGCCTGCGCATCCGGAGACTGTGCTCTGCAATGGGAGAGGCCACTACAGTGAGAGGCCCACATACTGCAAAAAAATAAAAAATACACAATAATAATTTGAAGTTCTATAACCCAATTAAGAACTCTGAGACTATGAAATTTATCAGCCTTAAGATAGAAAATCTATGGACTTAGTGCAATTATAATAAAAATCCCAGTTATGTGTGTGTTTATAGGTGTGTGTGTAACAAGGAGAGACAGAAAGTGAGAGACAGAGAGAACAGGAATATGACATGAAAAGCTAACCTTACTGGAAACACAGAGGACCATGAATAGCCAAGGAAATTTTGAAGAAGAATACCAAGGTATGAGAAGTTGTTCTGCCATATATTAGTATTTATTATAAGTCTGGAGAAATTAAGACAGTGTTGTAGTAGATAGATACACGGGCAAAAAAACAGGTATCTAGATATAGCAGAAGCAGACACACAGATACATGGACACCTGATTTAGGACAAAAGAATTCAAAGAAAACTAGAGATATATTATTTTCCACAAAAGGTCTGAGTCAGCTGGATATCATATGGGGGAAGATGAATTTAGCCTCAAACACATGATATATGGAATATGCTCAGTATAAAATGCAGTTATATTTTAATATAAAAGGTGAAATATTAAAATTTCTAGAAGATAAAATAAAATATGATTATCACTTTGGAATAGGCAAAGACTGAAGAACAAAACATTGGCCATAAATGAAAGACCACATTAAATTTAAAATGTCCTCAAAGTTTTTGAAAGGTTCCCCAAAGTCATCATTATTGAAGGCAGAATTGCAAGTGTTAAAATGAGAACAGTTGTCTGCAACACACATAACTAACAAAAAGTTCATATCTAAAATATAGTTTAATATTGGGCATGCTAATAAGTAAAAGAAAGATAACACAAAAGAAAAGTGGGCAAGAAAAGTAAACAGACTTGAAAATATAGCTAATTCAAAATAGCAAATACATCTAACCAAAAGCAATTCCTCTCACTAATAATTAAGGAAACACACATTAAAAACTGCAGTGGCGTACAGATGCACTCACTAGAATGGCTAAAAAAAAATGACAGTCAACACCAAGTGTTGGTGTGGATATTGCACAAGAGCTCCATACTCTGCAGATGAGAGGGCAACTAGGTATAATCATTTTGGAAAAACAAAACAACATTGGCAGTATCTACTAAAGCCAAACATGCATATCTTATGTCCCATCACTCCTATGTATAACTCAACAGAAGTGCACATATTTGTTCAACAAAAAACACAGACAAGAATGTTCAAGCATCACAAATTGTAACAGCTAAAATTGGAAATGACTCGGTTGTTCATCTGGTGTTCAGTAGAATGGCTATATAGTGGGATATTTATTCAATAGGACATTATTCCAATCACACTTTATGGTTACAAAATATGAAAATGTGCACAAGGAGGCATACTAACAAGTTTAGAGCATCATTTCTACCATAGGACTAACAAGAACAAAACAAGATATCCATAAAAATAAAATGGAAAATGTGCAGTATACATATACCATAAGATATTATATAGCCACAATTATGAATGAATCAAAGCTACAGGAAACAACCTGGATGAACTGTAAAAGCCTATGGTTGAGTAAAAAATTTAAATACTATATGCTTCCACTTGTAAAATTCTATAATAGTTCAAATGGAATCCTATTGTAAAGTATAGAGGAAAACAAAGTGGTTTCTATAGAAAGTTTCTATAGAAGTCAAACAGTTCCTGTGAAAAATACTTAGGAATATAACCCCAAAACTTAACACATGATCACAGAAAAAAACCCCACAAACTTTGACTAATGCTTAAATAACAGCATCTTTATCAATAATACTACAGACAATGGTAAGGTTTCTAGTAGGTAGAGTTCTAGTTGAAAGAGAATCCTGGCATAGAGTAATAACTACCATTCTAGAATGCTTTAGAATGAATCAGGTTACAGGTTCATTACTGAAAAATTTGTTTAACTTGTTAGTACTAGTACAAGAGGGATTAAATTATTACACTTCTCACCTTAAATCTTGAGCTTTCATGGTCTCTTGATTTGAAATCTGAAGTCCTTTAACTGTAACGGCTAACTGGGACAAGACTTTTCAATTCCCTAGGAATTCTGGCCTTTTTTGGTTTAAAATGGAGATATTCCACTAAGTGACCACAACATAAATTTTAGTTTTAAAATTCTATTTCTATAACAAATACATCATATATTTAATTTTCTTTTTTTGAAATTAATATGGCATATTTGCTCAGTGACAAGTCAAGTTAGATGAAATTTATAATTGTCAAAAATGATAGGTTGAGAAAAAGTGATTTTATATTTTTATTAAATAACTTAAAATAATAAACTATGATGATTCACCAGGAAGCTTCTTTTCCTATTCTAAGGATTTTTTTTAAGGGAAGATAATGCTTGAAGAGGATTTCTGAAATCTAAGAGGATGCAAAAGAAGAATGAAAATCAAATATATAGTGATTTTTAAACATCATTCAGAACCTAGGACTCATATGCAGTGCCTGCAGTAAGACTGATTGGGAACATTACTCCTCATTTAAAGGTCACTCTGTATATGCAGCTTCATGCAAATCTTTGCTCCACTCTTAGTTTTACCTCTCCAGAAGCAAATGACTCCATCTTCTTCTTTGCCAATTAGTCAGAGAGAGAAAGAGAGAGAGAGAGAGTTAGCTCCTGCTTTATTTTTGGAATATGTCATTTTATGCCAGTTGCTTCTGGAGATTTGTACCGCAAACATCTGAAATTTAATTAGAACGTTCATCCTTTAGATCATATCACTGTGATTTGCTCCCTTGTTCATTTCAGATGCTACGTATCTGACACATGAAAAGGAAAAATTCATTTCAGTAGTGCAAATACAATTCTGTTGCCTTTTAGAGGTATGGAATGAGACAACAGGGGCATAATTGGCTGAACAAATACTTCACTTTAGAGGGTAAGCAGTCAGACTATTGGAAGTGAAGTGTCGCCTCACCAGACTCTAAATTTTCTTACAGTTAGCTGGTGATTACAGCATATGTAGTCCTGATTCATTACAACATGGCAGTCTTAGGGAAATTGTTGTTCATATCTCTCAGTGACTTGAACGTAATTGTTAGAGAAGAAAATAACAACTCAAAAACGTCTTTGAATAATTAAAAGAGATCTTAATAATTCACATCACAGAAGCAACCTGTTTTATGCTCAAGACTCCTTGATATCTGTTTAATGAATACTTTAAGTCTCTGTAGTCTTGTGAAGTCTGATCACAATTGAAGCCTTAGAGCTATGGAAAAAACTGTTATTGTTAAACTCGACCCAGTGTAAATATTCATGTGATGTAATCTGTGCCCAAATTACCTACCTGCCCCTCACAACCTCAGTAATCACCTACCTAGATAAAGGCTCTTACCTTCATAGCTGAATGAAAGATTTAGGAGAGCCAACTAGAAGAAAATGGCTATTTATAGTCCGTTGGGCTACAAGGAAGTCAGACAAAAGAGAGTGACTCCCAAGGCTATTGAGATTGACTTTTACGAAGTAGCCATAGAAGCAAAACACTGAGATGACTTGTTATCAGGGTCAGAAACTACTGAAAATGTTTAGAAGGGTTATACTTCTGAAATGGCAATGAGAAACCTTGTTCTAAATAGATACACCAAAGCTACCCCATCTCATTTTCTTGGGGGGGATTACATGTCATATTAAGTGGAATATCTTGGACTACTCTGGTTATTTGATTTATGAGACTATTGTGTGCTGGAATAATTGGGAGAATTTCAAAGAATATATGGAGCCTTTGGGTAAAACAAATAAAGGAATTCTCCCCTCCTAAGTTATGAACATTAGAGTGAACATTCATCATTGTGGGCATCTGCAGATAAATTTCTGAATCATAGACCTTCTGCTGTCTTAGGAGACCTGTTGCCAGGAAAAATTGCGAATTTTGTTTCCATTAGAATAAAATTCTAAGAATCCTAGGAGTTTTTATTATTATTAGGTTTGAGAAATACAAATATATGAAGATATACCTGTTAGCTTGTTCTCTTACACTTGAAGAAAAGAGTATTAGTACTAAAAGCAAAGAAGGTACCAACTGAGGGTCAGCATAATGTTTTAGGTGCTTGGCAGAATGACACTCACAGCCCATTTCTGAAAAAATGTTAATAAAATTAAATATTAACTTCTGGAATTGCAAAATGATGCAAATTTTCATATTTTTATTTTCAGTCTTCTAAGCTTTAAATTGCACAATTAGAATATAAACATACAGATAAATATTCACTATGACTAGTGTTATATTTTTTGTAAAGGCATTACGCTTATACTATTACTATGACTATATTCTGTACTGTGAGAAGCATTAGAGATCCAAATCCTCAAAAAATGTAGCAATTTCTTTTATCAGAATTAACCAGTATACCACAAAAAGCAACTATGTCATTTAAGAAAGACTTCCAACATAAATTTTTAGGGGAAAAGATTTTTCGTTATTTTGTTTCCCCCAAAATCTAATAAGGAAGGTCTAGGCTATTGTATGGTTCAATATATGGTGACCTATATGATAAGCATGACAAGACAAGCCTCTTTCTGTCCCCAGCAACATCCTTATCTCATGATACTCCAGCACTGGCACTGGCAGCACCTACCATTTGATCAGAAATTCCCATCCCAAGTGTTGTTTGGGTGGCTTAATAAGGTTGGAGAACAGAGACTGCAATATCATAGTCAAAAATGTCTATGTTATAGGCTGAAGAAGAAAAGTTTTAGTTATCAATCTTTTTCATTCCTTTTCCAGTGGAAAAATCCATTAGATTACTCTATTTTCACTTTCAAAGATCAACACAGAGAGACTCCAAGAAGATGAGAGCTTAAAAATTTTATTTCTCAGGATAGGTGGTAAAAGTGATACCATTTTCATTACATGCTTTTGACTAATATTTTAAATAATAAAATAGTCTAATTCTTTTCTCAGCTTTATTGAGTTATAATTGACAAATAAAATTATAATATATTTAAAGTATACAAAGTGTTTTGATATACATATATATATAGTGAAGGATCTCCACCAATGAGTTAACACATCCGTCACCTTACATATATTTCTTCCCCCCACCCCTTTTTTTGTTTTTTTGGTGAGAACACAAGTTCTACTCTCTTAGCAAATTTCAGTTATACAATATGTTATTACCACCTGTAGCCACCATGTTATACATTAGATCCTCAAACATTATTCACCTTATAACTGAAAGTTTGTACCGTTTTTATTAGCTTCTCCCTGTTTCCCCCACACCTCAGCATCTTGCAAATACCATTCTACTGTTTCTATAACTTTGGCTTTTTCAGAATCCACGTATAAGTAATATCATACAGTATTTGTGGTTCTCTGTCTCACTTATTCCACTTAGCATAATATCTTTAAGGTTCATCCATACCTTGACTATTGTGAATAATGATGCAATAAACATGAAAGTACAAATATCTCTTTGAGGTAATGATTTTGTTTTCTTTGGATATATACCCAGAAGTGGTATAGTTTGCTCATATGGTAGTTTTATTTTTAATTTCTTGGGGTACCTTTATACTGTATCGATAGTAACTTTACCATTCATTCCCACTAACAGTGTACAAGGGTTCTCTTTTCTGCACATCCTCACCAGCATTTGCTAATAGATATCCTAAAAGGTGTGAGGTGATATTTCATTTTGGTTTTGATTTGCATTTCCCTGATGATTAGTGACGTTGAACATTTTTTCATGTACCTCATGGTTATTCATATATCTTCTTTGGAAAATTATCTATTCAAGTCCTCTGCCCATTTATAAATTAGGTTATTTGTTATTTTGTTATTAACTTGTTTGAGTTCCTTGTATATCTTGGATATTAACGCCTCATCAGATACTTGGTTTTCAAATATTATCTCTCATTCTATACATTACCTTTTCATTTTGTTGACGGTTTTCTTTGTTGTGCAGAAACTTTTGAGCTTGACATAATCCGACTTGTTTATTCCTGCTTTGTTACTTTTGCTTTTGATGTCTAATCCAAAAATTCATTGCCAAGACTGATGTTAAAGAAATTACCCACTCTGTTCTTTTAGGAGTTTTATGTTTTCAGGTTTTACATTCAAGTCTTTAATCCATTTTGAGTTGATTTTTGTGTGTGGTGTATGATAGGGGTCTAGTTTCATTGTTTTGCATGTGGATATCTTGTTTATCCAACACTCTTTATTGAAGACACTATCCTTTCCCCATCGTATATTTTGTCTCCTTTGTCAAAAATTGTCAATCTCATTTTTATTCCCCAAAACATAACCTTGGAACAGATGTAGAATGGGGGTTCGAGCATGGAGCATTCTCTATATTTCCAGTAGTTGAATCATGGAATAAACTAATAGTTCATTTAAGTTTCCAGTCCTTCCCTTTGGGTCTGATCTTTGCCTTATGATATATACAGCCATTACCTACATCATCTTAGAAATAACCAAGGAAATTAAAACGTGTGCCCAGAGCATGCATATTGAAAACGAATCACATTGACATTTTGCTCTTCCTCAGCCTTCTTCTGTCACCTGCTGTGTTAACCTTTTCCTCACAATCCACCAGTGACCCTTGGGTCAAAGCCTTTTTAGGGTAAAGTAGTCATAAATATTGGGGAATCTACATCTAGCACAGCATTTATACATAACGATAGCACAATACAACAAAAGCAACATAATTCAACAATAGCAAACATAGAATAATACACCTAATCTTGTAGAAACCAATGAGAAATGGGGATACATCTAAAGAGACAACCAATGTTTAAGACCATTACATACATCTTCATATTGTTATACGAATTATTTGCATCCCCTCTTGATCTATAACTATTCAACTTTTATAATAAAGTTTTTCAAACCCTTTTATATAGTAACACTCTTGTTCAATATTGTGACCTAAATTTCCCGGAAACTTACTATAACCCATCTACAAATTATCCATATCCAACCCAGATTCTCCCTAAACACTTGGTGATATTATAATACAAAAGAAGAGAGTTCCACAATGAGAAGGTCCCACAATGATAAAAACCTGAATAGTTTTTAAAAAGTACCTTGTAGCTCCAAAGTGAAAAAGAAGTGGAATTATAAATGAAAATTACAAACAGCTCACGGACAGGTACTTCGGGGGCACGTATCCAGGTATGAGGCTCTTGATGTGCAGTGCCAGTCCTCTTGCCAAAATTAATACCAACACCAGCCCACCATACACACACAGCCTCTCGCTGTGTATTAGATTTTTATTTGCATTAAATATACTTTAATATGTTTCTAGAAGGTTAGAGATCTAATTCAATCAGCTGCTTTTTCTCCTTATGCCAATTGAGTTAGTTTACAACAAAGTAAGCAAGATTCATGGATGGAAAGAAAGGGAATAACTTTAAAAGCAAGAAATACTCTGCAGTTTTAGGGCAAACTTGAAAACTCTTGCAATGGAATGTTTAAGGTAACAGAAAGTTTCAAGTGTCCTGGAGACCTGGGGATGAGAAACAGTTTTAAGAGAGCAGAAAAAGACATATGTTAAGTTAGCAATAACAAATTTATCTAGTTTGAAATTATACCTGGGATGAACTTGATAGCTCAAAAAGTAGTGGAAAATCTTTTTTATCATCCATGTGCGATGGGGAGTAAGATTCCAAAAATGTGTTTGGATTATTCATAACATATTTAGCAACTTTGGTTAAATAAGTACTTAAGGACTTTCTGGAACCAAGTCACCATGCATTGTATTGACTTTCTGTGTTCCTGGTTCCTTCAAAAGGATCACTGAATGAAATTCTGGAACACCAGTTATTCATAAGCTGGGAAAATCTTGGGTTTTGTCCCTAATAATTTTACTATTATCCATTGTTCAAGAGGTCAACCAAGGCAGAGACTGCTAAAATTCCTAGCACTTCAGCTCTAACCAATGTCTTCATGCCAATTTCAGATTTTATGTATTTAATAATCATGTATATGTCACTTACTATGTGCCAAACTTTATGAATATTAATTTATTCAATATGTAAATGTAATCCTTTCAGGAAAGCACTGTTATAGAACACAGTATTGGTATTAGGAAAATGAAATTCAAAGAACAAAGAAATGGTAGTAAGAAGTAAAGCTAATGTTCAAATTATTTCAATATGTTAATAATATAAAAAGTCATATAAATTAATGTAGTTCTTTAAACTCATTAAAAGTTATTTATAAATTTCAGAAGAAATATGGGAACACTAGTCATGTGTCAATTATAGGGCTGACACATATTATAACAGATTTATTTTTAAATACCCAGTCTTATTAAAGAAGAGGTTTCCATAAGCACTGTTAAAATGTAAATGAATAATTAGGTATACTGTTATATAATAAATATGTAGAGGTGCTATGTTATATTTCCTTAACCATTATTTTTATTTTGATTAATTTCTATGTCTATTTTCTAAGATTCAAAGAACTTTAGGTTTCAAAGGGCCCTAGTACTAAGAGAGTCATACTTAGTTATCTACTAGGCATTTTGAGCTATGAGGAAATATTGTGATATGGGTCCTCGTCTCAAGGGATTTACAATTTCCTTGGGGAGGTATAGATCCTGGAATAATTTAAAAAAAAAAAAGAAACAAAGAAACAGAGCACAGCAGTATTTTTTTGAAGTACAACCTTCAGATCACCTATACAGGATCACCTGTGTTGCTTACTAAAAATGTGGTCTTCTGGACTATATCCTGAGTCCACCTAAATAAAGTTCCTGATCCTCACGTGAACTATATATTGACAATCAGCATAAAATAGACTAATAAATATGTAAGAGAGATGTTGCATAAAATGAGAGGTCATCCTGGGGAAGAGATTAAAGAATGTTGCATAAGCAAGTATTCAATATGATTGAATACAGAGCATATGATTCTTTCCTAACAAGAATACATAGCATTTGCATAAAGAGCATTGTCTTTCCATTTGTAAAGACTAAAATACAGAACTATGAATTTCCTGATTATTAGAACGAGCATGTTTGGATATAAAGACTGGAGATTAAAGTCAGTGTGTTCTGGGACATAGATAATGCTCAATAAATATTCGTTGGTTGAATAAATTAACAAGAACTTAAGTGGAGGACTGAGGAGCTCAAAGATGTTCTCTGAAATAAACAATAGCAATCAATGTCATTTATTTCAAATACCTCCTATAAAAACACTTGAATTTTTCTTTCCCTTGACGCTCAAAACAACTTTCAGTATGAAAAGTCTCGTAAATAACAAAATAGAAAATTCAGGTTCAGAAAGATTAAAGTAACTTGCTTGACTTCCTGTAGCTACTCAGTGAACCCAGATGTTCTTTCCTCCATTGGATATTGCCTCTTAACATCATAAAAAAAATCCCGGCAGTGGGACAACACCCTGTGCAAAATAAGTTTAATGCTGTAGTAGTCCACACTCTCTATCTGGTTCTTTGTGAATCTTATTTCCTAAGTGAAATTGCTCATGTTCCTTTAGAATGCATATTGTTCTATATGAATTATTTTCTACTATTTTCTGGGGGAAAAGGTCTAGTTATTTCAATAAAGGCTGTATTTATTTTGTTACATATATATAGCATATACTATTTGGTGTTTTTTGTAAGTTTATACTGTACATTTCAAGTCTCTACTTATAAACACGACATTGTTTTTTTAAAAGTGAAAAACTTATTTTATCTTTCCAAAGATCAGCCCATTGATCCTAATCCTGCATTAAACAGCAAACTATAATTATTTTCATGATTGGTTTGCTCAGAAGCCTAGAAATAACTCTGGGGTGAGGATAGTTAATGAGTACAACACATTAACCTATATTTAATGCTTCTTTTCAGAAATGAGTTGTGATTTCAGTTTAGATTACAATCACCAGGTCTGCACATCACTGAATCATCATCAATATAATCTACACTGATAGCCTTAATGGTATTACAATAACAACAATTCTAAACTGAGACCTAAGAATCAGGAATAAAGTCAAAAATTCTCAAGTCTCAAAACTGTGCAATTTTAAGAAATGAGAGGGGTTTAAAGATTATTGTCAAGCTGTAACTCTGTAATTTAATTAGTCTGCATTGTGTTGGTTCTCAAAGTTTGTCCCATCATTTTTACATGATTCTCAAAATTTTCTCCAAGTTAGCTATTGATGAGAGTCCAGTAGTTCTTATTACAAAGTAGAAGGAAGGAAGGAAGGAAGAGAAGGAGGGAGGGAGGGAGGGAGGGAGGGAGGGAGAAATACTAATGAATTTTTTACAATATTCAAGAGGCTGAATCATCTGGACAATTAATTTAATAGCCCCTTACTATCAATTCCTCTCTACAACTTAGATGGGTCATAAAGAATTCACATCTCAAAAAATAAACAGAATTAGATTTTAAAGAAACTAATTCCTCAAAACACAGTAAAAGATCATGTTTCTAATTACTGAAATATCTTACAGATTGTCATCTACTTTTTCTGTAAATGTATATGGAATTAAATTTGGAACCATAGCTAAATTACCTGAAAGATGTTACCTCATGTATCAAGGGCAAGGAAATATGCGCATATTGTTTTATCTCTTGGTTTTCATCATGACACACACAAAAAATCAAACTACCTCAAGGTTTCAGGATATTGATTAATTTGGAATATATCTATATAAAAGTATGTTCCAAGAATGTAGTGATTTCCTGAATAATAAAAATAATAAACAAAACTTAAGACATACACACAAATTTTCAATTTAAAGTCAAACATCTGTAATATTTTAGTGAGAGTATGGTTTCAAATCTTCATTTCAGTTTTCATGTGTAGATAACATACAAATCGAATTTCTTCTGAGTCATGATTGTATATGTGAATAGGTATTCAGGCATTGGTATGCAAAATCTGTACCCATAACCAGGAAAGAGGGTAGAAATTGAGGTATTTCAGTAATCAAATGAAGTATTACATACAAATGATTTCCTTAGATTATGTGACTAAGGTATATCAAAACACTTAATAATCTATAAAAATGATATTTTAATAATAGTGAAAATGGAAAGATATAAATTGTTGAAGGCAGAGAAATGGTGAGATTTGCTTATAGACTAAACATTTAATTTATACTGACACAAGTCTGCTTAAAATATTTTATATTCTTTGTCTATTAAATTGAATAATATGCAAACATTACAATCTATGACAATATTTCAAATGTCAAATTACAGGATTATGTTTATTTCATACACCTTAATAATCTATATGAGTATGAGACCCGTTCAAATAAGAACAAAATAATCTATGTATTGTCAGTGCCTAGAAAGAAAAAAGGCCTCAACCAACATTTGCTGACAAGGATGTTTAGAATAGAACCCCAAGATGAGATAAACTCAGACTGACCCTTGGCTACGTCATTCAGGACACGCAGTTCATCTTTACTGCCTTTCCTCCCTTCATTTTTTTTTTTTTTATTATTGTGGAAAGATGTATGTAACATAAAATTTACCATTGTATATATTTTTAATTATAAAATTCAGTGGCAGTGATGATATTCACAGTATTGTGCCACCATCATCACTATTTCCAGAAATTTTATCTCCTAAACAGAAAGTTTGTACTCACTAGGCAATAACTCTTCATTTCCTGTACTCCTAGCCCCTGATAAACTCTAATCTAATTTCTATCTCTTTTAGGTTCCTGGATCCAATTTCAAATGTGGGGAGGAGTTTCCAAACATATAACAAGCAATTCTCTGGACACCAGCTGGGCATCCTACAATTCAACTCAATTATCTTGTTGTCTATCTGGGGATGGTATCAGGCTCCACAGGCTAAGGGTTCAGTCCCTCAAGACTGCCCATCCCCACCACTTCAGATGCCAGTGTTACCTGTGCCTCTGACTGACTGGCTCCAGATCAGAGGTTCTAACAGCCTGCTCTTTGGATTTCAGACTCCAGTTGCCAGTCCAGGTTGTCACCTGTACTAACCAACAAGCTATAAATCAAAAGTTCCCATAAGCTCTCCCTTGGGTTTGATTAATGTGCTAGAGCACATTACAGAACTCAGAGACACATTTTACTTACTGGATTACTAGTTTTTTATAAAAGAATATAACACAGGAACAGCCAGCTGGAAGAGATACATAGGGCAAGGGAAGTGGGAAGGGGCATGGAAATTCTGTGGCCTGTCCAGATGCTCCACTTTCCCCAAATCTTCACCTGTTCACCAACCTGGAAGCTCTCCAAGCTCTGTCCTTTGGGTTTTTATGGAGGCTTCATTACATAAGCATAATTGATTAAATCATTAGCCATTGGCTCTGGATCCAAACTCCAACTCCTCTCCCCTCTTGGGAGGTCAGGAGTATGGGACTGAAAGTTCCAACTGTCTAACCCCAGGGTTGACTCCTCTGGTAATCAGTTTCCATCTTTAGGTGAGGTCCAAAAGTCACCTCATTAACATAACAAAAGACACCTCTGCTACTCTCCACATGTAGGAAATTCCAAGGGTTTTAGGAGCTCTGTGCCCTAATGGAAGACCAAATATGTATTTCTTATTAGAAATCACAATCATACAATGAATTCGCTATTCTAGATATTTCATATAAATAGAAAATATATACTTTAAAATTTTCTATTTCCCTTCCTTCAGCCACTTAGGTCCACGTTTGATAATAGTTGATAAAATCTCCTCATGCATAGTGCCCATCCCATCCCATTGCCCAAAGCTCCAGATCAAGTCATCATTTAACTCGTATACTTGCCACAAGAAAATCTGTCTTCACCCAAGTTTTGTAGAAGACAGACTGGGCATTCGCTTAAACTAGTGTCCACTGAATTGAAAAGAAAATTAAATGTATTGTTTCTTCCAAAATTTTTAATTTGTTCAAAAAAAAAAAACTTGTATAGATCCTTCTAGATGTGCCTCAATTCAAGAAATAAGTTACTTTCTGTTTTGTTTTGTTGGTTGGTCTAGTCAGTGGCTTAATGGCCCCATTCCCACTGAGTTTCTGCCCTTTTAGGTATAAGCATTATTCCTATTGGAAGGGCTTATCAGCAGGAACAATAGTGATCTTATTAGCTACGTCATCTCCCATTTCAATGAATATTGCCCTGTTTTCTCTAAAGCTTCATCTTAACATCCTATCAACTAGAACCTAAAGTTAATGGTCCATGTCTCATTCTTTTTATGTAGTGACCAATGATGCATAAACTAGAAAAAAAAAAAAAGATCTTCCTTTTCAACAAGGGAAATGTTTCAGCTTCTTCATCTTGTTTGACAAATTTCCAACGATACATTTCCTTGACAATCATTATTCCTGGACTTTTTTGCACATAGTCTTCAAATACCTACCTGCCACTTTAATTAGTGGTTTCTGTTCACACTACAAAAATTCAGAATGCAGGTGTTGACTTCATGCAGTTAATTAATACTAGCTATGATTTGGGGAAAGCAAAATAATTTGAAACACAAGCTTAGGAGGTACTGGTAAACAGTGGAACTAATATGGCACTGTTGTATAGCTGCCATAAAGAGGTTAATTTCTGTGGAAATTATTTCAATCTGTTTAAGTTTCAAGATCTCAAATACTCTTACTACATTACCTGAAGACTTAGAATAAAGCCTTTCCCCATGATTACTAAATCTTTAAGTATTACCAATGAATCTTGTCCTTTGATATTATTTTTAAAGATTTGTATTCATCCATAATACAACATGAAGAAAAGAAAATGCCATTTAACAATTTTGCACTTTTTTTCCTCTATGCATATAGCCCTGAATTGGATTCAGTTACCTGAAGATTATTGAATTATTTTCTGAGGGATAAAAGCATTTTCTCAGGATATATTACTTTTGAGATATAATAAAAATATCTGGATACTGTAACTACAATCTAAATTTTATATATATATGTCTATATATATTAATGTTTTGTATACTAATATATAGTAATATATTAGATATAGTATTAATATTATAATTATTACCAATATAATAACATTATTATTATTATTAATATATATTTTTAAATTAGTGAAATTCCAAAGTTTTCAAAGGAAATTTTTACAAATATTGGCTCTATAAGATGAAATGTCAGATCTGAGCTCACCTTTGTCAATTAAGTTTAATTCTGTTATATATGTTACTTTATTTGCCTATGTATAGAAAATTATCATGGTCTAGTTGAGATATAAAATAAAATAATACTATAACAGCTAGGTAAAGGAAAATGTATACCGTTTTTTGTAAAACTTAGTGGAAAAGGCTTTTCTTTCTTTTTTTTTTTTTTACCTGCTAAAGTTTTTTTTTTCTTCTTTTTTTTTTTTTTTTTTTTTACATCTTTATTGGAGTATGATTGCTTTACAATGGTGTGTTAGTTTCTGCTTTATAACAAAGTGAATCAGTTATACATATACATATGTTCCTATATCTCTTCCCTCTTGCATCTCCCTCCCTATCCCACCCCTCTAGGTGGTCAAAATGCACCAAGCTGATCTCCCTGTGCTATGCGGCTGCTTCACACTAGCTATCTATTTTACGTTTGGTAGTGTATATATGCCCAATGACACTCTCTTGCTTTGTCACAGCTTACCCTTCCCCCTCGCCATATCCTCAAGTCCGTTCTCCAGTAGATCTGCGTCTTTATTCCTGTCTTACCCCTAGGTTCTTCATAACATTTTTTTTCTGAAATTCCATATATATATGTTAGCGCACAGTATTTGTCTTTCTCTTTCTGACTTACTTCACTCTGTATGACAGACTCTAGGTCAATCCACCTCATTACAAATAGTTCAATTTTGTTTCTTTTTATGGCTGAGTAATATTCCATTGTATATATGTGCCACATCTTCTTTATCCATTCATCCAATGATGGACACTTAGGTTGTTTCCATCTCCTGGTTATTGTAAATAGAGCTGCAATGAATATTTTGGTACATGACTCTTTTTGAATTATGGTTTTCTCAGGGTATATGCCCAGTATTGGTATTGCTGGGTCATATGGTAGTTCTATTTGTAGTTTTTTAAGGAACCTCCATACTGTTCTCCATAGTGGCTGTACCAATTCACATTCCCACCAGCAGTGAAAGAGTGTTCCCTTTTCTCCACACCCTCTCCAGCATTTATTATTTCTAGATTTTTTTTTTTTTTTTTTTTTGTGGTACACGAGCCTCTCACTGTTGTGACATCTCCCGTTGCGGAGCACAGGCTCCGGACGCGCAGGCTCAGCGGCCATGGCTCACAGGCCCAGCCGCTCCGCGGCACATGGGATCTTCCCGGACCAGGGAACGAATACGTGTCCCCTGCATCGGCAGGCAGACTCTCAACCACTGGGCCACCAGGGAAGCCCGAGGAAGTGATTTTTGAAACTGAACTTAAATCCCCCAACAAATGTTACATGCACGTGTACTATTACATATGTTGCTTAACTGGTCTCATATATGACTTGCAGAAAGCAGAGTCTGTGTTTTACTCACCTTTGCATTACTTATGCCAGCTTCCATCCTCCAAAAATATTGCTAAATTGAAATCCCCATACGACTGCAGCTATCTGCACACTTGTTTCCAAATATTATAGAAAGGCTATATTCTTTAAGAAAGGGTAGAAGAACAAGAAGTCATTAAAATTTCAGTGGCCTGTAAGAGACTTTCGACATCATGAAGCCCAGGCTCTTCATTAGAGAGATGAGAAAACTTGACCAGAAGTCAAACTGCAGGTCAGAATCTCTAGTTAGTGAAAGCTTACACCAAATGTTTGCACTGAGACTACAACCCAAGTTTGTTAACTCCTTCATCAATGCAGCTCAAACTAACACTGGGGATCAGGAGAACTTTTAATCCCCATGTGTACAGGATATCACCTTATAACATTTATAATAGTAGCCTTCTCTCTACTGTTGAAAATGCCTAATAAAGGGATAAATATCCAACCACTTGCCTTGCTGTGCTGATAGCAAATGACACTTTTATTCTCTCTGAGGTTATGATCTTTTCAAAAAGGAGAATCAATGCAAACCTTACTTGCAGAGGAAATGTCATCAAATTATACTTCATCATTTTAAGTTTCATGGATACAGGAAACCAAGTAAAAGCCATGAAATTTCTATTAAAATAAAGAAAAGCTAACTCTAAGCATTATTAAGTTACGAGTCAAGTGACTAGAAATGCAATATTATTTTTTTTTCAGTAACAGCAATTGCATCTTGGCAAGGATCCAATTAGGGTTGGCCATGATGATAAATATGTTTGCTTGAAATCTCACATCTCTATGATGCAAAGTAGATTTTACTTTAGAGGCAACTTACATTTCTAAAACAATTTACTTCATTTTAGCGCAGGTCATCACCTCTCAGACAAAAAAGGAAACATCTTTCTTATGACTCATTTTGATATAAATATGCCCTGTTTTCAAAACAGGCAAAATAACTTCTATAGTTTATAAAATAAATGTTTGGTACAAAGCCAATCAAATTAACACATATCTGAAAGCTTTGAAATATAGTCCACATACACAGTGAAATTTCTATTCTGCTTGTATCCATTTTCTTAAAATAAAAACAATATACATTCATTGTATACAATATACATTCATGCAACCCTTAGCAGTCTCTACTGAGAGACCATCTCTCTGGGGACTTATTGGACGATGTCATACTGACAGCATAAAGCCTCTAGTTCCTCAGTATATTTCCAACTCAGTACAATGTTGAAAAATGGTGAGTATTCACAAGCGTTGGATAAATGAATGAATGAATGAAAAGGTCTATGGAGATTCTCTTGATGATGAATAATTTGCAACTACTGTGCTTAAAACAAGGTTCTTAAATAAAAGGCTGATCTCAACTCAGTGGAAACCCCCACACACACATTTAAAAATAGGGAATGAGCTTCAAGATTTATTTGAAAGAAAAAAATCAAAAAGAAAAATAATATGCATAATATACAATAATTGTATTTAGAGAAAGAAATGGAAGCAGTTATAGTTGATATTTATTCATAAAACATTTAGAATTATTTCTAAGAATTTTTATAAATTTTGAGTTAAAGATTAATTTACAATAATAGTTTTATAAATGTAAATAAGTGTTACCTGCATGGGTTAAGTGAGGGAGAGGAGGGATGTCTGTAGAAACACACAAGGAAGAGTTATTCTACACAGCATTTAAATTACTCAAATTTGAACTTTGTAAGAGAAATGTCTATTCAAATAAATTTTACAAATGAACTCCTCAATTAGGATATATTGAGTTTGATTAAATTTAAGTGTGTTTCTAAGAGGAACACCTTTATAGATAAATTTAAGCTACGCTGTATTATTTGGTGACTCTCATGTACTCAGATTACCCCCAAGGCTCTCGCCCACTGCTCCCAGACACCATTCATCAATAGGTTTATTTTTTTGTTCTGATAAAAATACTTTCCCTCTGCTAAATTTTACCTAATTTCTTTCTTGTGGATTTCTACCAAAAAGTATCCAGCAGTCATCATATCTTTCTGATAGCTACAGACACATGCCAAGAATCATTGATTTTACTTTCCACACTGGAATCCTGAAATTTGAGTCGGAGAGTTTTGCATTACAGACCACAAAGTAGACCAGAAAATCAGATGGGAGTACCTACAGGTTTCATATTTTAGGTAACAGAATTAAGAGTTTTTACAAACTTCACTGAACCGCTGTTTGATAAATTACCTCTTTATGAATCCAAGTAGTACTTTTAACTGAGAAAAAAATTTGTTCAACTTGATTTACCATAATTTCAGAAGATGGCACGATTTAATGCAGGGTTTCAATTACATCAGGTCTTACAAGATCTCATTTGTGCAACTTCATTGACATTGTAAAGCATTTAGCATCCCTTGGGCCTGGAAGAAAAGAGACTTGAAGACATGCTCTTACATGGACCATAATTTCTTTTTTCTATTTTAAAGAAATTTTATAAGGAAAAGATAAACAATACTTATTGCTCACAATTTACTGCTCTTTGAAACAAATGAATTCACTTTATATTGATCCAAACAAAAATTTATTTATTCTTTCTTCTCTGGGTCTCCACTCCCAGGAGGAATCACATTTAAATAGATTTTTGAGAAAACAAAACTTTTATATATGTTTTAAAAAACATTAATTTTAAAATAATCTAACAATATAGAAATGCTACTTACCTGTCTAGATCATCTGATCTAAAACACATTTTTTGACTTCAGGAACACTATATAATTAAAACATATTGAGGTTAAGAACCAAAAAGGACTTTTGTTTATATGATCATATATGTTATTATCTACCATCTTAGAAATCAAAACTGAGACATTTAAAGACATTTATTCATTAATTCATTTTAAATTACAATAAAATATATTTCATGTCAATGTAAATAATATACCTTTATTAAAAAGAACAATGTTTTATTATACACTCTCAAAAAAATAAAAAGAAGCAGGGAATCATTTTACAATATTGCACATGTGTTTAATATCTGGCTTAGACAACAGCAGGGTTATCATATCTGCTTGTACATTCCATCTGTTGCCTCCCACTTATATGTACATGGAAAGAGGAGGAGTATTTTAAAAGGATTTTTAGATAATTGTGGATACTCTGTTTTGCTTTTACAACAAAGTTTGACAAGTTGTGGTTTCTTAAAGTTTAACTGCAATGTAGAATCTGAATTTGATCAATGTACTTTTTTTACTCTATTACATTAAAGTTCATTTTCTTGAATTCTGAATGGATCATTTACCCATGTATGATTTTGTAACATCATTTATTGGTCATTTGAGATATATTGGTTCACTGAATGATGCAGATAATCAAAATGTTGACACATTTTGTTATATAATATCAAGACATCACATTTGTTAATATCACCAGTGATCTCATCAGAAAAGTATTTGAGACTCAGGAATCTCTCAAGCTCATGATGACAGATACAGGTTCTGGGAAATTCTAATTTTCACTTGAGATGTCCAATATAATCATCGGCAACAAATACTATCAGTTGTGGTCCTTGAAGTGACAATCTCACTTTGTTGATAATTTCAAGAAAATACCTTTCAAATACACAAGTCTGAATAACTGGTATGTCAGTCCTTGTTTAAAATAAAACTTGTGTTCATATCAGTCATTGTTTGAAATAAAAGTATTTTTTCATGAAAAAGCAGCTAGTGTAGCTCACATCTCAAACAGTTGCATAAATACTTCTACTCAAGACAAGCATCATATTTCATTTTGTAGTAAATGTGCTTAGTTTGTACTTCCCATTTTGTCACATAGAATTTTGAAAAGAGATGTACTCAGAGGTCACCCAAGAGTTACTCTCAAGAATAGTAAAGAATAGTAAAGGAAATAAAAGGAAACTTCTAACTAAAGCAGAGTTATAAAATGGTAAAACGTTTCATAAAGTGAAGTTTCATTTACATCTCACTTCATTACTTTACGTGGTACTTTTACTTCCTATTTTGTCAAAATAGGTTTCCAAAACCTAGTTCCATATAGGAATATTTAAATTTTGAATTTTTCTCAGAATTGCTCAATCTTCTATCATGTTGATGGAATGAATACTCCATCTCTTAAGGTGAGTTGATTCTTCTTTACTTGGACTATAGAATGCACATCTGATTTTGATATTAGCAATTTATCACAAGCATTATCATTTAGTCCTCTGGGTCATATTATACATATGTACATTGTCTCTACATATTTTTAAGACTTTCATGGTTGAGATTAAATGTTGAAAATGAGCAAAAGTTTCTAATTAACATTACTTTTCTAGTTACCTTCAATTATAGCCAAAATTTACTAAATTTCATCAGTATTCAAAAAATTATTGTGTGGATATCTTCACAATGCTTTCACAATATATTTGATTTGTTGCTTAATAAAATAAATAATAAAATGTATAGAAGTGTATAGATGTGCTCAGATTTATGCTGAGATAAGCTGAGTAAAATAAATGAATACAAATAAATATAAGATCATAATCCACTGGGTTAATTGGGTGGAACATGGGGCAATAGAGGTATTTATTATAACTTTGTGAATTGGTTCAAAATATCTGTTTATTTCATACAATGGTCAATGTTTCAGTTCAGAGAAAATTTGTAAGAAAATTGCTAAATTATGCTCTTGAGTAAAAGGAGAGAGTTGAGGTCAGGTAATGACTTAGAAAAAAGTTTACAGATAAATTTTCCCAGGTAAGAAGTGTAGGTGGAAGGGAGCTAAGATCTGTACAATTCCGATTCTGGACTGAAAGAAAAAAAGAAAGAAATGTCTACTACCATATTAGGGTCAATAGAAACAAAATAGGTGGAAAGTATTTTTTAAAAATGGAATAAAAAAATAATTTGATATTTTTCCTTAAACGACAAATCACACCACGTTAAATACAGAATACATTTCTTTGGAGACATTGCAGCAAGGGCGAACAGCTGCAGAGGTTATTTTAAGCTAATAGTTTTAAATCATTTATTATTTTGCTGAATGGTTGGCTGGGGAGTTAATTTAGAATAGTATTTGTCTGTATGTGCAGTGTTGGTGAGAATCCCTGTGGATGAATTTAATATAACAGGGTCTCACTGGAAGGAAATGACTATACATTCTCCAGCCAATCAGAACACTTCCAACAGCTTGAGTTCTGCGCAGTGCTTACCAGGAAGAAAAATAACAGTGGCATAGAATGCTGAACCTTCCTTTTGAAGCGATAATTAGTGATAAAATTCACACTGGAGGAAAAGTAATTAATGATCAGGAATTGTTACTTATAGCCTGCTTCATTTGGAAAGGGGAAACCAGAGCAAGATACTGGATTTAGAATCTGTTTGCCAAGAGGCAGTCAGCCAATACCCAGCCTGCATTTGTCTTGAAAGACTTCTGATCATATGCGCCTTTAGCATTCTCTAGTCCTCAGGACTCCCCTTATGTCATAGTAATTGCATTTCTTCCTCTGTCTCCAAGGTAGGCTCCTGAGAACTCCAGAAAGTTACCTAAAAGGCAATCATCTCACAAAGTCTATTTTATAAAAACAAACAGCCTAAGGACCAGGAAAATTTTTTTTGAAACTCTTATCAAGAAAACATAACTAAGTCTACATTGCACTGGCTTTATTAAATGAAAAGAACATGAACTCAAATTATAAAAAATACAAATAACAATAATAATAATATGTTGCATCACGTATATTATATATATATATATATTTATACTATATTTCTTCCTTGTTAAGGAAAAAATGCACACCTGGGGCATCTTAAGATTTTTGTTAAATAGAATTTTTGTTTCAATACACAACTTCTGTTGCACAATATCTAATTTTGTGCTGCTCAGATCATAAGTGACCAGTAAGACCATCAGGAAACATAGGTACCATAGAGTCGTTTATGTCCATATAATAGTTACAAGTGTGTATATGTGTGTGTAAAATATATTATTGAAATATTTTTTTAAAACTTCACAACTTATGTTCCTTTATGGGTAAGCTAAGTCTTTGACACCAGGCCTGTCTTTTGCCAAAGGCAGACTTCAGCCCCAGAATCTAAAAAAGTACAGGAATCCCATCAATTCTCCTTTAAATACCAGCAAAAATCTAGAAAACTCTCTGAGGACTCAAAGACCTAACTCCCTCTAAATGCCACAAGGTTCCTTAGGTTACCTCCTTTCTCCAAAATCCTGGATACCATTTTAGGAACAAAAAAAGCAAAGAAAATAATCTTAAAGAGTGAGGCACTAAATCTATAAAAACTAATGATTTACTTAACTGGTCTGATTAAAATTCTCTTTGAAGCATCTAAATTTATTGGAATGGACTATGTTTACTTATTTTCCCTCTATTACTTATCAGGTAGGTGACTGACAAAACAGATAGACACAGTTTCTTTACACATTCAAGTTGTAGTGCTATCAATTGTGTGATCATAATGCATTTATAAGATAAATAAAACAAGAAGACAGAGATGAAAAGAAGGAAAAGGACAAAGAATAATGAATTGCGTGGGTTTGGAGGTCTCTCACAATTCCCTTAGCTGACTCCCATCTCATCTCCTACAAATGTCTCTCTGCTTCTGTCCCACAGTTTGTGTTCTAGTGCTTATGTTCATCTTCTTGTTACCTTGAAAGCCATCCTCTACTGACCTCAGATTTCTCATTATTTTGTCACCATTGGGTCTCAACACATTCTAGAAGTTCTCCCCATTATGGTGTTCTTTTTGGCTTCCTTTCAGCAGCTCGGCTCTTCCCAAGTTCTGTCTCCAGTGTTGGTGGTCATTGATCAGGAAGCCTGTGTGGTGACTTCAAGTTGATTATGTTCCCGAGAAAACAAGTAGCAAGCTTTCTTGAAAGTAATTATGGCAACTTATGAGTCTGAGATCAAAATATGCATATAAAATATGAATTAATATAAATTAATTTTGAGTTACTTTTGATAATGCTTTTTCTCCAAGTGCATTTGACTAGGGAATAGACACTATAGGAAAAGGAACAAAATGCCTTAATTGTCCATGTCCAATGTGCAGTTAGGTAATTCCAAAATCCAGAAGTTGAGAGACCACCATGAGTTTCTTTATTTCTTTTTGAAAGTTCTTTTCAATAATTGGCTAGCAACTTATATAAGAAAACTTTGCACTCTTCAGTGGCCTTTGACACTACCCTTCACCCAAGACAGAAAATGGCAGATGATCAGCAAAGAGGAGCGTGGAGTAAACCTGGAGAGATGAAAACGGCCAGGCTATTATTTTAGTTGTGGGACTTTATTATAGACAAAAAGGGGATAGTGAAAGTATTTTAAGGGAGAGAAAGATATGATGATTTCATTTAAGAAAGAACACTTGAGAACCAATGAGGAGGAGAAATTGGAGGAATTACCTTTTAGAGGTGGGAGACTAGGAGATTATTTTTAAATTACCTAAAATCATTTAATTTAACAGAAGGTTAAGATCTGAGCCAAGGCAGCAAAAGTGAGAATGAAGAGAAGGCTATCACCATGAAAGATGTCAATGTCTTCTATTTGCATTTAAAGGATTGGACTCAATTTTGTTAGTACTATCCTACATTTCTGCCTGTGCTTCTTTCTGATCATACTGATCATCATAGAAAATACAGGAGGAGAAACGTACTTATCAAAATAATCATGTGGGGTCAGTTCTATAAAATTTGAAATGGACATGGACATATTCTGTATGCAATTAGTCATGTTTGTATAAAACTTGGCTACAAAATTCAATTTATAAAATGTCATGTTTGAAAAGTCATGGGGATGTAATGTACAGCGACTAGAGGTAATAATACTGTATTGTGTACTTGAAAGTTGCTAAAAGAGTGGATCTTACAAATTCTCATCACAAGAAAAAAATTTCTATGTATGGTTATGGATGTCAATTAAACTTGTGTTCATTATTTTGCAATATATACAGATACTGAATCATTATGTTGTACATCCAAACCATTATAATGTTACATAGCAATTATAATTCAATACAAATTTTATTTTAAAGACAAACAAACAAACTTGACAGAATGATTTGTGAGCCACCAGAATGGAGTTCACAGTTGAAGTGATTGGAGTTGAGAATATATGAGCAAAGGGTCCAGAAAAAAAGAACCATTTAAAAATCTGAATAACACTGAATTACACTAGTGCTAAGTAGTGATTTGCAAATTACAGTGCATTTTTGATGTGCTAGACACTGGGAGTAACATTAGCCAACACTTAGGGACAAATATCTATGTTTCAGACACTCTTCTAAATACTTTACATATAGTTTTTCATTTAATCATCATGACATCATGCTTAATTCATAAGTATTATCATTTTCCCTTTTTTACTTATAAGGAAATTTTAAAATGTTTTAATTATTTTTTTCTTCCAGTTTTATTGAGTTATAATTTACATATCACACTGCATATGGTTAAGGTGTACAACATAATGACTTGACACACATATATGTTGCAAAACAATTACCACAATAAGTTTAGATAATGTCCATCACCTCAAATAGTTACAAATTTTTTCCTTGTGTTGAGAATTTTCAGTATCTATTCTTTTAGCAACTTTAAAATATATCATACAGAATTGTTAACTATTGTTAACATTGTTGACTAGTCATCATGTTTGTATATTATAACCCCAGTCCTTATTTATCTTACAATTAGAAGTTTGACCATCTTTACCTAGTTCCTCCTTCCACCACATCCTGTCTCTAGCAACCATAAATCTGGTCTTTGTTTCTGAGTTTTTTGTTTTGTTTTTTAAGATTCCACATACAAGTGAGACCATACAGTATTTTTCTTTCTCTGTCTGATTTATTTCATTCAGCATAATACCCTCAAGGTCAATCATGCCATTGTTGGAAATGCCATTGTTGGAAACTTCCTTCAATTTTATGGCTGAATAATATTCCATTGTGTGTGTGTGTGTTTGTGAGTGTATCACACTTTATTTACCCATTTATCTGTGAATGGACATTTAGAAAATCGAGGGAGAGAGAATTTAGTAAATTATATGAAATGTGATGATGCTAAGAAGTGGTAAAGCAAGCTTTAGACCCAGGCAGTCTAGCATAAGAATCCATGCTTTCTGCTTGTATGATTCTTGGCCAAGGATTAGTCTCTCAGTGCTGATAAGATAAGCAGAAAATCCAGAAATAGAGCAATAAAGACATTTTGAGGAGGATGTAGCCAACTGTGTCATGTACACAGTAAAATGGTAAAAAAAAAAAAAATTGGTAGGATTTGGCAATTAGAACGCTTTTGGTGACCCAGGAGCAGAAAATAGCCATTGGGAGAACTTCTGCTGATAAATGTATCGGGGAGGACTGTGCATAAACCACTGCTCTACTTAGGATGCAAGCCTACAGAAAGTCATGCACTTACATCACTACACGCGTCAAAGGCTGAGGGAGATATGTTATGCTTAGGTGTAAATTGTAGTTTCCCTAGGATTTTCAGTAATATTCTGTGCTGGTTGCTTTGGAATTTGAGCTTTATCTGGTTTCCTAATGCAACATGATGTTGACTTTCATAATAGTAAAATTTCAGTTTTGAAATATAAATCAGCATGATTGCATAATGTGTATGCATGTGGGCACACATGTTGTGCATGTGTGCACATTTGTGGAGTGTTTGTATATATGTTCATGTGTGTGTAGTGTGTATTTGTGTATGTATATATGGTATGTGTGTGTGTGTGTGTGTGTGTGTGTGTGTGTGTGTGTGTGTGTGTGTGTGGGAAGGGAATTGTAGACCATCTATCTGGAAATCTACCTATGAAATCTTCAATGAAGAGATTTCACTAGGTTTCTAGGTAGGGAATCAAACTAGTAAATATGTGACTTGACTCAAAGATAGCCAAGCTTTCTGTGTTGAGCATGTTTCTTGTTAAAATTTGACACATGCTTTGTGCTTTCTACAGTACACTAACCATTATCTTCAGCCTGCGTGGAGAAGACAAGGGAAGGTTACCTTATTCTGTCCATGCAATTCTGCACTTTAGTCTGGCCAAATTGGTTCTCAGCAGAAACCATTCAACAACACAGCCAACAGAGGCTCTCTCAAAACTCAAGGCTTGACTTCAAGTACATTAGTGAGCATGTGATTTCTTTGGTACAATTTCTCTTTATACTATGTTTGATAGTTAATGCTGTGATCCACATTCATGAGCTCTTAACCTTATGCTCCAACAGCAATAGCCTTCTCTTGTTACAGGCATGTGTACAAACTTTCCTAGAAAATAGTTGAACCCACAAGAAGAAGAAGAAAGAATGTTATGGATCTTTCTGCTGAGAGATGGTACAGAGAGGTCTCTTCTACAGTTCCTTTTGGGAAGAGACTATTAATGCTTCCAGGTGAAAAAAAAAGAAAAAGTAGTTGATAAAGAATTCTTCAACCCAAATAATGTGTTCTAAAATATTACACATTACAATGACAATAAGAAATGTCTAGTTCTGAAGTTTGGACTTGGGGAAATATAAATGCTCCCAGAATGACAATTTTAAAACATGATCCAAAAACGAATGTAATTCACAACTTAGAGACAGTGGTGAGTATTGAGTGGTAAGGGAAGGGAGAGTGAAGTGCAGGTAGAATATACTTTCACACCCACATTAAAATTACTTTTCACTTTTCTTCTAATCAACACAAAAGAAAGAATAAAAATAAAACATTTTCTTCAAGTAGTTTTTGGCATAAATGAAGCCTGTTCTTATGGAAACATCACCTCTGTTCTGAATGTTCATATTAGTATCAGAAACTCTGCTTTCAACTTGAGATTTATGCTTAATTTTCTGCATTGAGAACTTGACATGTTTCTGAACAAAGTTTGATAAAGACCAAGTAAGTTCTTGTGAACTTTGTTTGCAATGCATCATCACATATAAGTTGCTTGCAAATAAGAATTCTGGATTCCTATGTCCCCATTTTCTTCTTTATTTGAACCCTTGATTTCTCAGTGCATTTGCTCCCAAGGTCTCCAAATACTACTGACCATACTAGGTCTTACCCAAATACTGCCTAGTGCCCATATACTTCATTCAACTATTCCAATGGGAAAAAATAATGTTTACTTCTTCCTTTATAAGTGGTAACTCAACATTGACCTGTGACAATATTCGCCATCATCTGCCTTTTGTAAACCACTTGCATCCATCAGTAAATCTCTTTGGGATGAATCCTTACTGAACTAGAATATCACAAATACCTAAAATTCTATGTCTACTATGTTTGTCACACATTTCTCATCCCAGGCTTTACAGTTTACATTTATTCATGATTACTGTATTTCTATTAGTACTAATAGAAAAAATATACCATTTCTTAGTGGTTCACTAGAGAAGACCATAAAATGTAGAATGTGAAATGTTTTCGTATTCAAATTCTGTCCAAATACAAATCCCCAATGGTTCACAGGTCCTGTGATGATTTTACTTGGTGACCCTAACTTAGAGACATTTTGTCTTTTCTCCAAGTGCAGTTTGCATTTATGGCTCCCAGAATAAACTTAATTACATATATTTAAATTCCATAGCTGCTCTCTGTGTAAATTATTTCCCCAGCGGTGTTTAATCTCCTTGTCAGTAGGACCTATATTATTTTTCCTCTGTATCCCATGAAGTGCCTAGAATACTACTCAGTAGTTCCTTGAAAATGTGAATAGATTTGATTTAGTAATGTCAAAAAAGGGAAATTATAAAGAATATTTAATCTCTTCAACTGTTAGTTTTCTAGACTTGAGTTCTAACTTGTAAATGTAAATTCCTGGAAATCAGAGAATCCATCCTGTTGCCACATCCCCCCTCAGCATCCATCTTAGTGCCCTCGAAGTTAGAATGTAAGCTGCATAAATCCAGGGATGCTGACTCTTTCAGTCACCTCTACAGCCTGAGGCACAGAATGGACCCTAGATAAATGTTTGTTGAATGAAGAAAGTGAGTTGTATAAGATAATTTCTGGAATGTCTTTCTAGTCCAAATTCCTTTTTTCTGTGAATCCTTCCTCCCTAACCAAAGGTGAGTCCCATAGGCAGTAATGCCCCTTCCATTTTTTGCCATAACCGATTGGACCTATACACACTTTGTACACAACTTGCCATCCAGATTCCCCTGTATTCTTGCTGAAATGTTCGTTGGACACACTGGAGTACATTACAACGGCAAAGCTTGTGGGTGTAGTGAATTGCAGGGCTGGGACAGCCACATGCTGCCATGGTTACAGATGGAATAACTTAAGCATAATGGCTCTGGGGAGCAGAGAAATCAGTCTGTGGAGAGAGACAAATGCCAAGAGGAGGAGAGTTAAGAGGCAAGGATGGAGAAGATTTGCCCCAGGGCCCTTTTCTGGCTCTGCTTCTGATCCCTTGAGAAGTTGGCTCATTTCCTACCCTGTTTCCATGAGTCTTTCCTAGGAATTAATAAGTTAGCCCACAGGGTTTCCTATTATTATGTCACCAAAAATAATTTACCAATTTAAAATATTCAACAAAAACTGTGCAATAGAGGTTGAATTGAGAAGCCATTGAGGGTATTTTAACGGATAGTTAGGGACCTTGGACCCCAGTTGCAGTTCTACCATAGGCTAAGGGTGTCATCTTTGTTTCTCCATTGGTGAGTTAAAGATGCTGGACCAGATGATATCCATCAATGCTCCTATCCCCTAACTTTTGTGATCCTGCCATGACACCTGTCACTTTGATAAAAACTATAATGCTCAATTAACCTAGAATTTTCAAATACCCAGACATTTTATCACATGTGAGGGACCTATCTAGATATTTACAGCATTCTTTAGCTTTCACTTAGATAATTTAAGTTAAATTGGTGCAGTCCCCTTTCAAATTCACTTTTTAGCTCTTCACATTCATACAGCACCAGACTTTATTTCTTTCATTCTGAGATCTTTCCAAATAACATTCATGAAATCAAAATTAAGCTTGAATAGGCTTTTCTAATTCCTGTGCATGGAACACCTGTCTTTTTTTATATTTACAGAAGGCTCTCTCTCATTAAAAATTTAGCATCACAATTTTATGTTCTTTTGTTATGAATATATTAAAGTAGCTCTCCCCAACAAATTTACAAAATTTCCTGGGCATATGTAAATATAGAAGACTCGGTACAGGCCTTGTACCAATCAATATAGACCCAAGGGACAGAAAGTGAAAAGATAGCACATTGCAAAGAATCCAGTAAACATTTATCATTACATCTTAAAAACCCTTTCACACTGGCTTCTATGTAGTTGCAAAATCGTTTTTAGATTAAAGTTGTTATAGTTTGAAAAAAAACACGTTTTGAACTCAACTCATTCTGTTCTTTTCCTTCTCCCATTGAGCAACTGCAGAATACACCTCCTGACTCAAATCAAATAGTATGCATAAAATCATATTTATGTGACACAGCAACATTAGCTGCCCAAAAATGCTTCAAACAACCTCTCATAGCTTATTCCAAAATACTAATTTTGTGCATGCAGTTATCTATCATATGTTTTTCCAGGAAAACTCATGTTAAAAAGTTGGAAGAATTATCTTCCTGACCCTGAGCTCATCACTAGAACCACAGCATTAGCTCAGTGATCTAATCCATAGCATGCTACCATCCAGCTCTGTGCCTAGACATATACAGTCAGTTAACAAGCCTAGGCAAATCATAAGCCAATTTCTACCTATTGAGAGAACTGGTCTGAGCACCCATATTGATTTTAGTGCAGCAGAATAAGTTACATGGGTAGCTGACAGGAAGGGTGTGAGAAGAGCCAGCTGACTACCATGTATGAGGAGGAAAACCAAGAGATAATGTTAAAATGAGGATTCAAAGAAATCATAGCAAACATGTACAAAGAACACCAAAATAGTTTAGTTTGACTGAGTTGATATTGCATGAAGTAGGAAATAAATCTGGAAATTCAGATTGGAACCAGATTATAAATGGCATTGATTACCAGGCTAAGGAAACCAAAACTCAAACTATTCATAAGATACCACTAATGATTCTCAAGCAGAGAACTGACTTAGAGCAATAGAAACAGAGTGACAATACTAACTTCAATTAATATGTCATAATCACATGGTACTGCATGGAAAATAAAGACTGAGGCATAGTACCTGCCTTTAAGAGAAAAAAATACACACACATACAAAGTAAAATAATCAATAAAATATACCTATACTCTAAAGCAGAAAAGGTTAACTCCTATAAGTAAGGATCAAAATGCTTTGGTAATCTTATCAGCCCCATACATTCTTTGCCTCTGTATCTTTTTTCTTCTAGTCACTGATTCCATTTGGTTCACTACCAATTCAGAAACAAATATGATTTTAGGTAAAAAATTATCAAATTAACCCAATATTTAACCCAATATTCTGAGACTTAGCAAAAATTAACTTTACTACTCATGCTTAATAATAGCTAACATCCATTGAACATACTGTAGATACCAGGCATATTCCTAATCATTTTACAAGACTTATATCATCTAATCTTTCCAAAAACACTGCATGTTAAATTTTATTTTCAATTTCTGAGGCTGAGAGATATTAAAAAATTTGGCTAAGGCTACATAATTTATGCTTTTAGCTCTTAGCCAAGACATATACTGCATACTATGTAATTTAAAATTTAACCTCAGACCTAAAATCAAGAGCCCTAACATTGTCCATAGTTCCTACCTTTTCACTGAGTTCCCATGTCTCCCTTGGGCTCAGGTTCCTTACACAGGCTCTGTCTTCTCTTTCCTGATTTAGTCCCTGTAGGATGCTGAATCACTGCTCACCAATCTCCAATACCCCACTTCAAGGCACCACTCCCCAAGGGACCACCACGGTGTAGAACTCAGGCATGGTCACGTGACAAGTTTTGGACAATGATATTTGAATGCAAGTAACAGATACTTATTTGGGGAAGGATCTTGAAGAGCAAGTAACAGTTCTCCATCACCTCTTTTTTTGCAAGATGGTCAATACCTGATAAAGATAGTTCCCACAGCCTGGGTCTCAGAATAAGAATTGATAGAGCAAAAATAATATTGACCTGAAATAGACCCTTCTCCAAGAAGAGCCAGATTCAGATGCCTTCTTCTCCTGTTCTAGATGCACTTCTTGCCCTTTATCAGCCCCTGAGGTTTACACTCCCCTCACAGCACTGATTTCCACTATTAATGTTGCTGTAGGTCATGTTCCACAGGAAAAGGAGCCCAAGACACTGAGATTTGTGTGCTGGAGGTTTGTTGAGAAGTAATCTATGGAAAAGCACCTGTGACAGGTAAAGGAAGCAGGACTGAGCAGTTTGAAGAATTGAATTGTGATACATTTGCAGTGAAGTCTTCAGGTGATGTATGTGGAGATCTGGATCTGTAAAATCCTTCAGAATTTTCCCAGTTGAAGCAAGATGGCTGCAGTTTCACATGTTCCTCCCACCCCTGTATTGACCAGCCTTAGAATACAGGCTGCTCCCTTGAAAAAGGCAGCTTCTTTGGCCTATTTCTGGACAGGGACTTAACCATGAACAGTCAGAATTGACACTCCCCAGCTGGGACAATGTTTGCACCATTCTACAGAGGTCTCTTCAGCATACCACAGTACCCACTCTAGCCAGCCATAGTGAGTTCCACCCATCTGAAAATAGCTTCCCCGAGATTCTGATTGGTTTATTTTTCCTAGGAAAACTTACACAAGGAAGGTCGGTGAGTCAACTACAGCCACTACCACTGCAGCTGGTCTTAAGGCCACAATAGGTACTCATCATCTCTCCCCAACTCCCTATGTCCTACCTCCCACATCCTTCTATAGGGCCTCGAATGGCCTTGGGGACTTATCAAGTGTGGTGAACCAGAGCCTCATCTCCAAGGGCTCTGTGTACCTGTCCACATGTCCTTCTCAGGGTGTAAGCCAGTAACATAGCCCAGGATAAGACCATAAATGTAAACCCTTACCAACCCCATGTAAAGGTAAACTGCTTCTGACTCTCCTTTAGGGAGGTGAAAAGCAAGCATTCACCATATCAATGGTTACATAGCAGGTAACTGCAGCTCTACTAATAGGTTTTATAATATTGCCATATTTGCCACTGTTAGCACTATGACTTGATTGAATTACATTGGTACATGTTTTCCTCCAGGATCCATCTGGCTTTTTAGTGCCAGCTTGGTAAATAAAATGGAGATATCATGGGAGCCATCATCCCTGCATCTTTTGTGTCTTTAAGACTGACAATACTCTCTGATAGTCCCCCCAAATGCAATACCACTTGTATTTTATCAACTTACCCAAGAGACTGGCAGTTCAGAGACTCTCCTGATATTTTCTAATTGGATAGCTCTTATCAATAGTCCCAGTGATTCTTCATTCCATTCAGACACACAGGAAAGGAGAAATGACCACTGGGTAAGTCTGTGAGCCCAGTGGATCCTCTATGAAACAGAACTAGGTCGGGGTTCTATTTATTATCTCTGTTATGTTCCCTCCCTAAACGGGAATCCATGATGAATCTCAGGGTTCCCAAATAAAAAGTTCAAGATGGACTTTTGCTTAATAGTTCTCAAAATATCTGGTTATTCTCCCTTTCCCTAGTGTAAGGTTATATAAGTAAAATCTGTAGGTCACTTTGAGGAAAGACTGGGAGATTCATTACTACGTTTTCCTCATTTTGATCCAGATTTTCTTTCGGCCTAAAAGTTCAATATCTGAGAACTATCTTAGGTCCAGATATTTTGCAAGGAATCATGGCTTTTCATTGACGTGCTTGCCCTCTGCTTCCTGATCATCTAGCCATTATTTACTTTGGTTATAGACTGAATATTATCTTTGTGATTTGCCCATACATTATACTTTTGTTCCTGAGAATGTTGTTTTCTATTAAGCACATCCAGAGCTCTTTTGGGTCAAGTCTCCCAGATGCCATTCTTACCTAGCTATTCATTATGAATATCATGTCCTTCTTAAAACTGGTGAATAAGCACTGTGATATGGCCTCTATCATTTCAGTATCCTATCACCTCCATCTCTATCAGGGAGCCCAGCATTTGCTATTATCAGAATGTTTAATCTTATTTGACTGCTATTCCTTATGCAACTTTATTGTCTATCCTTCTTGATCCAGCACTTTCACTATCTGAGTCCAAATCCATTCTCTCTGCTCCTGCTGGAGCATATTGCTTAGGCCTTGCAACAATTTGGTATATAGTCCCTTTCTGTCCTTTATAGGTCCAGCTCTTTCCCAGTTGGGTCAGGAAAGAACGTGGAATTAGATCTTGCTGTGATCTTGCAAGGTAGAGGCCTCTGCAATGTCTTGAAGATAGGGAAGAGTGTTAACCTCTCACAGGGAGGAGAGATATTTCTGCAGAAGTTTCAGGGAAATCTAGGGACTCAAGCCTATGAAGACATCAATCCAGATGTTCTCATTCCAAATATAATGGTCTCATTCCTCCACAATCAAGGTCCTGACTTTGGCGTACCAGATCTACAAATGTTGAAGATTCAACCAACTCTGGAGTTCCGCCACTCTCATCAATAAGACCTGAGCCATATCCCCATCTTTTTATGCCTTCTGACTGCAGGAGTTAAGAGTAAATGGCTCTCTGTTCTCCATGTTTTGTCTTATGTAGGAGTTATTCACCTTCAGCCTTTGTCTTTCTTTAATGCATTGATGATCTTCAGCAATAGCCACCCTATTTCATACAATTACTACTTCCTCCAAGCCCATCACACACCTGCAACCAGCACATTCCCTTCCACTACTATTCCATCCCAATGAGAGTTGAATGTTCGTACCACAATCACATGCCATGACACGTCAGTGTTCCATCTTCCCCAAGGAATGAGATTTCCACTGCCAGCCAATCATTGGGTAATCCAGCTTGAAAACCCTATTATAAAATTCATCTTCCTATGCCAATAACTGGCACCAACTGTCTTAATAAGGCCCAGGAAACAGATGCTGAGTCTCTAAAGTTTACATGCAAGTGGTTTATAAAGGAGAAAGCAGTTAGGGTGGTAGGACTGGGCAGATAGATTGAACTGTGAAAAACTTTCAGCAGAGGACTCAACTGGATATTATGGGAAACTGTAGCTGGGAAGGCCCATGCCTTGTTTCAGCTGAGGCAAAGATGCCATGAATTTCCGCTGCTATATCAAGTCGTTGGATACAGGCTGCCTTCAGGAAGTGAGCATAACTTGGGCAATGCAGCCTCCTTCAGCTAAGGGCAGCTCCTGGAGAAGAACTGAGCTCTGAGCAGTCAGTAGACAAGACTACCAGCAGCTATGAGAATGCATTCCTAGTTCCTAAAGAAAACCATGTACTGGGATAACGTCCTCAGCTAACTTCCAGGAAACTTCCTCTAAATTTGGTATTGATTAGTCATTTTGCTAATGGTTAAGCTCATTCAGCCCCTTTAAAACCTCTTATGTATAACTCATATCACTCTTTTGCCCCAAAGCTGTATTGACAGAATTAAATACAAGTTTTTGATCCCCTCCTGCCCTCTCTTGGCAAAACTGGACAAATAGAATGTCAAGAAAATACCAAATTTAGTCCCTATGATAGCTCCAATAAAGGACATTAGCTGGTTACAGATTTAAGGGACTTCTATTACTTGAAGTTTTGTGTTTTAAGGACAATCTCATAGTGTTATAAGCCTTGAATTTCAAGTTTATTATTCATATCCAACAAGGAAAACATATTTTGGAGGAAAGAACTTACTTCTCAAAAGCAGAAATTAATGACCGCTCATTTAGAAAGCCAGATCACTGTAAAGTTTCCCAGTTTGAGTCATTAGATATTTACCTACTGGCCACAATGCACAGGATACTACAGGGATACAGATACCACATAACAGGACACTAGGTCTTTGCTTTAACAAACTTCATTACACAGAAACAAACCTCATTATATAGAAGAAAAACAGTAATTTATCCATTCAACCTTTGTTGATAAATGCCTAAATGCCAGTCACTGTCTAGGCAATTTAAGGATACAGAAATAAACAACGTTTGACCCCTGAGTCTAAGTTTGCAATTTAATTGGGATAGCCAGAAAAATATAAAACTAACTACACGAAATGAGACAAGGAAGTAGGTAGTATAGAAAATGTGCAAGCAAAGTATTGGGCAGAGGTGAGAGAACCAAATTCATTTGAACTTTGAAATCTCTGGGGCATATTTCACAGCTCTTATCAGCACCCTTCAGAGAAATTCCTAGATAATAGTTATTCATATAGAAGCGTACAGAGAACTAGGAATGCAACAGCTAATGAAGCTGATCATACAGACATATGGGTAAGCTGCTCATAAAGGCTGTAATCAATAACAGAAATTGAAGTAAATATGCTTAGAAAAAAATATGCTTAAAAAGTAATGGGAAATAATGCTTCTTCCAAAGAGAAAGGAAGCTATTATCTTTAATATTTGTGCATGTATCTGCTTGTTTTGTTTTTACTGATAAATGTGTGACAGTTTTCAAATGGGTAAAGATACCAACCATCTGAAATATTGGCCACTGACAGTAGGTGAACCAGAAAATCAATACCCTACATCCAAGGAAGTATTGATTTGTTTAACAAAAAGGGGAAAATACAATGCACCCAAAAGTTTAATAGAAAATAAACCTTAGACTGCACCCCAAAGATGGCAATATATGAACTCTGAAACCACAAAGAAAACCTAACACCAGAGAAATTTTAGGCATGTCAAAGTCTCAGAAATTCATATCCAGAGACTGATAATGAGTGAGTTATGTTGGAATTCATTTGCTTATTGGCTAATTGTTACATTCCATCTTCACAAATATTTATTAGTGCGAGAGAGCATAGATTGCTCTGCTGACTATAGTATTGTTACAAATAATGAAGTGTGAATTTTAAAGGATAAAATAGATATATCTGTGAAAAATATGCATATTCTTAACATCTTTAAAATGGTGCTTTCATGGCTAGACGTCCTTCAAATGACAAATATAGATGTGTGTTCTTATCTGTTGACGTAATAGTATTAATTTTGCCTAGAAAGTCAGTCAACATTTCTTTTTTTTGTTTGTTTTCTGAGCCTTTATTTAGTTTCCTTTTACTTAAAAGCTTCAGTCTTGTCTGGCCTGAATAATCAAGACCTCCTTCAAACACTGGGAATATTTTAGTTCTTGGTATAGATGGAGGGCTCATGAGTATCCAACATGTTGCTAATCTAAAACCAGGATTTCACATATGTATTTCCCTTCTGAATCAAAAATTTTGGAAAATACAATAAAAAAGGAATAATTTTAAAAGAAACAGTCATGAAACAAATTGAGTCTGCTTCTGTTTCTTTTGGTCTTCTAACCAAATTTACCCATATCCAAATGTTCCTGGTCACATGTTTCTCTCCTAACTTATTAAAACATCCAGAGATTCCATTTTGGTGCAAAACTTGAAAGACAATACCTGAGCGGGCAGCCCAGCTGGAAAATACAACAGAGTACAAACTGTACGTCTCACTGAGAGTACCTCAATTACTCAGAAAACTTTTAAACATATGTATAAGAGTGTTTATTCAAGGTTAAATGCCAAGGAAGAAGAGAAGTTAGCGTGGAAATCACTCATCTCACATTTGACATTTCTCTAGTAAAGGAGGATTATCCTTCACTTTATTTATTTATTTATTTATTTTTTAACATCTTTACTGGAGTATAATTGCTTTACAGTAGTGTGTTACTTTCTGCTTTATAACAAAGTGAATCAGCTATACATATATCCCCAGATATCCTTGACTTTAGATTTTGTATCTTGATTATAACTTTCATAATGTGACTGTTTAAAAAGTTCTCCAAATTAGCAAGTCTTCTCAAACTAATCCAAAACTTGAGTACTGTACTGACTTCATTTGAATGTTCTGATTATAGTCAGTGAATTTCAAATTGGGACCTCACTTCCAATTTGAAGGTAACATAAGTTTTACAATAATTGTAACTGTAATACAAGAGCTGAGTTAAAAAGACAAACAAAATGTAGATCTCATTAAGTTTTAATTGAATTTTTTGTTTATCCTTCCCTATACCCACTCACACTTGCTGAGTTCTGAGGAATGCATTCACTCCAATATAGTCTAATGGGGAACCAAATTTCACATACACAGTTTTGCTTTAAATATGTATTTTAGAAATCTAAATGTTATGGTAGTTGATTTTCACTGTTCTTTTTCATCAAAAAGAAATAACTCCATTCCAAAGCTGATCTAGACTCTCTGGGAGAAGGGTCTGCTCTACAAAGCCACCTTTTTATGAACAATGCATAAATGTGGTTGTTATTATTAAAGAGTGATAAAAAAATAAAAGGAATCTAAAATAGTCAAACAAATAGAGAGTAGAATGGTAATTGCCAGGGGCTGGGAAGAGGGGGAAACTGAGAGCTGTTCAACATGTATAAAGTTTCAGTTATGCAAAACTGAACAAGTTCTAGAGGTCTGCCATAAACCTAATGCCTATAATTAACAACCCAGTATTTTGCACTTAAGAATTTGTTAAGAGGGTAGATCTCATGTTAAGCATTCTTACCACAAGAAGAAAGGACAGCAATATATATATATATATATATGTAATTAATCTTATCATCATATTAAATAATATAATGTATGTATTTTTAAAAAGAGAATGAAAATTATAAAATCCACCAGAGAAAAAAAGACTTATTTCCTGCTGATTATTGGCAGACTTTTTGTTAGCAACAAAGAAAAATATGTAATATTGTCTTCAAAATTCTGAGGGAAATAGTCTCTTAACCTAGAATTTTGTATGAAAACAAACTGTGATTTAATAGTGAGGGCATAGGGCTTCCCTGGTGGTGCAGTAGTTGAGAATCTGCCTGCTAATTCAGGGGACACAGATTCGAGCCCTGGTCGGGAAAGATCCCACATGCCGTGGAGCAACTAAGTCCGTGAGCCACAGCTACTGAGCCTGCGCATCTGGAGCCTATGCTCCGCAACAAGAGAGGCCGCGACAGTGAGAGGTCCGCGCATCGCAATGAAGAGTGGCCCCCACTCGCTGCAACTAGAGAAAGCCCTCTCACAGAAACGAGGACACAACGCAGCCAAAAATAAAATAAATAAATAAATTTATTAAAAAAATAATATGTTAAGTACATAGACTCTGCATTTCTTTAAAAAGTCCAGGCCAAGAGTTTTACCTATTTTAACAGAAAAAAATGTTTCCCAAAATCTTCTCTATACATCATTGTTGTTTGATAGAGAGAAGAAAAATTTAAAACATATGTAAAGAAAGAAACAGATATAAAAGACTACACAGAACAAGATATCAACAGAAAGAAATCCTGGTCACTGATGGTTTTCAGGTTCTCCGAACCAGCCTGTCATGTGGTCTGGCTTCACTCTCTGCCCCTGTGCTCTAGGGAGATACTCATGTAGCCTGTTTCATGGGTAAATAGAGATAATTCATTGGAGAAAAATTGCTCTGGGTATAGTCAAGCAGTGGCACAGTAACTGAAGGAATAAATGAAGATCAAGAGACTTTTGTGAAAGTTAGAAACAAGGTGTTTATGATATGAAAGATCCTGTAGAAAAGGAGAGGCTGACCGTGCAAAAAAAATGCTAATAGCCAAAGGAGCAAAGTCCTTGAAAAAGCCAGAAGGCAAGAGACTTGGTCTTTCAGGGAAGGACTTGCTTCCATAAGAGAAGACACCCAGGCTGAAAAGAGAAGATGGGTGAGAAGGTAGGACATACAGATATATTTTGATCTGACCAAGGGAAGAGGAGAGACCTATTTCCTGGTAGCATCTATATTCAACAAAACATCATATAAGTAATTGGCTGCAATATGGCAGCAGTAGGTGAGATGAATGGGATGTTAGGGGAGACAGAAATAGATATAACCATCATGTTACAAAGTGAATTAGTAAGTTTACTATAAAAACATAGACGGCTTCTGTCCTATCTAAGGTAAGGTATTATAAAGACATAGTAATAAAAATCAATACACTTACTATCATTTTCTCTGGAAATTCTTAACTACAGTTTTAAGTATGAAGCAGACAATCAACTGTATTGATCTAGTTTTGTGCAGTGGTAAGGGAAAAACGGGCGAGAAATTGAGGAACATATTCAAAAGCATAACTCTGATGAGGGACTATGGAATCTGAGCTGAATAAGAAGAGGCAGGAAGATTAAAACTCAGACACCTATGGATCAATAGAGTGATGAGCCCAATGAGATGAAGCGGTTTGCATGGGGTTGTTAGAAAAAGGAAGGAGAAACAATATTATTGGTGTGGACAGAAAGCAGAGCTACAAGTACATATCTAGGGGCTTCATCTGTCCCTCCTGACTATAAGCTCACTTTGAACTTGCTCTCAGTGCTTTGGACTGTGGTCCAGAATTTGATTCCCAACTTTTCTTTTCAACTTTCCAAATATTTTATTTTTTTTACTGAAGTATAGTTGATTTATAATGTGTTAATTACTGTGTACAGCAAAGTGATTCAGTTATACATATATATACATTCTTTTTTCGTATTCTTTTCCATTACAATTTATCATAGGCTAATTTTTTAACATCTTTATTGTAGTGTAGCTGCTTTACAATATTGTGTTAGTTTCTGCTGTATAACAAAGTGAATCAGCTATACGCATATCTATATCTCCTTATCCCCTCCCTCTTGCATCTCCCTCCCACCATCCCTATCCCACTCCTCTAGGTGATCACAAGGGTGATCTCCCAGAGCAGTGCTATGCAGCTGCTTCCCTATCATAAGATATTGAATATAGTTCTCTGTGCTATACAGTAAGACCTTGTGGTTTATCCATTCTATATATAAAATCTTACATCTGCTAAACCCGATCTCCCACTCCATCCCTTCCCAAACCCCTCCCCCTTGGCAACCACCAGTCTGTTCTCTATGTCTGTGATTCTGTTTCTGTTTCATGGATAGATGCATTTGTGTCATATTTTAGATTCTGTATATAAGCGATATCATACAAGATTTGTCTTTCTCTGTCTGACTTACTTCACTTAGTATGATAATCTCTAGTTGCATCCATGTTGCTGCAAATGGCATTATTTCATTCTTTTTACTGGCTGAGTAATATTCCCTTGTATATATGTACCACATCTTCTTTATCCAATCCTCTGTTGATGGATGTTTAGGTTGTTTCCACATTTTGGCTATTGTGAATAGTGTTGCTATGAACATAAGGGTGCATGTATCTTTTCGAATTATAGTTTTGTCTGGATATATGCCCAGGAGTGGGATTGCTGGATCATATGGTAATTCTATTTTTAGTTCTCTGAGGAACTTTCACACTGCTTTGATTCCCAACTTTTAATTAGTTTTTTATTTGGGAGTGCTAAGCCTTCCCTATACACATGCATACAGAACTCACTCAAATTAGTTCTGAAAGGAATAGATTTAATAAGAGATACTGAGAATGCACAGAGCTGATGGATGGCTGAGAAAAATGTTCTAGGCAGACAAACATACTGCCATGCTACAAAACCCAAAATAATGCCACCGCCAGTCAGCTGCCACCACCACCCCGAACACCTGGTCTAGCACATTGGATGTATCCCACACTACTTCCTGTTTCCTCAGGTAATCACACTTGATTTGTGGAAAATAAGTTGCCTGTTTGCCCTCTACAGACCTGGAAAGCTAAAAAGTGTACTACTTTGTGATTCCATGTTGGGATTGACAATGCATGGGGAAACTACCAAAATGCGAGAAGGATGTGCTAGTCTTTGGATGGACTCAAGAGGGACCAATGGGAACGACCTGGGTTACCTCCTCTAATACTAAAATTTCTTATTTTCTATGTTGTTTAAAGAATTTGATCTATAAATAATTGTATAATTATATATACAGTACAGAAGAGTGTTTAATAGAAGTTTTTGGTGGTGAAGTTACAAGAGAGAAAGGAGAGACTAATATATGTTATTTTGAACTTCCATCCACTCTGACTAGGTATACAGATTATTATTATTTTTTTTTTTTTTTGTCTGTGTTGGGTCTTCGTTTCTGTGCAAGGGCTTACTCTAGTTGGGGCAAGCGGGGGCCACTCTTCATCACAGTGCGCGGGCCTCTCACTATGGAGGCCTCTCTTGTTGCGGAGCACAGGCTCCAGACGTGCAGGCTCAGTAGTTATGGCTCACGGGCCTAGTTGCTCCACGGCATGTGGGATCTTCCCAGACCGGGGCACGAACCTGTGTCCCCTGCATTAGCAGGCAGATTCTCAACCACTGCACCACCAGGGAAGCCCTATACAGATTATTTTTTAAAACTCATTACTTTGCCAGAAAACTTCTAGAAACTAGTTTCCTACTGTCAATTGCCTAGTTATTTCATAATTTCAGTAGTTTAAAATATTTCAGTTTGAAATGTGTGGAAGTGTCATGGCATGCTCACTATGACGGTCACTAGACTTCAGAAAGAATGATACCAATTCCTCATACTAACCTGGAAAAAACAATTTCATATTCTAAAGCCAGGCCACCAAGTGAAAAAGGGATCTGAAGTCTTTAAATTTTACACATTTCTTTTTCCATACTTAACCAAATACCTGAGGGGAATGTGTATTTTTAGCCTAAATTTACACCATCATTATTTCAATTCTGGATCACAGCATCACTGTATAACTGTTAATATACTACCAAAGAGAAGTTGGAAAAACATTTCTGGTAAAACATTTCTTTACAGAAGATGGAGAAACCCTATAATTTTCAGTGAGATGATTACATAAAGTCCTACCTATAATTTTAGTTAATTGTAGTTTTTTACTTCATTTTCTCAGCCAGAATTCCCTTTCATTTATTTCACCCTTGTCTCAAAAGGAAGACATTGAAACTATCTTCAGCAAAATGTTCATGGATATTTACATAGTAACTATTCTCTATTTGTGTCAGATTACAGTATTTTCAAACTATTAGCAAAGAAGTTAAAACTCATTCTAGCAACTATTTTCCATAGTTACAGGTATAGACAGGACCTCTTTTTTAAACATAGACCATAAAATATGTCATGGGCTACATATAAGTAAAATTAATAAGGAGAATATATAATGATAAAAATAATATGCTATATAGCAAAAAATACAAATATAACCTTACATTATCACATACAGTTGGCAATAATAATGGACTTATGCATTAAAATTCCACTAGGAAACTTTTTATTGCTGTTGCTACATAGATGGTGTGTGAGAGTTAAGAACGTGGATTCTGGAGCAATATTTCCTGAGTTCAGATCCAGCTCTGCCAATACTATGTGAATATCCCCAAGGTCTATACTTTCTCGAACCTCTGCCTCCTCTTGTGTAAAGGATAACACTAGTACTACCTGATAGGACTGGTCAGGTGCTTAAACTAAAAAGTACAGATTAAGGGTATAAATCAGTGGTTGGCGATTGTAGTGAGCTGTGAGTTCCCTATAAGGTTAGCTTTTTAAATTAAAAGCCTATATTATAGAAATATTATTGATTGTCTAGATGAAATGAATCAGTGATTCACAGATTTTTCCAATTATGTCTTCTAGTCCAAATAAAGATGAAACTATATCTTCAATCTATATTCAGTTAAAAACCTGAATATTCTATTCATACTACTCAAAAAGTCTGAGATTTTGCTGAAGTTTAATTAATCATCTGGTTCAGGAGTGGTACACTTTTTCTGCAGCCAGCCAACTAGGTAATACTTCAGTCTTTGCAGGCCATATACTTTCTATCCCAACTTCTGAACTCTGTTATTGTAGCATGAAAGCACCCATGGACAACACAAACAAATAGGCATAGCTGTAATCACATGACATTTTATTAACAAAAACACACAGCAAGCCAGATTTGTCCCAAGGGTGTAGTTTGCTGACCCCTGCTCTAGATATTTGATAAAATGAACACAGAGTTCTCAAATAGTTTAACCCTATTTAAACTTTCCTGAGGGAAATAAACTTGATTGAGCTACTTGAGTATCATGGTTCCACAATCTGTGAGTATATGTATCCAAACCCTGAATTCTCTTTCAAATAAAAAGAACATAAACAGCAGTCAGAAAGTCCAATGTTTCTTGTTAGCAAGTACAAAGAGGAGATATGACAGTTGACAAGACTTAAGAACTATGCTGGACTCACCAGTTGAATAAGGTTCAAGTAATTAGAGGAGTAATGTGCATATATTAATTCTTCTGCTTATCACGTGTAGATGAAACACCATATATGTGATAAAAGTACTATTAATGTACAGTTGATCCTTGAACAACAAGGATTTGAACTGCCCAGGTCCACTTGTTCGAGGATTTTTTTTTTTTTTTTTTTTGTGGTACGCGGGCCTCTCACTGCTGTGGCCTCTCCCGTTGCGGAGCACAGGCTCCGGATGCGCAGGCTCAGCAGCCATGGCTCACGGGCCCAGCCGCTCCGCGACATGTGGGATCTTCCCGGACCGGAGCACGAACCCGTGTCCCCCGCATCGGCAGGCGGACTCTCAACCACTGCGCCACCAGGGAAGCCCTATTCGGGGATTTTTGAATCTGTGGATGTGGAGCCTTGTAATACAAAGAGCCAATGTAAGAAGAACGGACTATAAATTATACTGGGATCTTCCACTGCTGGGAGGGTGGGTGCCCATAACCCCCGTGTTGTGCAAGGCTCACCTGCATTATTAACTTGAGAAGGTTCTAAATTCTAAGATAAAGGTATGATAAAAACTCTTAATAATCAAGTATAATATTTTCTAAAATAAAAAGCAGGTGAATCTATCCAATCAGAGTCTGAGTGAGAACCCAGGATCAGTGGAATTGTGAGCTCACCCAAGAGTTCACTGCCTTAATCGTGTCCCTCAAGCAGTATGATTACAACTTAGTACCATCTTTAAAACTAAAAACTAAAAAGGAAATTGATGACATTCTAGAGAAATCAGAATATTGGCAACAGAAGCTGAAATAGGGTCTTTATCAAATGTTCTAAGTTTGTATGTTTTGTTTTAGGTTACCTAGATCGGAGCAATCTAGGTAATTGCCCCAATTTTCCCTGCTTCATTTCACAGAGTGGGTCACGGTCTAAGCGTGTGAGGAAAATAAATAACTGGAAGGCTGGCTGTGGGTTTGTCTTGGTTTTCACTTTTTGAGGCACAGCACCTTTCCTGATTTTCCACGTGTAGAAGACGCCAACTTTGTGTGATGGTGGCATGGGGTGTAGAATAGACAGTACATCCTCAAGCAGCTTCACTCTGCTATCCTCCATAGGCTGGCTCTGCACAGTGGAGCCCAAAGCCCTGAAAACAGCTGTGATGTAGCCTCAAAGGACTCAGTCCTCTGGTGTGTCCATCAGCAAATACCCAGACCTGTCAATATTTGAGGAAGAGAGCAGATTCCTAAGCCTCTTCTGTCCACACCAGAAAGGCTGATTATTATGCCACGTGAGGACAGATAGCCATGGGTCTGGATGGACAGGTCCACTAGCTTCACCCACAGAGGACTGACATTAGTATCCATCAGGGATTCTCTTCTCCCAAGGTAAACACATTCTCTCGCATATTTCTTTCTGTTTATCCAGTATTCCAAGCCCCAACACGTCTATGCATTCAGGACTAGTGCTTACCTCCCCCTGCTCTCTACATTCCAGTGACGGTTCCAGAGGATAATACCTTCTGATTGTTGAAGGCCAGCTATTGGACCCCTTCCTAAGTCTTCCACTTTGATAGGATAGAACCAATAGCCGGTTACAGCTCCTTGCTCCCAGCAACTCTGTGTCTTTCACCTCATCCGTGACCTTTAGTGGCTTCTCTGCACTCTTCTAGTTTTCCCTCAATCTGAGCCGGGTCTAGAGCTAGAAGCACCTGGTATTTCTGCCTCCTGTCCAAGTGACAGAACACTAAGTCCCAGATATAATATATGTATGTGTATATACAGAGGGAAAGACAGAGGAGAGAGACACAGGCATTTATGAAACACAGTACAAGACTGAAAACAAAAAGAGGAAGATAATTAATTACTCAATTTCAGACACTATTAGTGAAAATCCAAGGAAATTTGTCTACAATTCCACATCAAGTTGAATGAACGGTGGTTTTCCCCTCACTCATTCTCTAGTCATTATCCAGGAACATATTTAATGAGGACATATTATACTGACATCTAGAGATATTCGAGCCTACATTGTTGTATATTTTCCAGTTGACTATTGCTTCTTTTTGTCTTAAAGCAAGTAGTGTCTAACCCTTTTCTCTTACCTCCACTGCTCAGAATTAACTGCTGGTTCTGGATCCCTCACTCTGCTTTCTGTTTATCTACAATATTTGCAGTAAAGACACATGTAAAAGAATGCTTTGTATTTGCATTTAAAAAGTGGGGCCTTGTGGCTTACATTTCTCTGGCTCTTGGATATCTCACCTGTAAATGCAACAAGACACTACTTTGTGGTCATTTACAATATTTTTATGCCAAATGCCAATTGACCTATGTGAAACGAAATCTTAAAAAAAAAAGAAAAAAAGAAAATCTTTCCACTTAAGAAATCAAAATATAACTCAAGTCCCTACCACCATTACACACACATAAAATTATTACATTTTAAGGAATGTCTTCCTTATTATTACATATTCATAGTTGAGCAAAATAGACATATAAAGCTAATTAAATTACGACTCACTTTATGGATAAAATGTGGCCCATGGACCATGGCTGGTCCACAAATTGTTACGGATTTCCAATGAGTTAAGTATAGAAATTGAGAATTTGGAAACATTTATAGTAATTTGGAGATTAATTTTATCTCTGTTGAGTCTATTGAGAAAAATATGGGCTTGTATTTATATGCTATTTTAAATTTTATTTCTCATGTGCAATAGATTGGGAAAAAAAAAAAACAAACTTATCTTGCACCAGAGAAAGTATGAGGAGCACCATTGCACAGCAATAGTCATTGTATCCTCACATATATACTACCTTTCACTCTTTTAAAACCTCTGTTGTACTCATAAAACAGTTGATTATGAGATATTTATTAAGTGTGTACTATATGTTGGGCACCATGGAAAAGCACAAAATGTGATAAGGCAAGCCTAAAATCTGGTTGGAAAAGTCGAACAAAGATCAAGGATATAGTTAGAAAAATCAGATAGTTTGTAATGAAGCCCGAATCGTGGGCTGTGGCTGAACCAGAATCACCAGAAGCTGTTAAAAGTTTTCCCAACATCTTGCTTTAACTACCTCTAGCCAACAAAGGGCCCAGAAAATTCATTGCTTTGATGTTCATTTGCCATGCCCTTTACTTAATCTAAGAAACTGTTCAAGCAGACATCAAGACTGGACATTTTATGAAAATCCTTAATACTTGTGAATCCTGCTTTTTCTTCTCTCTTTACCAACAGATCTCTTACTGCAGCAGTCACAGAAAAGCTGAGCTGAGGAGAACCAAATCATTTGCAATGTTCAGATCAATAAAATGCACTTTTGGAACCTTTTATGACACCTCATAATAGACTTCACTTCACCTCATCAAATAATGAAAAGAGAAAATGAAACCCTCTCCTTGACAACAATTTGGACTCAGTGAGAATGTATTAAATCAACTGCCCTAGGACAAAAAGATATTTGTCATCCCTCAATAGATGGGAACTGACAGATCTTAGAGGATTAAGTAGAGCCCTTTTATTGTTTATGCTTCATACCTCACATCTTTGTCCTGAGGCCAAAGCCACCTGGAGTCCTTTGCTGTACACACACAAGACTGACATTTGTTTTAATCTATGAAAAAGCATAGACACCATAGTGGCAATGAAGTCCCAATGGTCCTTTAGCTACTTTGAGGCTTTTCTGACATTACCAGATAGTAGCAGATATATAGAGATGTTCAAAGTCAATTTCACATTTTGAAACATTCCCATCTAACTGTCAGCATTCTTCATGTTACAGTGATAATCACAGAACCACATGTAAGCAACATAAGATTTGAGAGTCTTTTTTAAATATGTGTGAAATTATTTTAATCATTTTACCGGCACTCTTTCACTAAAGTATCTTCCCAGTAAGTTTTGAAGGGTGCTTTTCAGCAACAGAGAAAAAGGTATAATTGTACATCATTTGTGTCATTTATCATGGATTTGGGTCTATACAACTGATTTTCCAGTACCCGTTGTTCTTCACTGAGTTATTTATTTTCAACAGTAGAGTTGGGAATTTAAAATTGAAATGACCTAAGTATTAACTCATAAGTTCTGTATAGACTTTGGCATTCATCCAAATGCTATAACCCTAAATTTGGTGAAATAAATTGGAATGTCACAGAAGAGGGGCGGGAGATCAAGGATGAAGAAATAATAATGTGATGAGTGTTTTTGACATGGATCATGGTGAAGACAGTATAACTGGAAGCATGGATTTATGTAAAATTTGCAAGAAATGCCAATGTTATTCCTGAAAATTTTTAAAGCTAAGTTATTCCTATCACACTAATTCCAGAATTTCATTATCACAGCACCTTAATCATTAATTGGAGAATAGTATACTCTAGCATAAGATCCATAACTGATTTAACTTGACATCATATGTTTACAAAGTAGTATGCCAGGATCTTCCTTTGACACTTAGGTATCTTTCAGAACAAGAAGAATCAAATACATAAAAGGAATTGACTAACAAAGTAATTTGACCATTTATATAAATAGTATCCTAGTCAGAGAAAATCTTCCTAAGCCATCCTTGATCCCCCGCCCCTATTCTGTGACATTCCAATCATGAGCCTAGCTGTCATCATCAGTAGGCTGTAAAAGTCCCTATTTATTTCTCTGTGTGTTCCTAATACTGTGTACAAAGCCTCACTGGTATACAGTAGACATTTCATAAGTGTTTGAATGAGTGAATAAACTCAAGTTTTCTGTTTTAAATTGAATAGAAAAAAATAAAACTTTCTAACTGGCAAAGAAATAAGAAAACACAACCCACTGTACTTTGGGGATTTAGCTGAGATCAGTAAAATAATTTTTTTTTTTTTTTTTTTTTTTTGCAGTACGCGGGCGTCTTACTGTTGTGGCATCTCCCGTTGCGGAGCACAGGCTCCGGACGTGCAGGCTCAGCGGCCATGGCTCACAGGCCCAGTCGCTCCACGGCATGTGGGATCTTCCCGGATGGGGGCACGAGCCCTCGTCCCTTGCATCGGCAGGCAGACTCTCAACCACTGCGCCACCAGGGAAGCCCAATTTGGTTTTTTTTAACTGATTTTTATTGGAGTATAGTAGCTTTACAATGTTGTGTTAGTTTCTACTGTACAGCAAAGTGAATCAGCTATACGTATACATATATCCGTTTGTTTTTGGATTTCCTTCCCATTTAGGTCATCACAGAGCACTGAGTAGAGTTCTCTGAGCTATACAGTAGGTTCTCATTAGTTATCTATTTTATACATAGTATCAATAATGTATATATGTCAATCTCAATCTCCCAATTCATCCCACCTCCCCTTCCCCGCTTGATGTCCATACATTTGTTCTCTGCGTCTGTGTCTCTATTTCTGCTTTGCAAATAAGCTCATCTATACCATTTTTCTAGATTCCACATTGAGTTAATATATGATATTTGTTTTTCTCTTTCCAACTTACTTCACTCTGTATGACAGTCTCTATGTCCATCCACATCTCAATCCACATACAAATGACCCAATTTTCTTCCTTTTTATGGCTGAGTAATATTCCATTGTCTATATGTACCACATCTTCTTTATCCATTCCTCTGTTGATGGACATTTAGTTTGCATCCATGTCCTGGCTATTGTAAATAGTGCTGCAATGAACATTATGGTACATGACTCTTTTTGAATTATGGTATTCTCTGGGTAGATGCTCTGTAGTGGGATTGCTGGGTCATATGGTGGTTCTATTTTTAGTTTTTTAAGGAACCTCCATACTGTTCTATATCAATTTACATTCCCACCAAGAGTGCAAGAGGGTTCCCTTTTCTCCACACTCTCTCCACATCTATTGCTTGTAGATTTTTTAATGATGGCCATTCTGACAGGTGTGAGGTGATACCTCATTGTAGTTTTGATTTGCATTTCTCTAATAATTAGTGATGTTGAACAAAATTTGGGACTAAAGACTTAGAGACAAAACTAAGGATGCAAGTACTGGCAAGAATAGATAGAGACAAAACTAGAGAAATTTTATTAGAAAGACAACCAGTCTAGAAATATAACTGTTTCCAAATATCCCAGTTACAAATCAATGCGAGCTATTTTCTAGTAAATCTATTAACACTTACAGAGGCAAAGCGTTAGAGGCACTCTATAATGACCTACTTTAAGGAAGAGTTTGTGAACTGTCATTTAAAGGGCAGGAATTTGCCAGGATTTTATCCCTAATGAGCGCAACCTGCCGCCTGGTGGTGACTTCCCTGAATTGCAGATGTTTGACCTGGGCTGTCTTTAAGGAACTGTGCCGCAAATCCCACCAATATAAAGCAGTGGAGGTGATAGTGGTCCATAGGAACACACCACTACCACCACCATCATCACAAAACCACAAAAAAAAAGAAAAGATTAAAAACCAAGCAAACAAACAAACAAACCAAACCTGTTTTCATTATCCATCCCCAAAAAGAAGTCTAGGCTAAAATGAACTTTTGGAACAAATGTAGATTGAGTTCAGCACGTGGCCCATTCTCGTCCTGTGCCACTTTTCTACATCTACCAGTAAAATCATTGCCCTTGTCCAGCCCAATAGCCCTTCTGACACCAGCTAACCTGAGCACATCCCCTGTGTGCTTGAAATTTTTCCTTCTACTCTAGCATAGCTACCACTAGTTGGAAAACTCACATGTCCAGAATTCCAGAAAAGTGATACAAGGTGCTTCGTTTGTCAAAGTGCCAAGGCCTAGATAAGGCCTATCTCAATGAAAGTGTACACAATAAGTGAATTAGTTACTGTAAACTATTTTGCCTCTTTGTGTACGATGCTAAGCATTTTAGTAAAGGAGTCTCATTTTTCACAAATGTGTTTCAAAATACTAATTGATGATGTGATGATTACGATGAGTTATGTTTAGTAAATATTATATGGAATATAAGCAGAAATACATTCATTACTATAAGCAGAAATACTTTCCTTACTATTTGTGATTTATGCCCTAGAAATATTTAAAAGAAAAAGACATTTATAAACTACCAGAATATAAGCACTATTCTCCATATTCAAGGGTCCATAACCCAGGAAATTAAGCAATTGTTCAGTAGATGTGAAAAACGTGGTTCAAGAGAAAAAGAATGACACTTTTTATTAAAGAAAAGGAGTCTTTCAGAAATAAGTCTATATCCATCTACTGTCTCTGAGTTACAGTTTAGTCTCTGAATGTCTTTTAGTGGGAGATGTTAGGTTCTGGGCACTTTATCACTTTGAGGCATCCCAGACCTTCCATGGAAATAGTATGTGCTCTCCTAAGATCATTGCCATTAGAAGAGATACCACTTTGCATTCTCTAATTTTAGTCTAGCTATTACTCTCAAGAATTATAATGACATGAATTATAGCCATAATTTATTTACACTACTTAAACAATTATGATTTGTGACAAATCCAGGTTCTGCAGCATTTGATGGAATCATCAAGTGTCTTTATCTATATGGAATTAGAATTGGGCAACCCTTAGAATAGATTCAAGGTAATTTGACAGTTAAAAATTCTGGAAAAGAACAGAGAGAGATGATCATTATGCCCAATTAATAAAATCACTCAGCTGGAAGAGATCTAAAATAATAATAATAAGTCTAATTTACCAAGAAGTCAATCAAGTATCTATGGCATTTAGTTCTTATAAACAGTCCCTACACATCTTGCCTCAACTGGGCAAGAACAACTTAATTGCTTTGCCGTTTCTCAGTGTAAAGCCAAAGTCAGCATTTTAAGGTCAAACTCTAGGACTTTTATTCAGTTACTAAGATTGAGAGTTCCTTGAGGAGTCCAGAGGTATGTCTCAAAATGAGATTGAGATTTTGAACAAGTCTTTGCCCTCACTTTCTATAGCATATTCAATCAAAAGTTTAGTGTCATCGTATTTGTTATAAAATTAAATAAGGTATATCATGCCTGGATACCTAAAGATAAGAAAAAACATTGCATGTATCAGAGAATGGAAAAAATGGAGAAATAGAAAGAGAGAGATCAAGGGAGAGAGAGATACAATTTTATAGATTAAATCACTACAATGTTTAGGATTTTAAGCTGTATAAAATTAATGTGGGTAGACTTTTTAAATTCCTTTACAGTAAAAAGAAGCAAAAGCACTTATCTTAAATTCAACATCAAATTCCTCTTTTTAGCTTTCAATACCATACTGACACATCAGAAGAAATGAAGCTCTGTGTCAAAACTCCAAAGGAACAAAGAGGAAGTAGCCTCTTTCAAACCAAAACATGTCTTTCTCTGAAGAAAAATGGGAAAATTGAGTTAATATGCCATGACAGTCATCAGGGCTGATCACATAATATTCTTACTCTCTTTCCAGGTACATGGAAAGATTATAGTTTCAAAATAACATGAAGTTCGGTGAGATCATAGACTTATGTGGGCCAATGAAATGTGACAAGTAACACACCTACGACATTTGCACTTTCTGGATGGAAATTTAAGAGCCAGTGTGTGAGCTTTAACTCTGTGTGTGTTTTTTCCTTCTATATCAGTAACAAGTGATAGCACATAGAAAATAAGAGAGAACAGCTGGGTCCTGGAGTGAGGAAACAGTGGAGAAGATCTCCCTAGCCAACCCAGACTGATATGTAGCATGAATAATAAATAAATATTACTATTTTAAGCCATTAAGGTTCTGGGCTTATTTGTTACAAAGCCTAGTCTATCTATCCTGCCCAATACATACAAATAGAATGTCAGGTTCAAGGCTGACAAAGGCACAGAATGCAATGGCCATAGAAAAGAGTTAGTTCCATGTAATTGAAGATTTATTAGAAGACAGTATGTTGTAAATGATACAGACTTTGCTCTTCTACTTCCTGCCTTTAAGATCTTGGATAGTTTATTCTCCCTAACATAGTTTTTCTGATGATCTGATGATCTCTTTAGTAAACATCAGGCATAAAATAGACAGTCAACATATTTTAATATTTTTTCTTTCCTTTCATATAATCATACAAGTCACCAAGGACTTAGACCTAAAATGAATAATTATTAATTATAATATTAAAACCCCATGCTATCTGCAGTGTGGATGAAGTATAACCTATCTTTGGGAGAGCAATAAGACTGAGATTTCTGAACTACTATATTCCAAGTATAGATTTCCTAATATGGCTGCTACACAAACCAACAAGAACAATAAAACAGATAATTATTCACAGTGAAATTGAGGGCCCAATAGTTTAAATACTAGCCAAGTTGCCAGAAATAAATTCCTGAAAATAGAAACTCTTTAAGTTTGTGGATAGTTCAGGTTTGTTTTTTTTTTTTTTTTTTGCTTTTGTTTTAATTCATTCCTGCTGGTTATACGTGCTATTAGACTAGTGTGGAAAACTCACACTAGTGACTTGGACACTTAATAGGTTCTCCTCCATGTGCTGTAGCCACTCTATGTGTATATTAGTCACAATAGATTAGGCTATGCCTTGGTCAAAAAAACAACCTCTAAATCTTAGTGGCATAAAACAAAGATTCTTTGTGACAAATGTGCTACCACAGGCAACATACAGTGGGTCTATATATTAGTGATATGGCAATATTAAAGATGCTAATATTATATAACATTTAACATCATATTTAGGATATTTGATATTATATGGACAGTAAAGCTTCATAACAACATAGCATGAAAGACTATAGAAATTTGAGTCTTTTCAATCACACTGTTGTTATATAGATTATCTTCAATTTCTGCCAGTTCTGCTAACATGTGTAAACTAATGTATATAAACACATCCTAAACTAGAGTTCTAATTGGAATGATCTCATGATTCTTACATTAGTTTCTTCACATTAAATCTGCAACAAACATGTTCTAGGCTATAACACACTGAGTATTGGAATAAAATCAAAGACTAGGCTCACTAGAGTCATCAGATGAGCTCTTTGGACTAAATTTGTCAGTCATTTGGTCAAATATTTGGCTTGGTGGATAATTAGGTTGATAAACCTTTTCACTGAGTAGTGGTTAAATGAACTAAATTTACCAGCTACTTTGACAACATGATGTGGAAAATATTCCAAACTCATTATTCATTTGAACTCTTTCCAGACCAAATGTAAAGTGTAGCACATTATTATGGCTTCCTTGAACTGACAATGTCTTTTGAGACATTTATTTTCTAGGAAGACTTTGAGAAATACATTATTAAGTTTGGCCCTATCTATTAAAAATAAGCACTGTTCTTAGATCAAAGTGAGCAAGGTGGATTTAAAGTATGATTTAAGTGCAGTGCATAGTTTATTCTCTCAGCTGTTGCCGGGTACCTGAACAGATATCCGCGCAGAATGCTGAGGAATGTATTTTCGTATAAATGATACCACAGTCTTAAAAGGAACCCAAGCAGATCCGTACACATTATCACATCTTCCTTACCCTTTCCTCACTCAAGCAGGACCACATGCAGCCTGGAGCCAACAATATGGTGAACATTAAGGTTGCCATATTTAGGACACGTGTATCAATATGTTAAAAAAGCACTTGTTTGTTATTTATCTGAAATTTAAATTTAACAAGCTGGTTTGTATTTTATCTGGAAATCCTGGTGACAGCACAGTTCCTTGAGATACAGTAGTGGTCAGGTTAAATAATTGTTAATATTTCTTCTGTTTTCTCTGCATTGGGATGAATTATTCATCTGTGTTGAGTAGTGTGCAAACGATAATAAAGCCAAATCCACATTTTTGTAACACTCCTGACAAACTGCTGCAATATTAAAGAATTAAATTACAAGTCCTGTATTGCTTACCTGCATGGCCCTCATCCCTATTTTTGAGGCATTTCAATCAACGTTGCAATATTCACCAAGTTGCAAGATATTAAACATATATTTTATCTGTCCTGAAGTAGCATTGATTTTGAAACTGTAAGATCTTCTGGTTTTTGTTTTTGTTTTTGTTTTTGTTTCCAGATTATTGATGGTCAAACTGACCATTTGGGTTTTAAATTAGGTTTTCCATGGCTAACATACTTCACTTCGGCACTTACTATACAAGCAACAATTATGTCATCACAAGGCTCTGGTACAACATGAAGAGAGTGTAAATGTCAGGATTGATGACTATGGCTCAGAGCCAACTCATTAAAAGCAATGGTGTGAATAGTACAACTGTATTGCCTTTGAAAGAACCGAGTATGTATTATCCACCTATCAATGCACCAAAGCAGCATCATAAACATAGCTCTCTAACTGCAGCCCATTTAAATGAGGAAAGGGTGGATATTAATCTATGAAATTGATTTTACCCAGGGGGAAAAATTGTTCTCTGTATTTATGAAAGTTAAAGCGTTCAGTGCACAGAGAAGCACTTATCAAATGAGCATCCATGGTATGTAGATGCATTTTACTAATGATTCCTGCTAAGATAAATAGGCAATGCTCATAAAAGATGCTACTATAATTTGCTAGAAATAAAAGAACTAAAATAGAGCAACATGTATACAGCTTTTTGGAAAGCATAGAGAGGAAATTTTCTAAATTACTGAGCCTCTATATTTGATATATTTAATTTGAAATTCATTAATAAAACATGACAGTAATTTTACACACACACACACACACACACACACACACACACACACACACAAATAACTCAGTATTTTTTATATTTAGTATTCCCTACAGGTAAGTTAATAAATTGTTTGGTGATAATTGTATGCTTCAGATCCTCCTTTATTTTCAGAATTATAGGATCCCAATAAAAATTTTTAGATTGGAAAAATTATTTAAATGTTGAATATTCCCTATTCTCTACATTTGCAAAAAGATCAGGAAATTTCAACTTACACGCATAACTTCAAAACTAAGCAAGATAGCTCAGCAGGACTTTTTTCCACGATGCTTACCGTTCGGATATCTTTGAAGCCATATCATCTCGTCTTTAAACAGCATTAGCTAAGCCCGAAGGTACAATATTTTTTTCCCAGTAGCCTCTTAGCAGATGTATCTGGACACATCTTCTACATGCTAATACCCAATTTACAGATTCCAGGGAAAACTGAAATTTCACATAGTATGAGGAAGTGAAGTAAGAAATACCTACTTAAATTTCTGGGGAATGGGGAGCAGATGGTTTTAAGTATTCTCATGCACACATTGAGTCTCTGAATCCACACATGACCTTGCAAGATTAACGTACTTATCCTCATTTTTCAGACTGAGACACTGAAAAATGCAAAAGATAAAAGTCCCAACACTAACAAATGGAAAATATTTGAACCTCGGACTTCCCATTTTTAGGTCAGTACTTTTCCACAGGACCCCTGCTGCCCCTTGGAGTGGGAGGAGGGCAATGTGGAGGAGGCTGCTTGGCTTGTGGCTAAGCCTGACCTTTTGTCACATTATCTTCTTCCTAAAAATATATATATATATATATATGTATATATACATATATATATATACACATATATATATATATACAATATCTCCTTGTTCCCCAACTTTGTTGGTTGAAATCATCCATGTAACACTTGGTATGAAATCCAGATGTCAGCTTTAATTCCAACCCCTCTCCACCAGGTAATCAGCAAATTCTGTCAATTCACCTTCAGATGCAGTTCTTTGTCTCTGTCTTCAAGTGCCACTGCTTCTGTTCAGGTCTTCATTGTTAGCCCACCTGGACTGCTACTCTACCACCTTCAGTAGTCTTCCTAGTAACAATTTTTTCTTCTGTCACTTCCGATCAAGTCTCCACCTTTAACTCTTGCTAAAATTCAAATAGAATCATGCACGCCATTCCCCTGCTTTACTTATTTCCATGCCACCCAAACTGTCCACGAATTAGATTCAGACATCTTTGCATGGCATAACTAAGTCTTTTGAAGATCCAGCCATCCTCTTTTCTTTTAGATTTATTTCCCACTCCTGACCCAAATGAACTGTTTTGAAGTATCACCAGTTTTGTGATCACCTATCTATCCTTGTAATTTTTTAACTCTTGTCCTCTATAACGCTGTCCGCTTTCCCTAGAACAAGCTTGATCTCTAGTTCTAGCAAATAAAATTTTGTTCACTACTACAGTCTGAATGTTTGTGCCCCCATCCTCAATTCGTTGGTTGAAACTTAATGCCTAATGGGATGGTATTAGAAGGTGGGGTCTTTGAGAGGTGCTTAGATCATGAAGGTGGAGCCCTCGTGAATGGCGTTAGTGCTGTTATAAAAGAGTCCTCACGGAGCTCCCTTGTTCCTACTATCATAAGGACACAGTGAGAAATTGGCAGTCTATAAGTCAGGAAGTGGGCTCTCACCAGAACTCAACCAGGCTGGACTCCAGCGTCCAGAACTGTGAGAAGTAAGAGTCTGTTGTTTATAAGCTAACAAGTCTAGGGCATTTTGTTACAGCAGCTGAAATGAACTAAGACACTCATTTTCAAATGGGTTCATATAACATTTCCTCAAAGAACTGCAGCCTTCAGTGAGAACCATTCTCCCTTCCTCTCTCTCTCTGTTTGTCTCTCTCTCTTTCTGTGTGTGTGTGTGTGTGTGTGTGTGTGTGTGTGTGTGTATTTTCCCAAAGCATTTTGAGTAGTGGCACCATAGAAGATTTCCAAAAATAAAAAAAAAATTGTGCCTTTGTTTAAAACTCTTTACTAGTTACTTATTTGCTTGAGGTTAAACATGCTAACTTTTTAGAATAGCATGCAAGGCCTGACTATTGTTTTTCTAGTCAGGGTAATTCCTCATTAATTATTTCCTTTCATTTAGATTTCACCAAAACCCATCTTTTTCTCCAAATATATCACCATTATCAGTACCTCCTTGGATTTTCTCAAGCTGTTTTGTTTTTCATTTATAATTATATTAAAGAATTTTTAATAATACAGGTATTTGCAATAATGTGCTATGCAATTAAAAATCAGGCCACAAAACAGTTTGCATGACATGGATTCTGTTTTAAACAGATACTCAATTTAGTTTGGTGGATAAAATCATATTCCAAAATGAGCATCAGCAGTAGGAAAAATAGTTGTGATGGAAAATTTAGTAAGATGTGAAGCTGACAGTCTGAAAGGAAGAGAAGTTGAACAAGAAAGTTGAAGATGGGATCAATGACAAAGTCAGGCAGTTTTCATGCAAACTGCCAATGTCTATACCAATTATAGATATAATAAAAATTAATTTATTTGTCACCATTGAGGGGGAGGGTTTTTTTTAACATCTTTATTAGAGTATAATTGCTTTACAATGGTGTGTTAGTTTCTGCTTTATAACAAAGTGAATCAGTATACATATACATATATCCCCATATCTCTTCCCTCTTGTGTCTCCCTCCCTCCCACCCTCCCTATCCCACCCCTCTAAGTGGTCACAAAGCACTGAGCTTATCTCCCTGTGCTATGTGGTTGCTTCCTACTAGCTATCTACTTTACATTTGGTAGTGTATATATGTCCATGCCTCTCTCTCGCTTTGTCACAGCTTACCCTTCCCCCTCCTCGTATCCTCAAGTCCATTCTCTAGTAGGTCTGCGTCTTTATGGGGAGAGAGGTTCTGAAGAAGGTCTCAGAATACCCAAGATTTACCTTCTTTTAGTATCATCATAAAAAATAATCATTTTTGGAGGAAATATTTTCAAAACATATTCAGCAATTCCATATTTTCTTTAAGAAGGATACAAAAATGCATTTGTCCTGATGAATCAACATTACTATGATTAGTTTCCATTTATATACCAAATACTGACTTGCTTATTTTTTTTAAATCTGTTCATTGTAATATTTTGTTGAGTTTATTTGCCTCTTATGAAATACACTGTCCATAAATGTTTTAATTGCTACTTGTTATCAGCTGTAACTGATAAAAAATAAAATTTTGATTGTAAAATTTCTATACATATTGAGTCAACAGGCAGGGAATAAAAGTCATACATACAAAGTGAAATTCAAGCACTATAGCATACAGCCTTTGTAATTGTTTTCTGTTGATCTGTGTTTTCCTTCATTTTCCTCACATTTTTTCCTTTTGTCAATTAAGCTTGCCAAAAAAATTAGGACAAGTTGTATGCTGAAGTAGATGGACAGGTAAATGAAATAAAATATACTTTTCAGAAAATCTAGAACACCATTTATTGTAAGATACACCATTATTTTATCACCTTCTAAAAAAGAAAAATACTTTTTTTAAGAAAAATACTTTTAATTAAACTTTTCTTATCATATAAAATTGTTTCATTATAAATTCAATAGATGATCACTTAAACACTTATTTACAAATGTTTTTTTTTTACCTTCACAGTAAAAAAAAAGGAAGAAAATATACATGGAACAAGTTGATTATGATACTACTCAAACTTCTTGAGCAACTTCATTTTTGTGTGAATCTATTTCCTATCATTCTGGCCTTCACCATGGGATATAATTTTCCTCAACTTGATTATGTAGTTATAACATTTTCCCTCCCATAATTTTCATCAGTCATTTTATCAGTTTTCACTATTAACCAACTGAAACTCACCTATAAAATCTGAAAAGGGGTAATACCATGCTTATTTTTCTGGTTTAATTGAGAGAAAATAAGACTTCTGTGTGACCAGACTTTCACTGTGATTTCTCTCTAAAAACTTACAAATTTTCTTCTGATATATACCTCCTGTTTCCTTTATAGCATCATAAAACACAACACACACACACACTTCTAAACAGAAGCTCTTTTTCCCTGGAATCTGAAGTTAAATGTTATAATATATCAATGTAGTTTAAAACTCATAGTAGAGGGTATTTTTAAAATTTTATTATTAATGCTGTTGAGTACATGCCCATATGCCTGGGCCTCTGTGATCTGCCAGAGCCATTTTGCCTCAGTTGATTTACTAGATTTGCTATTCGCTTTCATGAACAAAAATACTTCCTTCTAGTACAAAAGAATATCCAGTTACTACATTTCCTGGGAAACTCATCTTATACCAAGATGGTAGACAGGACATCAGTCTTCTGGGTTCTCAAAAATCCCTTCCAGCTTACTTTCATCTTCACTCTAATATGACCTCAGGTGTCCTCCACAATAACCATTGTGTGTTCAGCTAACACCTGTCTGTTTCAATTATAAAAATGCTTAGAGCAATTAACCTTGAAAGAAACAGTCTCAAGGATCTGTCCCTCAGGTTGACCCATCTTGAACACAGTTTATTCCTGTCATTCCTTTGTTAATGTCACTTAATGTGTCTCTAAAACACAATTTTATCTGTTTTCATTAGGTGAAAGAAGTTCAATTAATCTCAGAATATGATGCCTTGCAAACATTGTGGTCGGAAATTCACCTGCCTCATTAACAAGGATAAACTCAGCAACCAAAAGGAAAAACAAAACGCAAATGCAAGTGCTCCAGTCCATGAGCATTCCCAAGACCCACCATAGCTGGTGTTTTGAGTAAGACTCCAGCTGTGCATCTAACAGCCCTTGGAATTGACAGCACTGGTGGTTTTACGCCAAGCCAGGGCAGATGGGACTCTCTTTTTTTAGCTACAGTGGGCATAATGTTGGCAAAGAACTTCAGTAACAATCCTGCCTGTCAATAGGTCTGCCCTCTCTCAGAAAAGAACTAAGGCACAGGCATGAACTAAAGATGGTGGATAATGTGATAGTGTCTGTGGGGAAAAGAAACTCTCTGTTTAATAGACAGTATTATAAATATTATAATAGAGTTATTAGTGAGAGCAGACTGAAAACCAGCTGCATCGTAGCAGTCAAAAATGCTATAGCCTCAGGTTTGAATATGAGAGTGCACAGCTGAAGAAATTTTGCATCAAATGTTCCATTCTGTAGAATCGATGAAGCTGGAGAAAAAGAACGGTGTATTCTGCTAATGACTCCAGGAAGAAGGGCATATCATTATTCAGAAGGCCTTATCCACTATTTGCTTCTGATGAACAGTAGTGATGATATCTGAGTGACTCTTTTGACAAGTGCATCTCTAGTTGAAATATTAGGAACTGCAGGGCACGTCTCTCAAGGGGAAAGGGGAACCTGAGAAATCTTAACAGTGCTTTCTGGGATAGAAAAATTCCCCAGGTCTCTCAGGACATAGCCGTGAGAGGATGAGTGAGAGACAATGTGGCATGATTTTGCATGTATGTTAGACTCACCAGCTTATATACACACACATGTCATCATTGAGGAGTACTATCATGGAGAGGTCAACTGGTCTCGTTCACCTGAAGAAAGTTCTGCAGGAAAACTGTAGAAACTAAGTGCTATTCAAAACCATACTTACACTATAGGTTACTCAGCAACTTCAGACAAATTTTCTACCTTAATCCCTCTTAAGTTTTTTAGGGGTAATGGACATCCACATTAACTCCAGACCTTGAAAACGAGTGGGACAGATAAGTCAACTGGGGCCTTCAGGGTTGAGAAGAAGCCATTATAATGAATAGACAGAGCCATGGAAAATATTTTCTGCTAATGAATAGCCCTTAATCTGTGACCTACATATAATAGTACACTGTCACTCTGGTTGCTATAACACATACATAGTAGGGAAGGATATAAAGGCTGATGAATTATGATACAAAATCTTTTCTTCTGTAATAGCAGTGTTTGAATTAAAGTGAAAGTATTGGTCTATTAAATATAACCATTTAGGCCATAGTGCTAAGGCTGAGGAAAAAAAATATAATTTTGAAAGCAAAATTTTAGGAAAGGCCACAGGAAAAGAAGCCCGTTGTTCCTTGGGAAGCAGTCTTAGAAACAACTGATACTGAAGCCATTCTTTTCCACTCAAAATGATATCCCCAATCACAGTGACCTTCTCAGGAAGCTAAACTGATGACATCTGAGTTACAGCAGATTTAAGAATTGAATAATGAGGGCTTCCCTGGTGGCGCAGTGGTTGAGAGTCTGCCTGCCGATGCAGGGGACACGGGTTCGTGCCCCTGTCCGGGAAGATCCCACATGCCGCGGAGTGGCTGTGCCCGTGAGTCACGGCCGCTAAGCCTGCGCGTCTGGAGCCTGTTGCAGAAAGAATTGAATAATGAGTGGGAGGAAACTGATCAGTGAGGTTCCTGGTCAGTGGACTAAAGTGGCTAAAAAGATCAGAAATATTTGAGCAGCAGTCATGTGTTTAAGTAGGAGTTCCTGGGACTTCCCTGGTGGTCCAGTGGTTAAGACTTCATGCTCCCACTGCCGGGGTGCAGGTTCGATATGGCAACATGCCACATAAAGGAGCTCCCTGACACAGCCTTCTGCAACAGATGAATTTCATAGCTTTGCCCAGCCAGTGGCAGCCTGGGCAAGGAGAAAGTACAACCATGAAATACAGATTTAAAGAGCAGCTCAGGAAGACACCACAAGTTAGTTTTGCAAACTGGTTAATATTGAATGAAACACTAAAAACAGATTTCTTTTTTAATTCTAGAAGGATAGTCCACTGACCCATGAACTCTCTTCTCACCAGTCTGGATCTAGAGGCAGAGTTAAGAGTAATGTGCTAGATAACTGTAGCTGATGCTGACAGTCACCAGGTCTCACCTCCGGGGCCCCCTCAGTACCCGTTCCCACTGAGCTCTCCACAGTGGCAGAGGCCATCTCAACTTCGCTGCAGGACAAGCCAGAGCACTTCAGAGCGAAGAGATCTGAGGCCGCTCACAACCAATAACAAACAGGAAGTGGTGGGCAAGCAAAATTATCTCTCACTCCTCTAGAGGGACAATTCTGAGGCTTGTGCTACCCAGAGCCCCGATTTCCAACAACAATAACAGACTCATAAATGCAACACATGCTGGGCTATATGGGAACAAACAGAAGTTGTACTGGATAAAAATACATGGTGAAACAAAGGAACTGGAAAACAGAAATGCAGAGATAGGAGGGGAGCTATGTCTTAGGTCCAGGATGGGTAGCGGTGTTTGCTATGTTCAGGGAGAGGCTGAGTGCCCACCCTCGCCTTTCTGCCCCTCCCGTCCCCTCAGAAACCCTTTGTGGCTGAGCCATAACTCTGTGATGTGCATCTACGTCCAGAGGTCACTTTCTCACGGGCCACCTACCTGAGGCAGCAAGGCTCTTCAAATGATGGAGAAGTATCTCTCCTTTTGAACTTCCATTTTTATGTTTTGTGTGGTGTGTGGTTCCTCATTGTACTTTTCTACCTTCTAAGGAATAATCCATCTTCACCAATACTTTGGAAAATTAGAGACAGTGATCAGGTGAAGAAATGCGTGGCCCAGACCACAGAGCAGCTGTACTCTGGTTTCTCCTGTTCTTCTCCTCACCACACTACATCAGCTACATTGGCAAAGAGAGAAGCATGAGATCTCAGGACCAATTAGAATACCATCCTTTCAGGAAACAAGACAAATCTTTGTGCGTGTTGGATGGCTCCATGGTATAACTTCAAACACAGTGATTCAGTGACCCTGGGTTTGGTGATAAGGAGAGTTCCAGATACCTGCAGGAGAACCTTGAACATTGTACCCCAATCCTTGAACATCAGTCCCCTCCCCTTCCCAGGTGAGGCAGACAAGTCTTTGTGATCAGTGTTCGGGAGAGCAGAAGGGAGTCCCTGAGAGCCTCTGATCAGGGGCAAGAGCCTTAGCTCTACCCTGTAGGATTGCAATGCTGTGTCCTTCTTAATCGGAGGAATACTGACTGAAACATCAATCGAGGATCATGTAGAGAAGGAAACTCTGCAAGTTTTCCAAGGAAGAAATATAAGAAAATATTGTTGTGCTCTTATAAAAGAACAGGTAAGTAACACAGAGCTCCATTTATCCAATGTAGAAAGTCATGAGTATTGAGTGCCTGCACCTTTACAAGGGAGGAGAGAGTTGGGTCTTAACTTTTTCTTTTTAGTGTCTTATTCTTGTCTTTCAGAACCAAGGCAGAGACAGGACAGGTGGGGGGAAAGGGGGCAGCATTACAAGGTTGATTTTGACTCATTTATTCCTGAGCTCTCCACAGGTTACTTACAATCTCCTCTTCCATGGGTTCCTATGTCCACAATCTCAGAGGACTTTGGTTGGTAATATTGAATACAAGTCTTTCAATAAACAAAATGAAGCCCACAGCAAGGAGGATTCATAGGAAGAGAATCAGAGCCTGAGATACATCTCAGATTCTCTGCTCTGCCTGCCCATGGGAATGAATGATGAACTCGGGAAATGGGTGTTGCCCAAAAGGTGAATGTGTAAGATGTAATGGAAGGACTGTCAGCTGGTTTTGGAGGCAGACTTCTGGGTAATGTCTTTGGACAAGTTGCGTCATCCTCCCAGGTCTCACATTCCTCTGTGCGACAACACCTGGGGGGTGTAACCAGCTCAGTAATTGTGAGACTCACAGGGGATAGACTTTGGAATCCAATGAGTCAATTACAAATTACTACACACACTTGAGCTCTACTGTTATTCTCATTGATCATTTTGCCTCGTACTGTAATTTCTGGGGCTATCTCAGAGTCTAAATTAGGCAGGGATCTGCAGAAGACACTACAGTTCCTGCCAAGAGGGTACAGGCTTATCTCAAAAGCCAATTTACAACTAGGGTCCAGAGTTGGTTTCACTGACTTTTGCCCTAGAAGAAAGGCAAAGGTCCAGAAGGTCTCCTTCCACATGTCACTTCAGGGTCAATCTCTAAGCATGGTCCAGGTTCAGGTGAAAGCAGGGATGTCTCTATGGGCAGAAGAGATGCCAAATTTGAGAGAACAAGAAACCCACTGGGCTGATGATAGACAGAGAAGAAAGTGGAACTTATCCACTAACATCAAGCTTAGGCTGCCAATCAGCAGAGCCCAAGTGAAGGCAGATCGTTTAGATTGCTGCAGCTTCAAAAGGTGTGAATTTTCAAGACAGGAATTTCAGACACAAAGACAGACAACCCAGAAACCTTCTGAAATCCCAGGACCAATAACTATGGCCAGGGCATCCTCCTTCTATGTCCCCCAGGAAGCCTGTGTCCACAGCCAACACCACCAGTTTGCACCAAGGGTCCCAGGAATCTCAGTCCACTGTCACTATCTCTAGGGATATGTGCTTCATTGACAAACACAAAATGCTCCTCCAACCCTTCTTTTCTTTTAAATTTTTAAAAATTTTTGTTCATTTGTTTTTTTAATTTTTATTGGCGTATAGTTGATTTACAATGTTGTGTTAGTTTCAGGTGTACAGCAAAGTGGATCAGTTATACATATACATATATCCAGTCTTTTTTAGATTATTTTCCCATATAGGCCATTACAGAGTACTGAGTAGTGTTCCCTGTGCTATACTGTAGGTCCTTATTAGTTATCTATTTTATATATAATAGTGTGTATATGTCAATTCCAATCTCCCAATTTATCCCTCCCTCCCTTACCCCCTGGTAACCATAAGTTTATTTTCTACACCCGTAACTCTATTTAAGTTTTGTAGATAAGTTCATTTGTATATCTTTTTTAGATTCCACACATAAGCGATATCATATGATATTTGTCTTTCTCTAGCTGATGTACTTCACTCAGTATGACAATCTCTAGGTCCATCAATGCTGCTGTAAATGGCATTCTTTCATTCTTTTGTATGGCTGAATAATATTCCATTGTATATATGTACCACATTTTCTTTATCCATTCCTCTGTTGATGGACATTTAGGTTGCTTCCATGTCCTAGCTATTGTAAATAGTGCTGCAATGAACATTAGGGTGCATGTATCTTTTCAAATTATGGTTTTCTCCAGACATATGCCCAAGAGTGCAATTACTGAATCATGGTAGCTCTATTTTTAGTTTTTTAAGGAACCTCCATACTGTTCTCCATAGTGGCTGTACCAATTTACATTCCCACCAACAGTGTAGGAGGGTTCCCTTTTCTCCACACCCTCTCCAGCATTTATTCTTTGTAGATTTTTTGATGATGGCCATTCTGACTGGTGTGAGGTGACACCTCAACCCTTCTTGAGAAGAAAATTTTACTAAAAATGACTGTCTCTGTCCAGTCAGTAACTTCATTAATTCTCATGGGGACATATGCTCTGATAGGAGAGTGGTGCCCTCGGTCTGTGCTATGATTTGTGTTGAGATTTGAGGCATCCCAGCAGCTTGAGTTGTGAGAAGGAAGGTGTCAACTTCAGCTTTAACTGAGTACATTTTTAGGCTTTTAAAGGGTGGACAGGTGCCTGGGGGAAAGTTGAAAGGGGTTTTCCATATCTACCACCACTCAGAGTACATTCAATCTGCTTATATAACATAATTTTGAAATATAAAATTATCCAGTATAACAGTCATTAGGAAAATAAAAAGGAAAATTAGTATAAAAACAGGGCTTTTGAAAATGAGAAAAACCAAGTAAAGACCCAGCCCTAGGACCTGGTCTAGCCAGTTCTTCCATTTCGTTAATGACCTACCTTCTTTCCATCTCAACACCAGTGAGCCTGCAAACAGCTCTGAGTGAGTAATACAGGTGTGTTAGTACATGTGTAGTAACTTTGGCTATTTCCTGGTGGGTGTTGTAGACCCAGGTGAGGTTAGGGGGTAAAGTAGTCTGGTAAAGTAGTCTCCTTGCTCTTACTTTCCCAGCAGAAAGAAGCCAAAGGGTAAGGAGAGCAGAGGAAAGAACTTGACTGAGCTGGGAGAAGAAGGAAGGTATTCCATTTTTTAGTTTGGACAAGAAATCTTTATTTATTTCCAAGTAGAACTCAGGTCACACTCCAGACTCTGGATGACTATAGGATTCAAAGCCAGGGACAAGTTAAAATTGCCTCCTGACCTGATCCAGCTTGTCCAACCTTCCACCATGACAACCATGACAACAATGGCTCTGAAGGGGCTCAGGGGTGAGAACTTTTCCCTGAAAACAGTTCGTGTTTTGTAGAAAATATAGGAAATACAGCCAATGTGATTGACTGACTTCACATAGTATGATAATCTCTAGGTCCATCCATGTTGCTGCAAATGGCAATATTTCATTCTTTTTTATGGCTGAATAACAGTCCATTGCATGTGTGTGTGTGTATGTGTGTGTGTGTATATCACATCTTCTTTATCCATTCATCTGTCAATGTCTTGGCTTCCATGTCTTGGCTATTGTGAATAGTGCTGCTGTGAACATTGGGGTGCACATATCTTTTTGAATTAGAGTTTTCTCCAGATATATGCCCAGGACTGGGATTGCTGCATCATATAGTAACTCTATTTTTAGTTTTTTAAGGACCCTCCATACTGTGGAAAACATTTTGAATGGTAGTGCTCACAATCAGAGCTCACAATTAGGGGCCATCATTCATCTTATACAGAGCTTTGCTTCAGGGGGTGCTGCTGATACTGAATGCAATGGGCAGTGGGGCTCCCCGAAGTTATGCAACACTAAGCCCTACAACGCACACCTAATATCAGGATAACCGAAATGCATGAATGTTTAGACATCTGTTACATATTCTCTCCAGGATCTCACATGGAAGGAAATTTAGCCAGTTATTCCTGAGATGAAGCTGACAGGGGCTAAGATGAATGCTGGATTGAAAGAGGAAGAATTGTCCAAGGTTAGCAAGGACCCTGGGTACTTAAGGTAAAGAATGTGGAGATGGTTCAATCAGTGCCATTTTCCAGTGTGGATGTGCCCACGGATGCAGCTGCACTTATTGAAGTGTATACCATGATAGACAAGAAATGTTGCCCCCAATATTGACTGGTATTGGGTGTCATCTCACCCTAGTTAAGAGGAATATCAAACCTGATACAACTTAATGTTGAAAAATTAACTCACAGGATGCTTCTTTCACCTGAGCATTGTGAAGCATATTCATCCTTTTCTATTTACTATATCGTTCAATATTCACAACTCTTTGAATCAGTAAATACTATTTGTCTTGTTTTAACAGAAGAGGAATTAAAGGCACAGAGAAGTAAATGCATACTTAGCATAATGTAGACTAGCATCAAAGAAGGAGCCAGGGATGGGGAACTCTCTTTTATTGTGAGAAATCTCTTTTGACATAAAGTGGCAGAGAATATAAGGTAACTGTCTTAAGCAACACAAGGGACTGACTCAGGAAATTGACAAGTCTAAGATTAGAGCTACATTCAGACACCAGGGTGGTTGCAAGATCTTAACTGATGTCCTCAGGATTCAGTGTCCCTCTATTTCTTGGTTTTATTCTTTTGTGCTTCTTCATTTTCAGGCTTTATGTGGTGGAAACATGCTTGCCAGCAAGTTCAAACTGAAACCCTCCCTGGTTCAAATACAGCAGGAAAGGTGGTGTGTCACCCATAAGTGTTCCTACCAGAGTTTCACTGTTTCTTGTAGGCTCTGTTGGGTCACCTATTCACTCCTGAACCAATCACTTGGGATAGGATGCTTTTTTCAGCTGGGTCTATGTCACATGCCCACCCTTGGACTAGGGGTGAGGGTGGAAGACAACCCCACCTACATGTGGACATAAACTGAAGAACAGAGGTAGTTCTCATGCATGAATGTTGGTACTTGTTCTCATGTATCAAACAAGTGTAAAACAAGGAGAGATTTTTTTCACTATATCACAATGAGCTGTATTCCTTTAGAGTGATCACAAAATTCTAATTGAATTAAGTTCAAAATAGACATAATGACAAATGACTGACAATCCAGATTCTCTGTATCCTCTCATCCAACCAAAAATAAATCTCTGTAATTCATTAATCCTTTTATAGAGATCACCAAATATTCAGACTATAAAACCAATTTCTAATCATTGCTGTCACCAATTGAGAATAACTTTCCCTCTATAAACAAGCCAATAATAGAAACACAATCCAAAATTAGTAGAGGGGGGAAAATCTAGAGTAATAATTTGAGCAAAATTAAAGGTCTGCCATTCATGTTCACGTCTGCAAGTCAAAGAAAGATGTGTCTGGACTCAGGTTGCCTATGAAGTACAGATTTTTGGCAATGCAGCTAAACTGGTTCTGTCAGGAGAATTTGTGCATCTCAGGAAATGACCTCCAAAACTGATAAGATTGTGAACAAGGTCATAATCATGACTCTCAAACAGATACAAAATGAACATTGTCAAAGTTTTATTTAACTCATTAATTAATGAGGTAACCAGTAAATGTTTCAAGTGATTCAAAGGAGACTTCAAAGCACAACACATATATAGGCAAACAAGAAATATTGAAATAAATGTATAGATACATGTAAAATAAGTCTATCCATAGGGTAATAACCCTATTAACTAGATACAACTAATTTACATATCTATGGACAAGAATCATTTGCATTATCGGTTTTATACAACTTACAGAGGTTGTAAAATAGCTCAAAGCTATAAAAGGCAGAGATAACATAAAAGGGATCTTCTAATCCAGAGTGAGTACTGTTTTGTTTTTGTTTTGTTTTGTTTTGATTTCGTTTTTTTAAATTTTTTTAAAATTTTTTGTTTGTTTGTCTATTTGTTTTTGTGATTTCAGACTCTTTCACAATATCCCATGACACAATATGTCCCAACAGGCATTCCAAGAGACATGTAATTCTATTACATTGAGAACCAAAGAAGGGATTTCTCTCAACCTCCAAGCCTCACGCATTTTTTAGTGAGATGGCTTTCCTAGTTTTTGTTGAATCTCCCCTCCCTAGAACTGAACTACAAGTCCATGTAGATTAGACCAAAATAGTGTGTCTACTGTAATATATTCAAAGCCATCTCTCCTCACTACAATGTAAGTATCTAAATTACATACATCTTTAATTATATTCTGCTTAATAGTTTCTTGTGTTGCAGAATTTATTTATAAAAGTCCTTTCAGTTACACTTTATATTCCATTTACTTTGTACAGTGGCCACATGCAACTTTTTCCATTCTTTTGCCCATTGAACATTTTTAAATTAATTTTTATTGGAGTATAGTTGATTTGCAATGTTGTGTTAGTTTCTGCTGTACAGCAAAGTGAATCCGTTATATATATATATATATACATATATCCACTCATTTTAGAGTCTTTTCCCATATAGGTCATTACAGAGTATTGAGTAGAGTTCCTTGTGCTATACAGTAAGTTATTAGTTATTTACTTTATACATAGTATTGTGTATGTATCAGTCCCGATCTTCCAATTTATCGCTCCCCCTTCCCTTTCCCCCTTGGTAACTGTAAGTTTGTTTTCTACACCTGTGACTCTATTTCTGTTTTGTAAATAATTTCATTTGTACCATTGTTTTAGATTCCACATATAAGCGATATCATATGATATTTGTCTTTTTCTGTCTGACTTTCTTCACTCAGTATGACAATCTCTAGGTCCATCCATGTTGCTGTAAATGACATTATTTCATTCCTTTTTATGGCTGAGTAATATTCCATTGTCTATATGTACCATATCATCTTTATCAATTCCTCTGTTGATGGACATTTAGGTTGCTTCCATGTCCTGGCTATTGTAAATAGTGCTGCAATGAACATTGGGGTACATGTATCTTTCTGAATTACTGTTTTCTTACCATTGAAATTTCACTAATGAAAAACACACTCACTCAATATTAACATTATGAGCTGGTACACTGAACTTGTATAGGCATAAAGTTAACAACTCAGAGTATCTTCTCAAGTTTGATCTGTTGAAACACGTAATTCCATCTTTCATGACATAACTTGCTTTTTTATTTTTTAAAACTGCATTGAATCTCTTGACCAACGATTTTAAAAAATGCTATCCATTGACAACAAAACAAACAAACAAACAAGCATTAGTATCAATTTTTTAATCCCTTTTTCCTCAGTGCTACACATGAGGATACCACTGGTCCCCATGCTGGTAGAGTGTTTAGTAACATCAATATAAAAGAATTAGATTCTTCAGGACTTCCCTGGTGATGCAGTTGTTAAGAATCCGCCTGCCAATGCAGGGGACTCGGGTTCGATCCCTGGTCCAGGAAGATCTTACATGCTGCGGAGCAACTAAGCCCGTGTGCCACAACTGCTGAGTCTGCTCTCTGGAGCCCACGAGCCACAACTACTGAGCCCGCATCCTGCAACCACTGAAGCCCACGTACCTAGAGCCTGTGCTCCACAACAAGAGAAGCCACCACGATAAGAAGCCTCTGCACCACAATGAAGAGTAGCTCCCACTAGCTGCAATTAGAAAGAAAAACACGTGAGCAGCAAAGACCCAACACAGCCAAAAATTTTAATTAATTAATTAATTAATTTTAAAAAAAGAATTAGATTCTTCAAGGAATGAAATCTATTTCAAATTATGGTCATGACAGTTGTCTTCAACTCAGAATGTCTTGTTCATTATAATGTACATTTTGAGAACAGCCTTGACACTGAAAGGGATAAAGTTTTGTCATTTTTCTCTTTAACACATTCAACAAGTTCCCTGAAGCAATGAAGTTCAATATAACACTGTTTGCATTTCTTTCAATTTGCATAATTCTGTAGCTAACGAGATGCTGAACATTATGAGCAAGAGATAAATAGGTTTCCCTTAAATTATTTAAAAAGTCAACAAAATTTTTGCTATCTTTTGTTCTGAATTAAAATATGATTTCAAAGCTTCGAATAAACTGAGAATTTTCAGCTCCATTTGTTAAAGACACCAATGTTTTTTGAATGTGAAATAATTGGAAAATGTTGAACTTCAATTATTTTATAGTTGTTTTACCAAATTTTAAAGAAAAAGCTAATCTTATGCAAGTTGTCTCATAAAACTTGCTACCCAGCTCATGTCATAGGCTAAAATAACAATTTCAAAACTAAATAAAGGCAATACCAAAAAATCATTTATAAACATAGATGCAAGTATGCAAATAAAATATTAGGTAAGACAATCAAGAAATGAATTTTGAAACCAATGTTCTATTATTAGAGTATATGTCAGGAATGCAAGAATGGTTCCATAAGCAAGACTTGAAAATACACATTCCAAGAGATTATTGTTGCATATGTAATTAAATCTTCCATGGCTATTTTCATAAAATGACATATGACTACTCTCAAAAAACATCAGAATTCTGCAAGACATTTTGAATTAAACTCCATTGTGAGAACATGTGACATCATCATTTGGTTGGCTAAATGACCACTGGGAACAGTGCTGCAAAAGTTGGCCAGTTGGAAACTGCAAGACTGAGCTCATATGAAGTAACTGAGAGTTGGTAATAGTTATAAGCATAAGTGTTATTTTGTGATATCTACAACAGGTATAATATATAGAAAAATATACATGATTTCTGTTGATACCAGTACTACAGGTAATGTTTAATAGTATTGAGTTTTTGCCTATATTTTCAGTGAAAGAAAATGCTAAATTTCTCATAAGAAAATTAGCCTTGCAGATTAGTGAAAATAAAGACTGGCTATTTTTCCTTACAAGTTTACAAATATCCTAAATTTTGCCCTTAACCCCTTCGCAGACCATGGACCAAGGTTAAGAATCACTGTGTCTTGACCCAGATAATATTGTACCCCAGGGTATTAATAGAACTTACACATATAATAATACTACTAACCACAACAGTAATAGAAAACATTTGAGTATATTACATATGTTTATTAATCCACTAGCATTATGAGATACATATAGGCGTTACTTTCATTTCACATTGAAGAAAGTGAAATTTACGTGGAACAACTTAGCTTAAATTACACATAAAATTAGTGGAAGTCAGAGCCAAAACTGAACCTTACATTTAATATCAATGTCAGTATCAATACTTTGCATGATGATGAAAATGTGAAAGACTATACAAACATACAGATGTTAGGTGTCTGTGTGTGTGGCGTGTATTTGTGTGTCTTGCAATAGAACCTCACACTCAGGCTATACTGGATGATTAGATAAACTGTAGAAAAGTTTAGCTGGAGACCTCAGAGTAAGGAATCAGATATTATATGAAGACACAGGAGAATTAAGCAATTGAACAAAAGAGGGAGAAAGTTGGTTCTTGAGTCAGGAGTATAGATAAGCGTTGTGGGATAAGGACAACAACTAAATACCAGTTGACCCTAAAAGTGGGTAAGAGAAGTACCCAGATGCTCTAACAGCAAGGCTAACATTTTCCACACTTAACTGTGGGTCACTCCTTTCCTAGAAGAAGAACATAGGTTCAATCATTATGAAAATAAGAGACTGCATTTCCCTGTCACATGGTAGCACAGTGCTAATGAGCTGCCCTGAAAACTTCAGATCAACGTTGCAAGCTTCAGATGAAAGCTTTTTTGTGTTCAGTTTCACATAATGGTATTTATCAAAATAAGATAAATATGTAAGACCCTTCCTAGGTTTTTCCTACCTGTCTATTATTTACGTGTTTAATGATATTTATTACCAAGGTGCTAGATAGTTAGGTATGTGCTAGAGGTCTTTCACATTTCACCACCTGCAAAAGATGTTCAATAAATTAAACTGTGGTGGTGTCACTTGGCAGGTTTCCTAATTGAGCAGTAATCTAAAAAATAATTTCTTTGTAACCATCACTTAAGCTGTAAATGTAAGGCAATATTATTTGTTAGGGAAAAGCAAGAATAATTTAACTATAATTATTGTGAAAACAGACAGTACACCAATCTTAACAGCATACAAATGATATACCTCTCTAGTTAAAACACCTGAGCTTGTTTACAGCTCTCTCATTATTGAATCTCCAAAGACCAAACAAAAATAGTGATGTTTTTAATTATCCTGACTGCAACTCACATTAAATTAAAATGTGCCCCAGAGGGTATGCAGAATTTGTGATTTTTGAAACCATGTAGAATATCCATTTTATATTCAGAGACCTGTAGCTTTTCTAGGAAAAAATAACAGAATCAAAAATATGTAAACTTTATATATCCTGTAAAATACTGACTTTTGTTTCTTTTGTATAATTAATCTATTATCTGTATATAAAACAATGCAAGTTAAAATACAAAGGAAAGGGTATATATTTTATATATGATTTGTTATAATTTTCTGTGTACAACTATATTTAATAAATTTGAGGCATATTAGAAATAAAAATATTAGGCCTGCATTTTTCACAGCTAATTTCTAGACCTAAAAATTTCTGCAAATAAAAGTTTAATGCTTAAAAAATTCCAGATAGTTAAGAGACTAGAAAATGGAATTATCTAGCACAATTATCCTCCACAGAAGATGAGTTGATAAGTTTCTGGATAAACATATTATTTAGTGATGTGGACATAATCAGCAAAATAATTAAAATTTAAAAAATTTTAAATTTAAACGTTTCAGTCTGGGAATAGGATGAGTGTGGAAAAATGAAACTGAAAGGACATTTTTTTTTAATTCATTTATTTTTATTTATTTATTTTTGGCTGCATTGTGTCTTCATTACTGCACTCAGGCTTTCTCTGGTTGCAGTGAGCGGGGGCTACTCTCCATTGCGGTGCATGGGCTTCTCATTGCAGTGGCTTCTCTTTTGCACAGCACAGGCTCTAGGCACTCAGGCTTCAGTAGTTGCAGCACGCAGGCTCCGTATTTGTGGTCCGTGGGCTCTAGAGTCCAGGCTCAGTAGTTGTGGCCCACGGGCTTAGTTGCTCCGCAGAATGCGGGATCCTCCCGGAGCAGGGCTCGAACCCGTGTCCCCTGTGTTGGCAGGCAGATTCCCAACCACTGCACCACCAAGGAAGCCCTGAAAGGACATTTAAACCCATTTGAACACTTAAAAATGTATAGCCATGTACATTTATTACTTCCAATATTATAAATTAAAAAATAATTATAAATGTACTAAGTTACTCTTCTTAAGATTTCTGTCCCAAGATTTCTGGCTTTTCTGGTGATATGCACTGATTAATAGTGTTAGCACAAATTATTATTTTCTTATGCATAAATACCAATAGCTACAGTTAAGGAATATAAGATTTCTTTAATTGTCAAAGACATAAGTTTTGACATCTTATACCAGGATAGTGGCAGTGGGGTAGTGGTTAGTAAATGTATTATGAATATATTTTGAAGGTATAGCTGACAGGATTTTCTGAGATGGACCATGGCAATGAGAATAGTGAAGGATGCCTCCAATATTTTTGACCATGGTGACTGGAAGAATGATTTCCTGTGGAAGAAAAGACTATAGAAGGAGAAGACTTATAGGATAGGAAATCACAGCAAATTAAAGGCAACCAAAAATTCTTTAGCACTTATACCATTGAGAGGCAGGTCCATGCCTTTGCCCTTAAAACTGAGTGGGCTCTGTGACTGTTTTAACTCATGAATTATTGTGCATGTGACACTGTGCCAGTTTCTGAGCCCATGCCCAAGAGATTGGCAACTTTACTTTGTTTTTTGGAACACTTTCTCTTGGAATCTGAAGCTCCATGTAAGAAGTATGACTACTTTGGTCTACTACTGCACTGTAAGAAAACCCAAGCCATGTGGAGGGATCATGAAGGATGAAGCCATATGAACTGTAATGGAGATAGAGAGAGAGAGGTGACACAGAGAGACACAGAAAGAAAACCATGTATGAAAGAGCAGAAGCCATCTTGGGAATAGATCATTCAACCCAGACACCCCAGTTGATGGTACTTGCCTCTCTCTGACTTTTTTCTCCTGTTCATCCTTTCTCCATTCCTATTTTTCCCTTTTTTATCATCTTTTCAGTTCCTTTTCCCTTATTTCTCTCCCTGGTTTTTACTTCCATGATACTAAGAGTAGAAGTAAGTAACAGGGCTTGAGGGAAGGGGTTGAGAGGGAAAGAAAAGTACACAGGTATTTTTTTTTTCACTTCCCCTTTGGAGGTGTTTGGTGAGGAATATGGCGCATTTTTCTCTTTCTGGGGATTGGAGCATCTCTCCACCCTCAGCCCCTCCGATTTTCTCAGCAATGATGTCTAAAACAGGGATTCTTAACCTTGAAAAACAGTTTCTATTTTTATTGGTTTCTTTATGATTTTGTAGGTGAGAGAAAACCTTGCCATCCCTACAAAGTCAGTTCACTGTGTGATATTTTTCCATTAGAATGTTTAAGATAATCACTTTTGAGAACCATCTATCTGATCCCTTCCCAAATTCCTAAACCACAAGATCCTGAGCAAGATAAAATGGCTGTTTTAAGACATTAAGTTTAGGAGTAGTTCACTACACAGCAATAGATTATCAAATCAGGATCGAGTTGTTTTATACATGTTAATTTTGAGATGCCCATAAATTGTCATAGTTTCAACATATTCCAGCTTTGGGATATTCGATGAAATTTTTTCTGAGGATTAAATGAAATAATATCTGCAGAGAGGTCTAGTTTAGTTCTTTCCTGTTATAAATTACTCAACAAGTGTTAAATGGTTTTCAATATTTAAAGTCACCTGATAGTTAAAAAACAGAGGAAATTAAATATGTTATGAATCAGAATGCTGTATAAGTTTTATGGCAATTAAATCACACAGATAGGTAGAGGGAACAAGAAGAAATGAAATCAAGAATACATACATTAGTATCATCCTATTTTATAGTGGATATTCAATAGATATTCTTTAAATATAATATTTAATTTTTTTAAGTTTATATAATTTAAGGCTTAAAAGTTAACAACTAGAATAACCTGAAAAAATGTTTCTAGAATAGGGAGGGAAAAGCAGACCAAATTGGTGTTCTATTAAAAGCATGATAATTTGTTCTTTTTAAAGCAGAAAATCATATGTTTGTAGCAGTTTTCTACAAAGTGTGTGTGTTGGAAGGGGTGTGTGTATAATGGAAAACAATATGGATTATATAATTCACTTATAGAGATAATATTGAATATATATTTCATATGCCAGAAATAACTTTTTAAAGATATGCAATAAATTCTGGATTGTAGGAGAAGGAAAAACTTCTCATTTTTTACTTTCATAATTTTGCAATTTCAAATGAAGACTACAAAATACAATGAAAGTAAATTTCCAATTATTACTCAACACATTTTTAAAGCATATGACACTTCTCATCTAACAAATAAAAATGAAAATGCCCACATTTTACTTAAAACTTGAAGTATCTATATAGTCATTAATGTGCTTTTTAAAGTAATCCCCTCTGTGATAACTAGAAGCTTTTATTCTTCTGTCCTCTAAGTCTTTCTGATTCCAGTTTATCCAGTTATTTTAAGTCAGCATAAGATGAATTCTTCTCAATTAAAAAATAAAGAATATATTATGCTATACTTCAGAATTCTATTCTTATACTTTCTGAGTAGACTGGACACCTCAAATCTGTCAGGACTAGAGATTCAGAGAGCTGTGGTTACTGTCTTCATTTTCTCCTTTCCCTTCCAATTCAACTCAAAAATTGACCTTGTGACCACAACTGCTACCTTTAGCCATGAGCAAAACATCATCAATCATACTTTTAAAAAGAGAAAGCTTTCTACAGGCTGTACTACTTTACCAAAACCAAGTCTCTACTAGTATGATGAAACAGAGAACTACTTTGATCATTCAAATCATGTGGGTCCCAAAGCATAATACTTTTCACTAAAATATTTAAATAACTGTGTCAAAAGTGATATTTTTCTTTAAAATGCCTGAAAATGGCACACATTCTCTGATTCTCCTGCTAATAGAAGCTGTTCTGTCTTACCCCACATCTTAGTTCTATATAAGAATTAACCTCATGTCATAGTCTTCATTTTGCCTATGCAAACCTCTATTTCATAATATCATTATTCATTTATTTTTGTTATAACTATTATTACTGATTATTTGGTTTATGTTTTCTAAACAGAAAGGACTAGAAACAAACAAACAGGCAAGTAGATGAATCTGTAGTCTTTATGGTGAAATACCCTGAGAGAAGAATCATTCAATAGTCCTTTTGTGGCACTGTCAGAATTATTTTTCAAAGAACTGAACCATAGAGAATTCTGTCACTAGCTCATAGTTTAAATATATTTTTATGAAAAAAAATAGATTTAAGCAAAAGAAGGCTAAGGAATTATATTGTACTTAAAAATAAAAGTTTAGTTTAAGAAACTAATGCAACACCATAAATATTTTATTAAAATTCCTTCAAGTCCCCATTTTCTTTTTCTGCTTTGCCTTCTTTATCTTTGCAGCATATGCATTATAACCTACTGTGTATAAAATGTACTTCACCTGTCAGAGGGCTTGGGAAGCTTTCACAGTCTAATGTTTGAGACATTCTAATTTATCACCGTGCAAGAAACTATGACACATTTAGTGCATCATTTCCCTGGGGACTGTATTGTGAGTTGGCAATGGGGTAGAGAGAGTGACTTGAAAGGTCATTTCTATGTCTTGCTTTTATGCTAAAACATTGAGAATGGGTTGTGTTTGCTTTTTCAGGATTATCAGGCATTTTAAAAGGTAGACATGCAGCCATTTGGGTATAAAAAGAGGTGATAACTGACAACTCAATATATAGAGTAAAATATGAAAGCAGTATGAGATTCTGATAATAGATATCATCCACTCCAAGAATATTTGAGCATGACAGAGGTTCCATGACTTGAACCCTCAAGTTCAATTGTTGTACAAGTTAGGAAGACTAAGTACTAGGAAGGAAAAATAACCAGAGAGTTTGAATGGCTTTCATAATTCCTGCCATTTCAAAACAAACCAAAGAACAATCGCCACAAATTTACTAGTTTGAGCATTCTGATGGGAGCTCTAAAGGGAAATTCTGACAAGGAAGAAGAATCACACGTAGAATCATAGAGCAATTGCAGGCATGACTAACTTGAAATAGAAAAATTGAGCCCAGCTGCTTTGTACAGACCACTGGGGAAAGATCTGGGTTCCTGTTGTCTACTGCAATTCTTGGCAAACCTCATCACAATCTAGTACGTGTTTCTATGCCTAGTAATTAAAAACCAAAACGTTCCAAGCAGTTGCACAGAGGCTGAGGTCAAAAGACCATGTTAGGACAGCTGAACTAGCTCAGCTGCCTTTCTAGAGGAAAATTGCTTTGCATAATTAAACTTTCAAGGGTGTAATTAGAAGAGGAACCACTCCCACCTCCTAAGGCCCATTCTGATACAGTCAAAATTTCTTCTAATGGTATGTTCTTGGAATGGAGACAGGGTATCAGCGTATGACCTGGAAGCCATATTGGAAAGGAAGTTACATTGGAAAATCTTTTGTTGATTTCTCTTTTACATATCTTCCTTCCTCTCTCTCCTCTCATTTACTGCCAATCTTTATCTTGTAAGTAAAATTTAGGACAAGCATTCGTTACCACCCTAATTTCCACCAAGGACCCACATCTCTTTTGTTACCTAATGTAGTAAATCAATCAACAGCTACACTTCTGTTGTATTCACCACATGTCACACACTAGTAATACAAATGGTAAGAAGGGCATGATCCTTACAGATAGAACTGAGTACTCCCAGTTAGAGAGACAGAGAAGTCAGCAAAAAATTACAATATCATACATTTGGTACATATGTGTCATGGTGCATAAAGGGATAAGGGCTCACACATTTTGAAGGTCAGAAACGGTTGTCGGGGAGAAATACAATCAACTCTGAGACCAGAAAGAAATTAGTTGGAATTATCTGGGTGAAGCAAGGGTGGATCTTTTCTCAAGCATTTGGAACAGCGTGGGCAAAATGCCGAAGGTGAGCAAGAATTGTCATGTTCCAGGACTTCCCACGGTAAAGCTTTTACCCAAATAACTCCGTCTATTCTCTCTACCTTCACTCCTTTTAAAACACACCACTTCCCCAAGCTTCATCCATTGATATTGTCTGTATCCTTTATCTTCTAGCTCTTTCAAGGATTTCTCTCTTGCAGTTAGCCCTTCTCCTTCTGTTTTCTTCTGTCCCTCTCATGGGTATCATTATAACCCTTTACACGTACATGTATTAACAATCAAAAAAATGAGGAAAAAACATTTCTTGACCCCCATGCTAAGGATTTTGGTGTTTTATCTGAAGCTATTGGACAACCAGTGAAGGGTATTAAGAGGAAATATCATAAAGGTTGACCCCTTGAAAGTATCATCCTGGCTTTTGTGTAGTATCTATTGGAGGGGGCAAGGCAGGAAATAAGAAGACCTATCAGGAGGCTTGCTAGTGGCCTCATCTAGACAGTGACAGTGGGGAGAGACGTTAGATGGATACAGAGAGAGTGACGAGAAGCACAAGAGAAGGTGTGGCTGGATCAGATGATTGGCTCAACCTGTTGAATTTGGGGGTCTGATGAACTTTCAGGTACAATTATTAGACATAGTTATCCAAGGAATAAACTGGTAGGAAGTTTGAAATCTTTGGTCTATGAGGTCTGAAATCAATTTTTCTCAATTCTTATTCTGACTTGTTGCTAACTACTTCCTACCACTGGCTTCCCTGCAATACAATATCCTTGAGTATAAAATAATCGGATTTCAATACAGAATTATAAGATTTCTATCACTTTCCAGCTCTAAAATTCTAAGTGTCTGATTCTTAGACCAATTTTTAATCCTGGAGAAAAAAATCCTGTATTTAATTCAAGTAATGTCTGAGCTCCTCAACATGAATCATCTGGCAATCCTTTGATTTAAAATTCCGGGCAAAACTGGGCCTTTCTTCTTAGGCAGAGAAGAGATTGAATTCACCTTCATGGATCTTTTTTTTTTTTTTTTTTTTTTGCGGTATGCGGGCCTCTCACTGTTGCGGCCTCTCCCGTGCGGAGCACAGGCTCTGGACGCGCAGGCTCAGCGGCCATGGCTCACGGGCCCAGCTGCTCCGCGGCATGTGGGATCTTCCCGGACTGGGGCACGAACCCGCATCCCCTGCATCGGCAGGCAGACTCTCAACCACTGCGCCACCAGGGAAGCGCCCATGGATCTTTTTAAATTCACCCAAAAGCAGTATCTGAGACAAGGTTTTGACCACATGTCAGCTTTTTGAAAAGTAAGAAAAACGCCAGTGGGGGGAGAAGCAAATCAGAGAAGCAAGGAAAGAGCCAATAAAGGGTATGTTTTAAAGCCAGCTCCCACAGTGGGTTACTGGAACTTAATCCCACTGAGAAAACTTGGGGCGGGGTGAGAGAGCCGGGGGAGTTACACTACCTTCTGTCAGTCACTGCTCTTGGGCTGTGACTATGGCACATCCAGCCAGATGCATGCAAGCCAAAGGGCTCTTCTACAGCCATAGACACTATTCAGACAGAAAGAGCAGGTGCTGGAAGTCAGGCGGCAGCAGACTCATAGGGTGAGGGGATACAGTTAAGGCCCAGTTGTTGTCTGCTCTACTCCCTCAGCAGAAAAAGTCTAAAACAAAATCTTCACTAGCCCAGAACCTCAAGAACCCCATGCCCTGAATAAACTGCAGGTTGGTTCCTGTAAATTGAAGACACTAGGACTGGCTAAAATGTTCCCAAGACTTTTCAGAGCCATTGCATAGTCTTGTGATTTACATATCTTTCTGGGCATTTACCTTTATCTCATATAAATAGGAATGTAGAGATCTGAATAATCATTGAGGTAAGAAAGAATTATTATGACCAATATCTAAAAAAGAAAATAAGACTTTTCTGAATGACTCAAAAATTTTATGGATACTTCATCAGCTATGTATTTTATTTCTTGGGAACTTATTGATATAAATACATTTATTTCAAATTTACCTAATTTATAAACCTAGTTTTAGAAGAGAAACCTGACACAATAATTAGAAATGTCACTTTTACTTCCCAAAATAGTGAAGTTAATTTAGTCATTAAGAGTTTTTAAATAAAATTCTTGCTGATCTATCAAAAAAAAAAGGTAACAAGTCCAAGTTCTTTAGTAATTTTACTGTAATTAGTAAAAACTTTTCCTTGTATATTCAAGATAGAGTAAAAATTTTCTAATTTATTTCCTCTGATCTCTTAGAGTCTTCTCAGGATAAATTATACTTGGTCATTTTTCAGAAATAGGAAATAAATGATAGGCATATTTCATTTTGAACTTTCCTGCTATATTTTTTTTCTTTTTTTAAAAAATATAGGTACATGACAGGGCATCTCTCTAACAATTCTTTCAAATATGTAAGGAAGGGATAAATTCTCACTTTTATGTATGTCCTAGGTGCTTAGCCTAGTGCCTTCTGAATGACACTCAAAAGGTTTATTAAAATAACATTATTAATACTCTCAATTTCTTTCTCAGTTTGGACTTTTAAAGGCTTATGTCTGTATAGTGTCTTATACAAACATATGATGGGCAGTGACAATTCAGCTCTGGGAGGTCAATAATCATTTGTCCAAGTATAATTGAGGAAGGGCAAATTTGCTATATAAGTCTTATTTAAGACAAGGACTGGCAAGCTAACACATCTGTCCAGTGTATGAGATGACTGTAATTGATGACATGTGCTACAGATGAACGATGTCCTTGAAACATTGTTTAAAAGACCTTAGTTCTGTAACTACAGTGGATTAAATGGTGCCACCCCCACCTCCCCAAAAAGATTTGTCCACTCAAAATCTGTGAATGTGACCTTATTGGGGACAAGGTTCTTTGTGGATGTAATTAAATTAAGGATCTCCAGATGAAATCATTCAGGATTATCTGGGTAGGTCCTTATTCCAATACGTGGTCTTCTACGAGACAGAAGAGAGAAGAGACACACACTGAGGAGAGGCCATGTGAAGATAGAGGTAGAGTTACGCAGCCACAAGCCAAGGAACGCTGGAGCTCCCAGAGCTACGAGGAACGAGGAAAGATTCTCCCCCAAAGTGTTTGGAAGAAATATGACCCTCCAATTGCTGGATTTCAGACATCTGGCCTCCAGAACTCTGAGAGAATAAATGCCTGTTGTGTCAAGCCACCGAGTTTATGGTTATTTGTTACAGCAGTCACAAGAAACTAATACCATACAGGCATTATCTTTTCAACAAAAACTATTTTCAGTCTTACAAGTGACCTTTTGACAGTAGTTTCCATTTTCATACCACCTGAAAACTACAAAAGGTTGTTACTGTGATCCTAGCTTCGACATTTTCAGTTTGAGCAAATATGGCAACATGACCCGTGTTCCCTGTATATCTGTTTTCCTTGAATTCTCAGCACATGGAATGTGTCCACTTTCGGCAAGGCATGACTATTTGGCTAGTTCTACTCAAAGAAATACAAAACAGAAAGGAAGTACCAATGTATGATTCCTCGTGCTCTTTTTCACCACTCCAATGACCAAGAGTCTTAGCTGGCTTGACTAAAAGAGAATATCACAGACTGGGTGGCTTAAACAAATATTTACTGCTCGCAGTTCTGGAAGCTGTGAGTCCAAGATCAGGGAACTATCATGGTCACATTCTTGGTTAGGGTGCTGTTCCTAGCTTGAAGATGGTCACCTTCTTCCTGTGTCTTCACATGGCAGAGTGAAGGAGCTCTGCTCTCTCTCCCTCTTGCTATAAGGGCACAAACCCCATTACGGGACCCCACCCTCATGACCTCATCTAAACCTAATTACCTCCCAAAGGCTTTACCTCCAAATACTATCACATTGCGGGGTAGGGCTTCCACATGAATTGGGGTGGACACACACATTCAGCCTATAACATCAAGGAAGCAAATATTGGAATGGAGGTGCCTCTAGATCAACACAGCAGATAGCTGTCCTAGAGAATTTCCAGACCATAATGGACTTGACAAAAACAAGGAATAAATTTCTACTGTGTTAAACTATACAGAGTACCGTGATGTTTATTACCATGGTATAAACTAGATTACTTTAAGAGCATTTATAAACCTAGAATTAAGAAAGTATTATATTTTAGTAAGAATTCTGCTTATCATCCAAGGGATAATGCTGTCAGATAAATTTCCTGGGTTACAACTGTGTGATTTCATAGATTAAAATTCCATTGGGTGTAAAGCAACTGAGTGAATGTGCATTATCATAGGATTTGGCCCATTATACACACAAATTTCCAAAAAACCACATATTACTAATTAATGCATAATGTGTAACATGTAGAAACATAAAATACGGAAACATTTAAATAATAACAAATAATTGGATACTATCTGGACCCTGGAAATTTTCTATTTCTTAAAAATATTTTTATTATCTGATTTAGTTTTGGGTTAACATATAATGTTTTAGAGAAAACATGAGTATTTCAACATTCTAATCCCTGGAACCTGTGAATATGTTACTTTATGTGGAAAAAGGGACTTTGCAGATGTGATTAAGAATCCTGAGATGAGGAGATTATCCTGGATTATCTGGGTGAGCCCAATGTAATCTCAACAATGCTTATGAGGGGGGTACAGGAGGTCCAAGAGGAGAGAAGATGCTACCTATGGTGCTGGCTCTGAAGATGGATGAAGGGGCCAAGGAATGGCTATGGTTTCTAGAAGCTGGAAAAGGCAAGAAAATGTCTTTCTTTACTAGAGCTTCTGGGAAGTCTACCAACGTCTTGATTTTAGTTCAGTGAAACTCATTTTGGATTTCTGACCTCCAAAACCGAAGATAATAAAAGTGTATTGTTTTAAGCCTCTAAATTTGTGGGCATTTTTGAGAGTAGCAATAAGGGAACCAATACGACTTTTAACTAATTTTTTTTTTACCTACATCGATATCTGTCTTAGAAAGTTCTAAATTGTTGCCTACCCTCACCTTCTCAGCAATCTGGCATTTCAGTTTGCTCCATGGGCTTAAAATGTTTTAGGAATTTTCATTTTAAAATCCTTCAACTGACAACGCATTGTGTAATATGCAAACATTAGTTTTAGGGTAATCTAAATTCCACATACATTACGATAGGAAGAATAACTGGATCTCTGCTAATATCACCCTGTCCTACATACATAGAGTTCATAATTTTCCCATTCAAAGCAGAAAACAAGGGGTTGGTGGAGAAATACGAGGCTATACTTTCAAGGGGGATTAAGATAATTTGATATAGCAAAAGATATTCCACTCACAACCATCCTTTATTTTATACCACGTTCTCCATCTTTATAAGAAAAGCATAAACTAAAAAGGAATGAGCTCTTCTTGTGAGTTTTGATATTTGATTATTATTTTTAAGCACTGCTGATTTTTTAAAAATGGCCCCTGACAGAGACAATTTCAATTCCTGCAAGGAGTGATGCATTGGACCACTTTTTAAAAATGTTTGAATACAATGTCTTCTTTGGGGTGGGATAGGGAGGGTGGGAGGGAGATGCAAGAGGGAGGGGATATGGGGATATATGTATATGTTTAGCTGATTCACTTTGTTATAAAGCAGAAACTAACACACCATTGTAAAGCAATTATACTCCAATAAAGATGTTAAAAAAAAAAGTTGTATTTTTCAGGCTGGGAAGCTACAGCCACGACTGTTGCCACCTTTGCCACTAGAGGCACCACTGGCGACCTTACAGGTCACAATGTGGAGGCACTGCTTCTGACAATGCTAATGGCACCGCCAGAAGCAAGATCAAATGTCCTCCTGCTTCCTCTCTTTCCTTTGTTTCGCTTTCCATTGGCAGACACTCTCAGGAAGCCAACTTGCAAGGCAGTCACTTTTTTCCCCAGAATTGAGAAGAAGTAAGGCATAACAAGTATCCTGCTACTGCACTTGAAGAAGAGCATAAAGTGTTTGGGTTATGAAAGCAAATTTATTTATATATATAGTTTGATTTACTGAGACACCAGGATAATCCGATTGTTTAAACCTGAGTATAGAAATCACAAATAAAAGCACAAATCAGTTCAATAACTGCCAAATCATTCATTCTTTTTTCTTTTCCAATACAAGTAATACTCATAAAAAGGAATAAAATAGTGTAATTTGAAGAGATGTGGATGGACCTAGAGATTATCATACAGAGTAAAGTAAGTCAGAAAGAGAAAAACAAATATCGTATGATATCATTTGTATGTGGAATCTAGAAAAATGGTAGAGATGAACTTATTTGAAAAGCAGAAATAGAGTCACAGATGTAGAGAAAAAACTTATCGTTACCAAGGGGGAAAGAGCGGGTAGGGTGAATTAGGAGATTGGGACTGACATATATACACTACTAAGTGTAAAATAGATAACTGATGAGGACCTACTGTATAGCACAGGGACAGGGAACTCTACTCAGAGCTCTGTGGTGACCTAAATGGGAAGGAAATCTAAAAAAGAGTGGATATATGTATACCTATGACTGATTCACTTTGCTGTACAACAAGAACCTAATACAACATTGTAAAGCAACTATACTCCAATAAAAAATTAAGAAAACAAATAATAAATAAGTAAACACCTAGTCTCTGTTCAGTCATAATAAAAATTGCCTCTATCTCATACATCTTCTTTGCTCCCTCCTTAACAAAAATCATATTCTGGATCCTAAATTTAATACAAAGTGCCTAATGTACCTCACCTGCCATTCAGCATGAAACAACTAGGTAGCATTAACCTGAGAGACTTTTCTCTGGGAAATATTATTCAGTGATACTGAGGAGAAAGGGGCATAGACTTTACACTGCAGGCTCACCCAATTATGCCCTCTAGTAAAAGGGGGCTTTCCTTATGAAGGCATTTTAAAATACCCTTCTTATTTCCACAGTCCACAGAAAACACTAATTCAGTGGAACACAGCTGCCAAAGAGAATGAAAACATAGCTCACCAATATCACTGAAACAAAGAGTGACTGGGTCCGGAAGTTGTTCTGGAGTTAACCAGAAAGTAAAACAATCTGTGATTAGTAAAGAGAGTCCTGTGGCTAGAACCTGGCATCCTATTACAGAAATCTTAAGGCAAAATAATGTAGGACACCCGAGAGTATTTTAGAGACTAGAAAACCAACTTTTATTTCAGACAAGAAGTCTTTGCCTAGCTAGTTAAAGAGAAGAACAGGAGAATGATTTTTAAAAACCTGAACATTATATATAGGATTGTTTCTCAACACTTTTATCTACCTTCTTTGTGATAAATTAAACATCTCAGCTCCCCTCTAACAACGCCTGGATATTCTGACAATTATAATGAAGATGCCAGTTACAAATTATTGCTTTGTGTCTCCCAACCAGACAAGAATGTCTATCAAGCTTTACTTTCTGTTATTTGTATTAGGAAAACAATTTAAATTTTCCATACACAAAATTATAATATTAAAATGCTTTTAGAAATTTCAAATATCCCTCTTTACCACGGCTCAATAAAGGTTGCATTTCCTAGATACAATTTTTTACCCAAACTTTTATCCTCAGCATATAGTGTTATAATACCTGGTCCTCAAAAAAGTTTGATCAGAGGAAAAAAGCACAAAGAATAGAAAGAACAGGTCAGAATACATGTGTTTTACTCCCAGCTTTGCTATTCATTATCTGCATGAAATTGTCCTGTTTACCCTTTGAAAAATACACGGATTGTACCATGTACAATCTTACAGAAATCTGTATGACCTCTTTGACCACTAACAGTCTATGAGCTTGTGATCATTATTTATGGTTTTGATTCTGTGTAACGCATGCCTCTTCAGAGATGGGAAAATGTATACCTTGATAAATGTATAGAAGAAAATCTATAAAAATTAAAGAAAAATTTCTAGTTAAACACAGCAGATAGTGGACACACGTATCTTCTGACTCTAAAAACTTCTAAAATGATAGTTTAAAAACTACAATATATAAGTCCTCAAAAATGAAAAGAATGGAGCAAAAACATCAGTGAACAAAATATGTTGGCAAATATTTGAAAGGCAGAAAGCTGATAAAATGGTGAACTTTTCAGAGATAACTTACTTAAAGTACATTTGAGGCCAGTACTGGAGGCCTTTGGAAGCAGTCAATTCCAAGGAATGTGTAGATGAGCTATGCACCTAAAAATAGAGGAAGTGATAGAAAATTCTCATATAGATATATTGGACTGCCCAGTCCCTTCTGGAAATTGCTGCCTTGAAAGTTGAGAAAATAATAAAGACTTAACAATTCAAAAATGCAAACTATTTACTTTCCATGCATGTCATATTACAAATCAATTGAAGAGAAGCAGAAAAGGAAATGGAAGATTGATAATCTAGCAACAAAAGATTTAACAAAGCAAAGTGGCCAAAAAGAGGTCTAGGATAACAACTTGACAGCATTCCTCAAGAGAAACCAGTCTAGATGTAATTAGGAGACTAGAGTGTTCCAGGAGAAGTTCTCCAAGGGGGAAAAGGCTTTAAAATTTTATCTGCTATGTTTGACTATCTGGAGGAAAAAGTATAAACTGGAACATGACAGATTTTATATAAGATAGATAAGAATAGGTACATAAAAAATGATGTAAGTTAGAAAAAGAAATTTTATGTCAAAAAAAGAAAATATTGAAAAAGAAAGTAAATAAAATCATAGCATACCCTTCTGTCTACATTGAACACTGACATGATCCCAAAATAAATACTAATTAGTTATTTGATTAAAAATTCTACAAAATATTTTGAAAGACATAAGTTATTATGAACAGAACCTCCTTCTAGAGAGAGATAATGGAGTAGAGTTTGGAAAGGATCCTTTTAAAACATTTGCATGTTTTCCATGTGCATGTCAGAGTCCCAAACAGGATGCCTCAGTTTTCTGTGCAGCAAACGTGAGTAATACCCTGACCCTATTAACAATTTAGGGCATGATGTATATACTAGTTTTTCCTTGCTTCAGGAAAAATACTAACGCTTCTCATATTTCAATTTATAATAAATTAAATACTTGAATAGTAATAAATAGATTGTATGGTTTGGAAACATGAAAAAAACAACTTCCCTGAATGTTGCCTTACAAGAATGCTACACATTTAAGCTTGGTGCCAGGACAGGGGGAGGATGACAAATTCTCGCTAGGCTGGCATCTATTTCCTTTATACTGTAAGGAAGGAAGAAAAGAAAGAAAGAAGGGAAGGAAGGAAGTATAATGAATTCTGTACCAGTGAATCAGTCCCTTTGTAAGCCTTGTATAGTGGTGCAGGTAGAGGCCTTACAGGCACAAAAAGCAAACTGGTAGCTGGAAATGTGTTATTTCTGGCAAAGATCAATGGCTGCTGCTTCCAAGATAGAAGAAGCACAGCAACACGGTGTAATCAATTTACCAGCAAGCAGCTGGTAGTGCAATGTCACGTTTCAGCATTGGCCTCTGTTGCTAGTAGGTTACTTAGGTTAGGAAGCAGTAGTTGGGCCTGGGATTCTTAGGGAGATAAGAAATGTTTTGACAACAAAAGGCATACTATGAATTTAACATATAATATTAATTATCGTACATCTAGGCAGTAATGATTCAGAACCTAGTAAGTCAATGTACTGAAGATGGGTATCCAGGGTTTCCAGAAATCCTGCTTTGCTATGCAGAAAAGAGGTTTACTGATAAAGCCCGTGAGGCATATGTGCTGTGATGCTCGTAGTAGCCCCTGCAGATTAACTTGCATCCTTCTCCACCTTGGTTTCTGAAGCTTGCCTCTATCAAATGCCTTAACGGACTTCTTTGGCCACATTGGCTTTGGCTAATAGAGATTCCTGGAAGAAGACTGGAGAAGGGGAGTGAGCTTGAGATTTTTTATCCTCACAGATCCCTACCCGCAAGCTTTGTGTCCTTTCAGTTTTCAGGAAGAACTATCTCACTCCTTCAGCTTAGAGGAGCAAGGTATTTCTAGCATTAAGTTCTGTACATTACCAAACCTATGTAGCGGGTCCATTTATTAAACCCTCTCCAAAGTATACTAACTTGTGTGTGTCATCTTTTTCCTGTTGGGACTCTGATGCAGTGTGTGAAAAAAACGGGGGTAGGGAACTTTAATGAAGGTGAAAAAATGGAAACCAAGAGATTCTTTTCAATTAACAAGAAAACGGATAAATGGTTTCTGGTAAAAGTGTTTTATTGGTACTGAAGTGAGAACCTGGGCAAAGGGTAAATCCCAACAGAAGTAATTAAGTGATAATATGCAATTTCTTGTAAGAAAGACTTTAAGATTTGAAACTCCAGGAACACTAAGTTAAAGTTAGATGGAATCTATTCTCCCTGATGTTGTTACTAAACTAGCTAATTGTGTATATTCATACCAGAGGAGTGATACAATTAATTTTTAAGTATAAATCCATACTTTCCTCTACTCGACCTCAAGTAGGCAAATATTTTCACTGTTGTCCTATTGTAATCCCCAACCATCTTATGGTTTATTTGCTATGTATTACTACAATAGTAATAGATAACCAACAATACAAAACATCACTAGTTTAAACAGTAACTGTTCATTGCTCATATGTATGGAGTCAGCTGTGACTAGACCAAGTAGCTCTGCTGATCTTGGCTGGGTTTGCACATGTGATGGCTGGCTGGCTCTTGGGTGACTTAGCTCTGCCCCACATGGTCTCTCCTCCAGTATCCCAGTCATGGCAACTTCTCACGGCTGTGGAAGAACTGCAAGGGCAAAAGTGGAAATACAAGAGGACTCTTGAGACTCTGATGTGGAATCTTACAATCCCTTCAATCATATTCTACTTAGCAAAACAATGTATAGGACCAGCCCAGATTCAAGAGATGGGGAAATGGTCTTCAGCCCTGTAGTGAGAGAAAGAGCAAGATTCCCAGGTAAATGAACTGAATGTGGAGAGGGAAAAGTATTGGGGACCTTAATTCACTTGATCTAGCCCGTATGCCTTTTTACACACCTAACCCTGACTATGAGGACCAGCTGTGCAGCTCTTTCCATTATCCAGTACTCATGTCTTCAGACTAGTCATTCCCATTTTAGACAATTAAGACTATAGGTTCTTTGGATGGCAAGGAACAAGGATGTAAGGAATGGAAGTTTACACTAACCAGGGAGTAGGAGAAAGTGAGTAATTAGCCTCAGGAAAAGCAGGGCCCGTATACCAGGCACTGATGGCAGGCAGACATTAGGACTATGAGCTTTGGATTCAGGGAGCTGATTGCCTGATCAATCTCCATCTCTTTGCTTCCTGCTCAGATCCATGATTAACCTGCTCCTCTTTGCAGTCAATTAAATATGCTTCCCACGGGTCCAACAAGTCCCCACCTCCCTGCACTACTCAGTAGACTTGATGGAGCAGAGACCAGCTGGGAGGAGCTCTCCTGAGCAGGGTGGAAAGAGTGGGTCCCTTTGAGACTGCCAGCAGTCAGGTCTGGCAGGAGTCCTAAAACAATTTCTGGTTATAGAACAGGTGCTTTCCCCATTACTACTATCATTATCATAAAGACTGCTTTTCCCTTTTTATGACTCAAAAACTGTGCATGAAATGAGCCAAAGAGGAAATATAAATTCCTGATGCATCTGTGCACATGAGGAAATGTCCTCCCTTTACTAAATTGTTACTTACAATAACAATAGCAGCCGTTATGATAACAATTTCATTTCCTCAGTGATTTACAATTTTTTAGAACATTGTCCCATATTTGTTTTATTTTTCATCACTGTTTCTAGCCATAGCTCCTCTATTGCCCGTCTGTGTAAACCTGGGCAACTTTCTGCCCTTCTCTGGGCCCAGCTCCCAGCCATGGGCCACATACCGGTCAGAGCAACTCCAGTCTGGAGGGCCCCAGTGGCAATCAGGCCTATGTCCTCCATCTCAAAAGGAGAGAGCCCCAGGGTAGATTTAGGGAGGCTTGAGGCTGAGGTAGAGAATATTTTATTTTTGTATTCATTATGAACCTCAAATGTTATTGTTTATTAAAATGAGTAGGGTATTTGTTAAAAATTAATATTTCAGCACCTCCTCTCAAGTCTGAGTGTGAAGGCCAGGAAATCTGAAATTTAGACAGTTTCCCAGGTGATTCTGATGACTATTTCTATTCTATTTGACTCAGTGATTAGGTCTGTGTACAGCAAATAAAGGCAAAGTTTTTTTCCAGACCACTACATACTTGATGGTGTAACTAGCCACAAAGGATATTCACTACTTATATAGGTCTTAGTAAGTACATCAAATTAGGGGTTTGGGATTAAAATATATACACTACTGCATATAAAATAGAAAACCAACAAAGATCCACTGTAAAGCAAAGGGAACTATACTCAGTATCTTGTAATAGCATATAATGGAAGAGAATGTAAAAAAAAGAACATGTATATTTACATATATATGTATAACTGAATCACTTTGCTGTATACCTGAAACTAACACAACATTGTAAATCAACTATATTTAAATTTAAAAATTTTTAATGCAAAAAAAAAACTTCTGAAACAAAAATTGACCTCTGTTACTTGTTTTTCAAAGCACACTAAATTTTGTTTTACAAATGAAACAAGATAATCTAGTAAAATATAAATCATTATCTCACATTTAACTATAAAGTTTAATACACCTTTTTTTCAGCTTATTATTTCTATTCAGAAACTTTGGGGGTGGAATCTACAAACTCGAATTTAGTAGAAATGCTTACCTCATGAAGTTCTTCAGAAAGGAAAGGAACTGAACATCCACTTGGCCTCTAGTCTATGGGAGGTACTTTGACAAACATCATCTCACTTATAAAAACGGCCTGAATGTAGTAGTCGGGGAGTTGGGCTTGGTGGTCCTTTACCTGGGTTCATGTCTTACCTCTGCCACTTTGGGCACGTTAATTTCTCTGCTTCTGTCTTCTTATCTCTAAAGGAGGGCAATAATGTGACCAACCTCATAGGATACTTAGATAGATGAAGGGAATTCAGATAAGCAAAACTTATAGAGCTAACATACAGTAAATGCAAAGGAAATACAAGCTATTATTGTCATTGTATAATTACAATCTCTATTCATTATTACTCAATGGGATATTTTAAGGTTTCTTAAAATTAAATTTACCTATTATTTGGCTTAATTAAGGTTGGCAAAAAAAAATACAATACTAGTATATGGTAAATCGGCTTAAGACCGTATTTTTATTGTTACTGCCTTTTTTTTCGTCTATCTTTTACCTGAGTGGAAAGTATGATACTTCCATCATGCTACCATCGCCAGACCCTACTTCATGCTATAGACTCCTCAAAGACCAAGTCATAAATCCTGAAAAAAAATTAATTCTGCTACTCTCTATTATAAAGAGGAAAATCAAGGGTTCTCTCTTACCTTCTGATGAAAGATTTTTAAGATTAACTTCTTCATGGCTTGGTTTCAATCTCTTTACCATGGAATACCTCCGGGGTAATAGCTATTTTGCATTTTAACTAGCAGCCTCCTTAACCTTCTGTCTGGCATTTGAAGATCTCTGGCTGTGACTCTAATAAAGGGCAAACACTAGGGGAAGTGGCAGTCCTTCCTTTGTCTGTATTTGTTACAGCCTTTTAGGAGAAGAACAGGGAAAAGGTTTTGCTTAATTGTGTACCTTCAAGTTTCAGCAATCCCATGACATATTGGAGTGCTTTTCTTTTATGATTTCAGCTTTGCTCTTGCATTTCCTTTACACATTCCTCCAATGGAAAGCGATTTTTTATGCTTTTATAGACTGATCCAGCTCAGAGTCAAAGCAAAGTTGACAATCAAAGGCTAGGATGGCATTTGAAAAGAAGATCATACCTATGGGGTTCACAGTAGGAGTTCTCTGAAGGCCTTGACGGTCTCTTTTGAAACCAGCCTTCTCTGCATATCATTTGTTACTAAAATGCTAATACTGTACTGTTAGTGCTCAAATTGTATTCCAATTCTCTGTGGGCTTTATGTACCCTGTCCTTTGCATTGTTCCCAGACCTAATATTCAGATTGTTGGACAAAGTACTGAGCCTTTGTTCTGATCTGATAGCCACTCAATCTCCTTTAGGGCCATTTTACTGACTGATGTGTATTATGCAGCCAGAATGGGATTACCCATAATGCCTCTTCTTGCTTAAACATATTGGCAGTGAGATTAGATATTATAACGCATGCATTCTGCTTTCTCTGTGGAGATGAGGCTGCTAATTCCTTACCTCTAGGGCTTTTAGATATACGGGAAAGTTTTGGTTTCTTTGAATTTTTATTCACCTATCTCGTCTCCTTTCTGACTTATTCCCTTTGCCTTTAGAGGCGTGTGAGTATGAAGCCATAGTATTCAACATTACTTTTACTAGCTCCATGTGCTACAAGTTCTAAACAGTTGCAAGCCTCTTTTTTGGAGGGGTCAGGAGGTGGGGGGCATAGGAAGAGGATATAAGACAAAAGTTGGAAGGTGCTTATAGGAGGGCAAAATTTTCTTTCTCTTTCACTCCTTATACAGAAAGCGTGTTTGATGATGACAGAGTAAAAAAGAGAGTGTCTTTGGTAGCTTAAAAGTATATCAGCTTTATGCTCCTGGAGTGGATATCACTGCCATTGCCTATGCTCCACAGTGAAAAAATATGAATGACTAAAAGCTTTAAGGAGATAAAGAGCTTCTAGTCCCAGCCTCCCCAGTGGAATCAGGGAGAGGACAGGCTTGCATGCTTTCTCACAAAAATTAAGCCTAAACAGGTTGCTGAAGGTAAGGTAAAGAAGAAGAAAAATATCTAGCAAATCCAATATGAGGAGATAAAACACCCACCTAAAAAAAAAAAAGAAAATCAGGATAGAAAATGACTCTGATTGAGACAAATACAGAAATATTTGGTACCATTGTGGGAATTTTAGTGTATGTAAGATTAACTAATAATGACTTTCTTTTATTATAACGAATTGTATCCACATGGCCAAAATACACTATGGACCTAAGAAAGGTGATGTTTAGAAACTAGGAAGCAAAGTATAGTTGGACAGGCACTGGCCTCTACGTTAGGAGACTGAGATGTCTTGTCTGTTTGTTTGTTTTTGTTTTCCTTTCCACTTATAAATTCTGTGAGTTTGCACAACCCATATATGAAATGCTGAGAATAATCTCTTTCCTGTGTTCTGGGAAAATAAAACAAGTAATAACTTATTCAAAATGTTTTTTTTTAATCTAACAGACCTCTACCAACTTACGGTAATATCAATATCATTAGGAAATTAATCCTAGCCTTCAGCAGACTGACTCATGCTACAAGCTGCCCTCCATCTAATTGCCATCAATAATTTATCTTCATTTCATCTATAGCTCAGTATATTTCAAACTGGGAACCATGTAACTTTAGCTCTAATTCTTTCAGCCTATGGAGTTTGAGCATTAGAGAATAAATTTTGCTTGTCACCATTTTGCTGATAGTCTCCCTGGGAATAATTCTCTTTCCTATCCCAGACCTTAACATACCAGGACTGAGAATGACCTCTCACTAAATTCCCTAGAACAGTCCCTTTATCGAACCAGGACTTAGGCAAACATAATTGCTGCACATTCTTTTGAAAAGCAGAAAACCAGAGTCAGTCAGATCCCTGCGTCTAGTTGATCGAGGCTGGCTTCTCAGCTTTTGCTAGGTGTAATCCAAGTTACATTTGAGAATTTGAGACTGGACTAAAGGAATTGTGCTTGGTGCGCTGAGTTTGTTCTGTAAACCCTGACATTTAAATAGAATGACCTCGGAAACTTCACAGCTGGGGCATGCAATCAGGCAGAACTTAAGGGGAAAGAATATTTACGATTATTTAATTTTGTCAATATGGAGGTTGAGTACTTAGACACTGTAATTGAAACATAAATAAAAAATAGTAATTATGTGACATGATGGAGGTGTTGGCTAAAACTATGGTGGTAGTAATTTTGCAATATATAAGTGTATCAAATCAACACATTTTACACCTTAAACTTACACAATGTCATATGTTAATTATATCTTGATAAAGTTGGAAAAAACATAAATAAAAAACAAATCTGATTTTCATTGTTACCTGACCTCTGTACCAATTAAAATGGATTATGAGACCTGAGAAATAGAAAGCAATGTAAAGAAACAAGATCTACAAATTTATGCTAATACTAATTTAAAATCTGGCTTTTAAAAAAGTTACAATGATATTTACTGCAAAACACACACACACACACACACACACACACACACACACACACACACACACACCATAACTTCATGAAAATAAAGACTCAGACCATCATTTGGTAGCTTGCAGGATCACTCACAATAAAGCTTTTACTCTATTCTCTCCACTTTTAAAGACATGATTTGGAATTATAGCTATAGTCATTCCTTTCAAATGCATATACAATTTCTTAAGAGAAAACTTTTATTTTCATTGATGAATTATCAGTTGTTTATGCTTAACACTGTTAAATCTTTTGGATTTTGACAAGGTTTGAAGACAACATTAACAATCAACCACTAACAGTTACATTGTGTTTGGACTCTGAATATAAATACTAAATGCATAGGTATTTTCTTTATGTTTTTATTTAAAAGGTGTCTTTTGGGCCAAATAATTTTTTAAATTTTCTTAAAAATTTGAAGTGGGGAAGACCTCTGACATTCCTACAGCTCTGCAATTCAAATCAATTTTTTCTATGTAAAAAAACACCATTGTTGGTTTGAAGCCTTGAGAGTTTCCTGGGTGAAATCTGAAACAAGGAGGGCAAGGAAAGAACAAAGAAAGAGGCAGACCACCCTAAGCTGATAGGTGGCAGGTTTAACAAGGAAACTTACAAATGAGGATCGTCTTGGGCATCACAAGAGTAGATATCTGCATCCATGACCAGAATCTTAAAAGTTTGTATGTATAGAGACCTTAGACTGGGTTCAGTTACATATATCATTCAGATGGTCTCAGCAGCACTTTACTCTCTCAAGGCTACATCCTTGGAACAGCTTTGGCTGTGGGTACCATGGGCTGAGTGTACATTCCAAGGACCAGGGAAGGGGTGAGGAACCTCCAATGCCCAGATCCAATTCACAGGTCAACCAGCATTCACATCCTCTTGACGACCTCATCCAACAATCATTTATCATTTTTTTCCTTTATTTAAAAAATTTATTGAAGTATAGTTGATTTACACTATTGCATTCATTTCAGGTGTACAGCATAGTGACTCAAAGACACTACAAAAAAACTACAGACCAATGTCTTTGATGAATGTTGATGCAAAAATTCTCAACAAAATATTAGCAAACTGAATCATTTAGCATTTTTTAACAGTGCATCCATGTAAGCTATTGCAAATCCTCTTTGAAGAAGAAGTGGGATCGGAATAAAATTAAAAAGATTTAGTTAATCTGCTATATCACTAGAGAGAAAGTATATCAGTAAGATGCTGTTTTGAAGTAAATATGAGATATTTACTAGTCGGAGTAGGCTAGGTATGTGCAGTAATAAACAACCCCAAATTTCAGCAGCTTAAGCACAACCGTGGTTCCTTTCTGCTTCATGTTTCATGGCTGTCAGGTTAATTAGAGACTCTACTCATCTTAGTGCCTCAGGATCCAGGCTAATGAGGCAGCCACTATCCTGAACTCTGGGGGTCATTCTGCAGAGGCAAAGAAGTTGCTCTTGAGAGCCTTGGCTCAAAATTAAAATGCAGAGCCCAAAAATGATTCACAGCATTCCCACTCTCAACTCATTACTCAGAAATGTACTTATAGCTCTGTCAACCAAAAGAAGTCAGAGAATGAACCAACCTTGTGGCCAAAAACTGGAGGAGAAAAAGATGTGCATAGTAAGTAAACCTAAAGACCAGTACAGTCTACCCTTCTGTTCAACAAATAGTCGTCCCAATCTTCGTTTCACGAGCAAAATATACTTACAGCCTCCCTGAGTAAGAAAACCTAAAAGCTGTCCAGCCAGTCATGGCATGAAGCCCCAGGGCTTGGGTCTGAGAGACGGACAGTAAGATCTGTATCAGGGGATGTGCCCATCGTTAAACTACAATCTCTCACCTTGAATTCCACCTTTCTATATTCCCCGGGATGATACGGAGATTCTGCAGACCATATTTTCTCTTTTACCAGCTGACTCCTGGTTAGGCTTTGCAGTCAGAGTTCTGGAAGAAGAATGGAAAACTAGAGGAAGGAAAAAAAAAAACCATGATGCTTGCTTTATGATTCTGTAAAGTCACTCCAGTAATATTGCTTAAGTGACAGTTATTCCAGTCACAGCAGCTGATAATAGCTTGTAATTTTTCAACACTCGCAAAGAGCGTCCCTTTGCCCCATCGGAGACAGCAGAACCAGTTAACTGGAGGTAAGTGCCACTCCATCGAGGTCTGCATGCCATCTCTAGAGAGCTCCCCCTCCAAGTTCACCAGTCAGAGGGCTGAATCCCAGCTCAGAACCCAACTCTATCATAGTTCTAACTTTTCCTTTCAATTTCCAACCCCTGGGAGTACTAGTTGCTTCCATTAGACACTCTCCATGTGATACTTTTAGTGTTCCCTTCCTGCCTTTTCAAGTAAGAATATTTTGTATTGAATTCTCTGTTAAAATAGCTGGTGTGGTTTTTATCCCCTGACTGATGTAGTGTCTGTTTCAGGTTGGAACCAGCCCCGCTTAATCCAGAGAACTGTATACTCAAAAGACAAGGTATTTATCAGCACCCTACTCTATAAAAAAATTGGGGGTCAGGGACAGGTATCTGCAATAAACACTCCTACTTAGAAAGTGGAAAGAATATGGGATACTAAGATTCAATTTTCTGAGGCTGGGTAGAAATTTCTAAGGGAAGGGAAATATTCATGATTCTGTCCTGGTTTTGCTCCCTCGTCATGGGAAGGGGGTCCTCAGTCCATTGTTTTCTTTGGCCTTTTGTTTCCAAGGGCCAAAGTGAAGTCCTTCATTTTCCATTATCCTCTTAGGCCACCTCTAAAGAAGGTATTGGAGAACATGACTTCAGTGACAGTCTGAGTCCTGTGAGAAGCAGATGCCAAGAAAATATTAAATATGCAAGAAATTTATTAGGAGACATATCTGTGGGAGAAGGTGCCAGGGAGGCTGGAGAAACTTCCGTTCATAATGCAAGGAGAGGAGAAAAGGAAGGAAGTGAGGAAAGGAAGGAAGTGAGGAAAGACAAAAGGAAGGGCTGACTGCGCATGTTAAAATGCAGGGCAAGTCTAAGGAAATTTTGGCAAGGGCGTTAGTGAGTCCTTGAGCCAAAGTCACTCATCAGAGGGGTCCTGCATCTCCCAGGAACGAGCCTGCCCATGTTCGCTCATTATCTGGCAGCAGCCTGCGGGAAGTGTAGCCCCAGCACACATGTGGGGAGGGTTTCAGAGGAGTCACTGGAGCCATTGGTCATGATCTCTGCTGTTGATGATCTGAGTAACACATCCTCACAACCACCACGCTCTCTTTTGGAATTGAACATCTTAGATTTTTTTCCTCCCATATAAATGTGAGAGTTTAAGGTTATTCAGTGTTCAAAACAGTGCAACTTAAACCAGAGTCTTGTTTTATTTTGTTTTGTTCATTGTTTTGCCAGGATAGCTTTCTCAATAACTTTGTCTTATTCTAGTATGTGGCATGTCTCAAGAGCGACACCTATAGTTTTTCCCAATATTTTATTCCCTCTCTGGATATAATTCCTGCTACCTGGAGCCTACCAAGTTCCCAGGAGAAAGCCACACTCCTGTCTCTTTCCCCTAAGTCAATTGTCCAACTAAAAGGCCTAATGGGCTGTACCTAAGCCATTCAAAGTTTGAACAATGGACTTGAAAGCAGTACCCTTAATTTGATTCTTGCATTTAGACAGCGTTTAATCTGATTTTGTTGCTCAAAGGATTTCTCTTGTTGTATTTTACTGTTCGGGGTTGAAAAGCTTTTATTTTTTCCAAACTTACAAGTAGCTGAGTATCTACACTCTCTATTTTCTATATTCCTGCTTGCCAACCAGTTCTCTTTCTTTTACTGCCTTTTCAAGAGGAGTGGCAAACATACCTAATATCAATCTGCATTCCAGACTCTTTCATTAATGCTTCGTGTTCATTAGGTACATCATGTGCTTTCCAAGTTTATTCAGGCAACAGTTTCACCAAATAATTTGCCACTACATAACAATGATGATTTTTTTTTCTGAATAATCATGCATTGGCAATTAGATACTTGTCCTAGAAGGACACATCATAGATCAGAACTATTTACATGTCTCCAACAAACCACAAGGAGTCAGAAAGTTCATTCCCGATAGGTACCTGAGGAAAAGAATAAGAATAAGGACTTTCATAATGGTTTATAAAAAATATAGATGCATCAGTACCAGGTGCACAAAATTTTGCTCTTTTTATCCACTCAAATTTCTTTTGCCATTAATATAAATGGAACTAATGACCTGAGGATGATTAAACCAGATTTCCAAGATACGATAGTATCACTACTAGTGACTCTGAAGAGTCTGAAGAGTCTGTGCAAAGACAGCACAGGGTATGATCTTCTGGGTGTCTGTGGTTTAGGAGTGTGGCCAGTGACAGAAAACTGAGAAAATACCAATCAAGAAAGAAACGTTTCCATTAATGAGTCCGTCATCCTATTTGGGATAATGTAAACTTTTGGACATGTAAGGAAGAATAACATTTAAGGTACACTTTAAATATAGGTTTTGCCAGCCAGCTGTTTCCTAACCCATTCTCTGACTATATGTCTTTATATGTTGGGGAAGATTTTTGCTCCACTTCTCCAAAATTCCTCCTTAAACTACAGAGAAGGAAACTTCTGCTGATAATGTCATCCAGTGTGGGAATATTGAGAGGGCAGTTTCTGTCCCTTTCTCCCCTTTATGTGCACCTACAGAGAAGTGGTAAAGTGACTAACTAGACGAGAGGGATTGACTTTATTAAGGTATAAGCAACACAGTTTAATCGAGAGCATCATGGTTTTAACCTGTATCCCGACATTAGTTATTAATAGCATATCCTTTCACTGATAAAAGTGTCCCAGCATTGACAGAAAATTGTGTGGTTAAAAATTCCCCATGATACATGGTATGTTTTTCACCTCTTGCTTCCTCTTGAATGTCTACCTATGATCTCAGGCAGCAGATTTGGAGCTTCCTCTCTCTATGCTGTAATTTCTTTTGAGTGAGCCCTCTTTGTTTGCAGAAGGACTGTGTCATGGTTAAATTTTTGTGTCAACTTGGTTGGGCTATGGGCCCAGGTGTTTGGTCAGACACTAGTCTAGATGTTGCTATGAAGGTATTTTGTAGACATGATTAACATGTACAGTCAATTGCCTTTAAGTAAAAGAGATTACCCTGGATAATGTGGGTGGGGCTCATTCAATCAGTGAAAGGCATTAAGAGCAAAAACTGAGGTTCGCTGGAAAAGAATTCTGCTTCTAGATTGTAATACAGAAATCCTGCATGTGTTTCCTGCCGGCCCTCACAATCACGTGAGGGCTTGCCAGCCCTCACAATCACGTGAACCAATTCCTTAAAATCTCTGTCTGTATGTAAATGTGTATATATACACATACACACACATAAAAAATCAGATTATATATATGTATATATATATACACACATATATACACAAATACACATGATATTATATATATATATAATTTATATATGTGTGTGTGTGTGTATATATACATATATATATATATGTATATATATATATTATATTGGTTCTGTTTCTCTGGAAAATACTGACTGATACAGCCTGCTGTTTTGCAACTTTTCTACCTGACCTTGGATCTAGCTCTAGGACAAGGTCAGATTCTTTTGATAAATACCAATTGTCTTCAGCAATTACAGTTAAATGAAGGCTTTAAGCCTCATCTTCTACTACCTGGTTATCAGGTTAGCAGGTGATTTGCTACAATGCAAATATGTTTTAGACAAAATAAACAATTATTTTTTAGCAAGAAGGCACAGAAACTGTGTTACAATCTATTCTTTAAAAATTACCAAAGACTGCACTGTTCATCTCAGACACTCCAACAACTTCCAGGATTGAAATGTTCATTCTAAGATGGATGAAACAATATTTTGAAGGCAGAATCATTCAGGCTTCCTGGGAGGTCAGGTGACAGTGTCCTCAGGAAGCCAGAGGCTATAGACCTAAAGTAATGCTACTCATTGGTTCCTGCCAGATCATATCAGTTTCCTCATAAAAGAGTGAGGTACACACCCCATCTCTCTAGCCACCCTCCCCAGTTGAACATCACTCAACTCTCTAGCTAGAAAGTATTTTCAATAATCCATATTGCTAGATTTTACTAATAATCCTGATTTTTTGAACCCTTAATGCTAATTCCTGAGCTGTATCTTCAAGATTAAGGTGTTTGAAACGATAGCCACCCCTAGATAAGTTATACTTATCTAGACATGAATTCAACTGATTATAATAAATTATAGTTAAAATAATTGATCACACAGAAATTTAACAATCACAGCATCATTGAGTCTAGGTTATCATTTATCCCAATACAAAGTCAATAATAGACTAGAATGCAAGGCATTGGCTATAGAGAGAGATATAAAATCTTACTGTATTAATTAAACAGATGGAAAATAAGTATATTAGATAAAGTAAAATTACAGAAATACAAGTAATAAAGGAACAGCTTACGTAGTTGAAATATCATTTCTTTACGTTGTTGGTTTAAGCAGAGCTATCTCATAAAGTAGTCCCATTTTAACAATTTCAAACAAATTTTTGAGTGCCTACTGTTCAAGATACTAGAAGTCCAGCAAAAAAATAAATTTATAAAGTCCCTGGACATTCTATATTCAATATAAATATAACTATATATTTCATATTATATGAATTAATAAATATTTATATTTTATATTTATATTTATAAATATAGAAATGCCCTGCTTGGCATTCTATTGGGAAAAGTAGGTGAAAATGAAAACAAACAAAACAAATAGTATAGTATAATATGTTAATATAATAAATATATTCTAATATATTACAGTGATAAATGTTGTAAAGAAATACAAATCAACGTGACAGTAGAGAAATGGGCAAGGCTTCTATTTTAGAAAGAGTAATAATTTCAAGGGTTTGTGAATTACAGACTGTCTTGGTCTTTTCGATTCTGAAATGTCTGGTGTGCCCTTCTGTTGAATACTAGTTTAGCTGGTATAAATGTCTAATATCTTTCGAATACTTTGGAGATATTATGCTACCACCTGTTAACATCCTTTTTGTTGATGAAAATTTTGTCCTCAGTGTAATTAGGAAATAATCTTTTTTCCTAAGGTAAATCTTCACTTGGATGTTTTGAAATTTTAATATAATTTGTCCAGGGCAGATTTCTTTTTTTAACCATGTGATATTTGAAATGCATTCCTAGCTAACCTCTCATTTCTTTTAAAATTATAAACAATTGTTAAATTTGAACAATTATTGATTCTATGCCATTTCTCCTCTTCTTTAGGAATTTGAATTATGTAAATATTGAAATGTTTCTATTTCTGTTTTCTCTGTTGCTTAATATTAGCTTTTCTAATGTATGCATGTACTTGTGTGTGTGTATTTATGTGTATGATGTGTATTGTGTGTTTTTCTTACTATATTCTTAATTAATTCCTAAATATGATTTTATTCATTTATTCTATCATTGGTTTTATCCTGCTTGGAGTTTATCAACCTGTTAAATTTTATTTGAATGAATATATTTTCCCATTCTAGTATTTCATGTTAATCTTTTTATTTTGACCTACTGTCTTGTTTGCCTCTGCTGTATTTTGCCTTATATTTTACGGATTTTTTTTGTAGATTTAAGATTCATGTTGAATGAGAGGAGATCTCTCTCTCTCTCTCAGTCTCCTCTCTCTCTCTCTCTCTCTTTCTCTCCGTTCCTTTTTTCTCCACTTCCCATGGCCCTGGTTCAGAATTAAATCTATTTTGGATAGCTGAGGACTCTTGTACTCTGGTGATACTGAACATATAGGCATCAAGCCACTAAGCCAGAGAGTAGCTTTACTCAAAGCTTTGCTATTTGGTTAATTCCCTTCTCCCTCATGTCATAGATTATGTAACCTCAGTATTGAGAAAGCCGTACTCCAGCTACTGGTTCCAAGCAATGAGACTTGATCAAATGGAGCTCTTATTCTCATTTTCCCAACAGGACCAAATTTTCAGCTGCTCAGTTGTTGTTGTAATTCTAATCCCAGTAGCCTCAGAGCATTAGCTTTGCACAAAGTTTTCCATTTATTTTTTAAATTATGTTACACAAAGATGTTTGTATTAATTTTATAGTATACATATGTTTTCTTTAATGTTCTCTTTTAAATTTCAACCATCATCATTATACATTTGGAGTAGGAAGATGTCCGAAATGTGTAGCATCATTGCCATTTTGGCTTGAGTGCAGTAGCACATTCTTAGCAGTTTATGGCTCAGGGCATTTTCAGTGTTGTTGTGTCTTTCTTTTTACTTTTATGTATTTCCATACTTTTCTTCAATCATCATACTTCTTTGGCAAGAGAAAAGAAAAAATGGATTTAAGATCTGGAAAGGGAAGGTAGTTTGTAAATGTTTAATCTATACACATCCTGGTAATTTTTCTAATAAATATTCGTTGGACTACTTCAGTCTAGAAACAAGAGAAAATTCTCAAGTATATTAGGACATAAAGCCAGCAGGGGAAAAAAAGGATATTAAGATAAAGAAGCCAACTACATTTTCTTACTTCATTAGGTTGAAATATTTCCATATAATTAGCAATTTTTACTTCTGAAAAATTTTCTCTTTCACTTTCTTGAGGTTGCAAATGCTTTCTCTCTGTGCTTAAACCATTTGTGCTTGCTAACTGGCACCCATGGAAGTTAAGTTCCTGTCCTCCCTCCCCACCTCCCCAAAAAAAACCTGGGGAATAGAGGCATTATATTCCTTGATGATGACATTTAAAAAGGATGGTTCCCAGGTTTCTGAGGAACTATAAATCTAGGATATAAAACTAGCTAGAAGCTTTTTAAGAGATTTACATCTCAAAGGGACACAGAAAGAATTTACAATTATAAGTTTTCCAAAGTAAATGCTTTAAGAAAAGGGAGGTCAAGCCTGTCTGAACTGCAGTCGAGCTGAGAGCAACTCTAAGTCCCTCCTGGTCAGTTCTCTCAGCAGTGTTTGGCACAGTTGATCATCCCCTCCTCCAAATACTGTTTTCACTTGGCTTAAGGGACACCACCATGGCCAGTTTTCCCTCTACCTCATCGGAGGTTGTTTCTGTGTCACTCGTCTGGGACGGAGGACTCTCTTAATTTATTAGTTTGCTAGGGCTGCCATAACAAAATACCACATACTGGTTGACTTAAACAACAGAAATGCATCTCTCATAGTCATAGAGATTGGAAGTGCAAGTTCAAGGTGTTGCCAGATTTGGTTTCCCCTGAGCCTTCTCTTCCTGGTTTGTAGATGGCTGCCTTCTTCACTGTGTCCTTATATGGACTTTTCTCTGCGTATGCATCCCTGGAGCCTTTTTCTTTTCTCATTTCGACACCAATCCTATTCGATTAGAGCCCCACCCTTATTTTAAGGTAAAACTTCCCGAGTTTTCTCTATCTCAGGAAATAACTCCACTGTTCAGTTGCTCAAGGTAAAAAGTCTTCGTGTCATTTTTCACCTTCCTCATTCTTTCATATTCCCAAACCAATTCTTCTGCCAATTCTTTCAACTCCACTTTCGAAATATATCTTAAATCTTACCTGAATCCAAAGGAGAAGGGGTTTGGCTCTGGTTCTGTGTTTACTAATTGTGTGAATTTGGGTAATTGCATTAACCATTATGCCTCAATTTCATCTTATCTAAAATAGATTTTTAAAATATCTACCTCACAGATATTTGTTGTGTTAGCACAAAGAGTGCTCAGCATGTAGTAATTGCTTAATCAATAAATGGCAAGCATAATCACACTGTGTACTTTAAGAAGTTTCTTCCAGTTGGGACACAGTCTCAATTTTACCAATAATACAATAGCTTCATCTCTTTCTTTTTTTCCTCCCTATTTCCCACAGGAAATCTTGGTCAGCAGTTAAGTATAATCAGAACTTAAAATGCTTGAGCATAAATTGGGTTTATCGTAGGACATTCCAACAATTCCTACTCTTACCACTGCCTTCCTGAAGTTGACAGGTTATTCATTTTGACTGAGACAAGGCAACTGCCAAATTTAAATACATATGCAGCAGTAGACTTCACAAATGACCACAACCATAGAACTTATCTTCTGCCAAACTAAAGGTTATAATCTCTACTGCATCTAATATTTTGCTCAACTGTCTCCTTCTGGAACTCCCTTGTATAGAATACATATACAAAGTATGAGTAAATACAGGTTGTGAAAAAGTACAGATCATCTATATCAGCAATTCCTCAAGGGATATCATGCTCAATTATCATCCTTCTCTCTTTTTTTTTTTCCTACCTGCCAAACTTTTCAGGATTCTGATCTCAGGGACAACTTCCTATTTAGGGATTTTAGTTGATAAGTGTTTTCATAAAAGAGAAAGTGTGTGAAGTTAATAACATAAACCCAAAGACATCAATTTCTAACTGTGAAATTGTGTAGATAGAGGTATTAAAAAATAAAACTCTTTGGAAAATACTTTATAAACTATAAATCCTGATGAAATGTCAGATACCACTATTTTTAATGGGGTCAGCCTATTGCTTTGAGGTTCATGACATTGACTTATTCCAGAGCAGGTTAACTCTTAAGTTCTTTGGTGTCACTCTGGTAAGCTTGATGCTCTTGGGGCCTCATTCATTCATTAAAGGGAATGTGACATTTCACCAAGTCACTGAACTGAGATGAAGGAGTGAATGTGTCCTGAACTCCTCTCAAACACTCATCTTCTAACTGAGAATGAGGTAGGTACACTAATAATAGTGTTAACTAGTGAAAATGTTCCTGCTGTTTGTGGATACAAAACGTGGTATCACTGGAGGTTAGCTAGTTAGAGATGGATGGTTTCTCTCCTCTTAGTTGTCCCTCAGAGACTTTGAAATTGGAAATTAATTTACTCTTAATTGGGGAGAGTTGGAGTCACCATGGCCTTGTCAGTGGCAGCTTCTTCAACATAAGAGAATCTCACAGTATCTTCTCTCTCTGAAGCCTTAATAGGTGTCTTCATATTCCTCTCTCTTTTCCTAATGTTCCCAAGCCAAGCTTAAGTTTCTCATCCTCCTTGATGCTTCCTGCATCTTTCTAGTCCACGAGGATCCCAAAGCCTTTAATACAATCTTACACCTTAATCTATTTCTATACACTTCTGTGTCATGTTGGTTAATTTTTCACATGTGAATACCTCACCATCCATATTCCTTAACAATTTAAGGTAGAATATGATAGCAACTCATTGGAGATTACTTACATTTATATAAATAAAGATAATTATAAGAAAATAGGAGAAACTGTTTTCTTAAAAGCAATATTCAGATAAACCACATGATCGAAGAAAGTTTTGCAGGAACCACATCGTAGGAACTGAAATGGGGAGTCACTGCCAACAAGTGCCTATATGAATAATCTGACACCCAGTCATCTTGGATGGTAGCCTTGAAAGATCTTCTCATGTCACAGTTTTATGTCATTCCTTGTATGCCTTCAAAAGGACAGAAATCTCCTGAAGCATATCCTTTTATTAAAGTTCTTGCTAATGAGGATAAATACTACCTAAGCACTCCAACACCCTGGGTAATTTTAAGGCAAATCCAGTAAAGCTTCAACTTTGGAGATTATATTTTCTGAGTTGCAAGATTTGAGTAACTGTTTAACTTTGCTAACATTTTGCAAAGATAGCCAATAACCCCCACCACATAGAGATTCTCCATGGCAGCAATATTTAAAGAGCTTTGCATTAGTGTATTACACTTATAACACATCACTTCCAGTTCCAGTGTTTAAATTCGTTAAGACTATTTTATTTTTAGGTATAAGAACCTATATAGCTTAAGTTAAAAGATTAGTTCACACCTTTGAGATGAATACTTGAGGAACTAAAGTAAACATGGCTTCAGGAACTGGAAGTAGAATTCAACACCATTGGGACTCGCTCTCTCTTCTTCTGTTTCTTAGCTCTTCTAAAATTACTTCTGAATGTATACTATCTTCAGGGAGTAATAGAGATGCTTCAGAGGCTCTCATTCACATTCTCTCATCTTAGCAGTCTCAGATGAAGGAGAGATAGAATATCTCCTTATTTTCTTATCAAAGAATGACTTAGGTTCACATTACCTGAGTCATGTGCCTACTCTTTCATTGATTACTGTTATCAGAAGTTTGGGGGCTTCTGACTAACAAGGTTGGAATCATATTCCCTTTCTTGTGAACTAGATGAGGGGTATCCAGCTATGATGTCAAGACCCCAGATGTTTAGAACCATATAAAAGAAAGGAAAGCAATAGTTTCTAAAAGAAGAGATATTAACTCTTATTCTTTACTTGAATTTTCACATATTAAAGTAAATAATAACAGTACACTTATAGAGTCCTTCCTATGTACAGTTACACTGCAGATTATGAGTTAACTTATACAAACAATAACTCTGTAAGGTAGGAGCTATAATTATTACCACTTTTCAGATGATGAATCTTTGTCTTTGTAAAATAGAGTAAATTGTCTAAGGCTTCAAGTCTAAGAAATAGCAGGAGTTGCATGAAACTCAGATTTCTCTGACCCTTCAGCATCATGATTAACCAAACCAGGTGGTATGGCTTAGGGACTGAGAGTTCATGCTTGGACATCAAGTGGGCCAGAATTTGTTTTATACAAGTTACTGGCTGCATGATTTTTGGAGTAGCTCACCACACTGCACAGAATAACCACAGAAATGTTTATTTAATAAAGGATTGATTTTGTATATTATGATTTGCTATGTTGATACATGCTTAGAAATTGAATTATAGCTTCCAAAATCCAAATAAGAGTGAACATAAAAGAGTTAGGTGTCTATTTCTAAAGGTGATAAGTAAAATGGAATCTTAATCAAGATAGCTAGCAAATTTCAAAACTCTCTGATTATCCTTTCAGAGTGAATATACCACTTATAATCTGTTTATTTTTTTATTTCAAATTGCTTCTCCAATTATATCTTTTGGCAAGACAAATATGCTCTTTCTTTTTTGTCATTGTTCTATTAAATGAGAGAGAAGGAAGATATTTGTTTACAAATTAGGAGGAGGAGGATTCTGGCATGTCGAGAATTTGGCCTGGAAGCAGAAAGCATGGGGGAAAAAACCAATTGGAACTAGTGCTATAATTTTGCTTCTCTTTACGTGGGTTAAAAATGGTCATAAAAAATGGGATGAACTTGAATAAGAATTAACACACCTGAACTCGTCTTCTTATACCTCTTTATTTCCCATACACATCTTACAGACCTGCTATCAAATTGCAGTCTTCCACCTTATTTCTGCCAAAATGTAATCTTGTTGAAATGTAGACATAGCCTTGTAGTGACTTTACTTCAGTATCCAAATCACTGAGGAGTGTGTAATTGTCACTCTCAACCTATCTCTGGCCAAATTACTGACAAGACAAACAGGCATTACAATGTACACATGTATCTAGTACCCTTGTGTCTATTATTCTCCTTCTCTATTTACCTGCTTTACTAAAAGAAAAAGAAAACTATGAAAAGCAGAAAATCTTACCAAACTACTGTTTTTACTCATTTTTTTTGTTTGTTTCTCTCAATATGTATCAATATAACTGATGTTTCCTCTGAATTGACAAATTTTTGGAACAATGTAAAGGATAACTGTTATCTTCTTAGCAATCATCAATATATAAATAGGTGAAATTTCATGAACTATTTATATATAATATTTTCATTCTAAGAGTTCATCCTTAATCCAAATTGAACCAGCATCATTTGGTTGACTTCTTTGTTTTATCATTTCAAACAGGGAGTATTTTTACTTTTTCCTGTCTTTTATAGGTATCTAAAATGCTTTCACTTTTCTTGAGAGAGCATATTCTAGCAATAGTTTTTAAAAGACATAATACATTAAATAAGAAATAACTTATCCTTAATTTCTCTTTCTGATCATTCATTGTTAGTGTATAAGAATGCAAGAGATTTCTGTGCATTAATTTTTTATCCTGTAACTTTACCAAGTTAGTTGACTAACTAGTAGTTTTCGGGTGGCATCTTTAGGATTTTCTGTGTGTAGTATCAGTATCATGTCATCTGCAAACAGTGACAGTTTTTCTTCTTTTACAAATTGGATTCCTTTTATCTCTTTTTCTTCTCTGATTGCTGTGGCTAGGACTTCCAAAACTATGTTAAATAATAATGCTGAGAGTGGACACCCTTGTCTCGTTCCTGATCTTAGAGGAAATGCTTTCAGGTTTTTACCATTGAGAATGATGTTTGCTGTGGATTTGTCATATATGGCCTTTATTGTGTTGAGGTAGTTTCCCTCTATGCCCACTTTATGGAAAGTTTTTATCATAAATGGATGTTGAATTTTATGATTGCTGCAAAAAAATAAAATAAAATACCTAGGAATAAACCTACCTAAGGAGGCAAAAGACCTATACTAAGAAAACTATAAGATACTGATGAAAGAAATCAAAGACAACACAGATGCAGAGATATACCATGTTCTTGGACTGAAAGAATCAATATTGTGAAAATGCCTATACTACCCAAAGTAATCTACAGATTCAATGCAATCCCTATCAAATTACCAATGGCATTTTTCACAGAACTAGAACAAAAAATATCACAATTTGCATGGAAACACAAAAGACCCAAATAGCCAAAACAATCTTGAAAAGAAAAACGGAGCTGCAGGAATCAGGCTCCCTGACTTCAGACTATACTACAAAGCTACAGTAATCAAGACAGTATGGTACTGGCACAAAAACAGAAATATAGATCAATGGTACAGGATAGAAAGCCCAACATAAACCCACGAATCTATGGTCACCTAATCTAAGACAAAGGGCACAAGAATATACAGTGGAGAAAAGATAGCCTCTCCAATAAGTGGTGCTGGGAAAACTGGACAGCTACATGTAAAAGAAAGAAATTAGAAGACTTCCTAACATCATACACAAAAATAAACTCAAAATGGATTAAAGACCTAAATGTAAGGCCAGACACTATAAAACTCTTAGAGAAAATATAGGCAGAACACTCTTTGACATAAATTACAGCAAGATCTTTCTCGATCAACCTCCTAGAGTAAAGATAATAAGAACAAAAATGAACAAATGGGACCTAATGAAGCTTAAAAGCTTTTGCACTGCAAAGGAAACCATAAACAAGATGAAAAGACAACCCTCAGAATGGCAAAAAATACTTGCAAACTAAGCAAATGACAAAGGATTAATCTCCAAAATATGTAAACAGCTCATGCAGCTCAATATCAAAAAACAGAAAACCCAATCAAAAAATGGGCAGAAGACTTAAATAGACATTTCTCCAAAGAAGACATACAGATGGCCAAGAGGCACATGAAAAGATGCTCAGCATCACTAATTATTAGAGAAATGCAAATCAAAACTACAATAAAATATCACCTCACACCAGTCAGAATGGTCATGCTTAAAAAATCTACAAACAACAAATGCTGAAGAGGGTGTGGAGAAAAGGGAACCCTCTTGTACTGTTGGTGGGAATGTAAGTTGATACAGCCACTATGGAGAACAATATGGAGGTTCTTTAGAAACTAAAAATAGAACTACTGTATGACCAGTGATCCCACTGGGCATATACCCTGAGAAAACCATAATTCAAAAGGACTCATACACCCCAATGTTCATTGCAGCACTATTTACAATAGCCAGGACATGGAAACAACCTAAATGTCCATCAGTGGATGAATGGATAAAGAAGATGTGGTGCATGTACACAATGGTCTATTACTCAACCATAAAAAGGAACAAAATTGGGTCATTTGTAGAGACATAGGTGGACCTAGAGACTGTCATAAAGAGTGAAGTAAGTCAGAAAGAGAAAAACAAATATTGTATATTAACGCATATATGTGGAATCTAGAAAAATGGTACAGATGAACCTATTTGCAAAGCAGAAATAGAGACGCAGACATAAAGAACAAACATACAGATGCCAAAGGGGGAATGGGGGTGGTGGGATGAATTGAAAGATTGGGACCGACGTGTATAGACTGCTATGTATGGAATAGGTAACTAGTGAGAGCCTGTTGTATAGCACAGGGAACTCTACTTCATGCTCTGTGGTGATCTAGAAGGAAGGGAAATCCAGAAGCAGGGAGATACATGTATGCATATGGCTGATTCACTTCTCTGTACAGAAGAAACTAGCACAACATTGTGAAGCAACTATACCCCAATAAATTTTTTAAAAAAAGAAATACATCAAACCCAGTAACACAGATAAAAATCAGATACTGCTAGCCTGTAAACTTCAATGAGGAAATTTAAATTAGATTGAAGGGGAAATTTTCACCTACAGATATCAATTAGTGTTAGAGTGGCATAAAATGAACTAGTGCCCTACCTCATAGGATTTCACTATCTTGGATGAAGGAAAAGTTAATAAATTTAACAAGTAGTTTTGTTAAAAAAAAAAAAAGAAAGAATGTATCATGTTATGGACTATCTTACAAGAAGGCTGATTCATTCAAAAGTGTTTTCTAGACTAGCACTGTCCAATAGAACTTAGTGTGATGATGAAAATTTCTATATCTGCCACGTCCAATATGATAGACATTAGCCACATAAGACTATGAGAGTTTGAAGTTGTCTAGTGTGACTGTGGAGTAGAATTTAAAATTAAATTAAATTAAATTAAATTAAAATTTTAAAACGCCTTGTGCAGTCAGTAGCTACCACATTTAACACAATTTTAGACAAAGACATTTTCTGTATTTCACTATGTCTTTCCTCTTCAAAACATGTCTTGAGTGTTATATGAATTGTTCTCAATTTCTATGTCCACCACCTTAATCTGTCTCCTACATAATCATTAGAATATTCTTCATTTGTTCAGCATTCAACAAATTTTAATTGAGAGGCTATTATGTAACAGGTCTCACGATATACAACAGGCATAGATCTATAAGCAAAAGTAGCGTAGTCCCTGTACTCATTCAACTAAAACCCCACTGGTTAAGGAATGCACAAAGCACTGTGAGCTGTTTTAATCAAAAGACTCCCTTCTCCAGAATGACCTGTGATTCTCAATCCCATGAAAACCAGATCTGAACACAGAACTCAACTTTAATATGGTTCTTTTCAATTTTTATACTTCTCAGCCAGACTGAATAATAAGTAATTTCCTAAATTTTCCCACCTTCTTCACTACTGAGACATTTTCTAATATTTGACCCTTGAAATTTTCTTCATATTCTACCTTTCACAGTTCTTATAAAAAGTTACCTTTTTAGGGACAAATATCTTATTTACTTAATAATAAGTTAGGATTAGCCTCTGTAGTGCTTATACATCATATAGTTGTAGATTTTCATTCTCAACTTGGATCCATGATAGTTCTGAACTAGTTTTGTCCTAATTTGGAATTGATATAGAAAATTCAGAACATAATTCTAAGAGCAAGTCATTTTTAAAATCAAACTGACAGAGATGAACAAAAAAAAAATGATGGTCAGTTGTTTAAGTTGTGTAGTTTCACAACAGAGAGCTGTGATTTTTTTTAAAAAACGACCAATTTACTAAGTTGATCTATATGTCATATATGTTAAAGTAGGAAAGTGAAAACTAATGGATAATAAACTTGATTCTCCAACACAGTCTTTCTACTTCCCATTCAGAAAGTAAGTCCTGACAAAGTGGAGAGTCTAGGAGAAATGACAACATGCCTTTTCTCCCTACATAGTCAGAAAATAAGACATTTTGGTGATTGGGTATAATTTCTGATATCTTATACTCATAAGTGACATTTCTATTTTACGTCAAAAGTAAATACGGCTAATTGATCCTTGTCCAACTACCCAATTTGAGCTTTTTCATTAATTCCTAGAGAATTGTACAGTTGTTACAAGCTAATTTTTGCATAGTGTTTTAGTATTAACATACTTCCATAAATCACATCTTACATGAGTCCCACAACTCAGGTACATTTTACAGAGAAGAAAATGTGACTTAAAAATGTGTTGTGGGGCTTTGGTGGCGCAGTGGTTGAGAGTTCGCCTGCCGATGCAGGGGACACGGGTTCGTGCCCCGGTCCGGGAGGATCCCACATGCCACGGAGCGGCTAGGCCCGTGAGCCATGGCCACTGAGCCTGCGCGTCTGGAACCTGTGCTCCGCAACGGGAGAGGCCACAACAGTGAGAGGCCTGCCTACCGAAAAAAAAAAAAAATGTGTTGTGCAAGGTCAAAAACCATACTAATGAGGAATTACATGTCATTATATTCACTATTTCAGTCTATTATTTAGTCTGTTCCTCTCATCCATGCTCTTTTTCTCTTCTCCTCCTCTCTTACTCTCTTTCTATATATAAATAACTAGATAGAGACAGACAGAGATAGAGATGAAGAATCGATATATGCACGTGTTCTTTGTTAGGGTAATTTTTCAATTACAATAGGTAAGTAAAGTTGCTGTTTTAAGGAAAGAATATATGAATTTTTTTTTAGTATTAGATGAATTTTTAAAAGGAAAATTTTTGTATAGTGTCATACAGATAAAATCCCACTTTCATACTCTACTTTTGAATTTGGACACATAAGCATGATGGTTTTTCTGTAAAATATATAGTAATTATTGTAGGAGATAACTTTAACAAAATTCTAAACCCCTACTGTAGCAATAATCATGACTCCTACTTAAAATTTTTTAAATTAATAACTTTTTGGCAGTGAAGTTCAAGCCATGCACTTTTGCTCTCTCATGAAAAAGGAAAATGACATTCCAAAATCTAATTCTTTTTTCAGATACCTGGCACATCACTCCACTATGGGTACATAGATATACATATACATATACATTTGCTGTCTACAGAATTCTTCGGTATTATAATTTCATTTCAATGCTTCTCAAATTCATCCATTTTCCTCTGTATACTTGTTACCTTCTCATTCTGCACAGTAAACTTTTTTTCCTTTTCCAAAAGTTTTCAGCATGGGAATAGAATTTTAAAGCTACAACTCTGGGAATGTAATTTTGTAAAGAAGTTTAATCAAAGAATATTTTCCTGACCTGGTTGAAACCTTTTCCAGGTTTCAAGATGATTCAGTGGCCCTAGATCTTAGAAGGCAGTAACAGTGAGTAAAATACTATGGTCGTCATTAGTATTGCAAATATTTCATCTCTCTCCTTTCAGGCACATGGGGGCATTTCAATTCCTGGTTCCTCTCTTGTTCGTTGACCAGAGCCATGTGACCAATTTTGTTCAAGAAGTCGTGAGGGAAAACACATATAACTTTTGAGTCAAGCATTTTGTTGCATTATGCTCAGGCCTTACTTTCCTTGTGCTGCAGAATCTGGTCGTGGTCTGGACGGTGAAGGGTCCATCACCTTGATCCTGAAGTGAGAACGTGGATGATGCAGAACAGAGCCACCTGCTGACCCACAGTGGACATGTAAAACAAGAGGAACACAACGTGGTTCTTTCAGGTCACTGAGATTTGGGGGTTGTATGTTACAACACAATGTAGCCCAGCCATACTAATACAGATGCTGTGACTGATAAAAATTCTGTATGGGTATCTCCTTTAAAGCAGAACTATGAGACACATGTATTCTCTCATCATTACAAAAGTACACCTACAAAATGGGTTAGATAGGATCTAATACCTGTCCTCACTTTCTGCTTCCTTTATGTTAATACCCAGGATATATTCCTACTTACCCCAGTTTTCCCCATATCCTCCAACCTAAAACGTTATCTCTTTTTCTGTCAAATATATTCCATATAGAAACACATTACAGCCTATATTTAGTACAGAGGCAAACTGAATTAGTTTTGAAAATATCTGTCAAACCCAATAGACTTTGTAAAGCAGTTCATGAGATAACTGTGTTTGATCTTTGCATAACTGTAGTTTTGCTTAGTAATACTAAGTCATCCAGAAAGAAAACCAAACAGCTAATAAAATCTACTGGCTCATTCTAAAACTATAGCGTAATTTGTTTATTTAAAATACTTTATAATATTTTCCATTTCTCAGTTACAAAAAAAAGAGTATCATGGTGAGAAAACGGTATTTAATATTAGTTGTGAATCCCAATGAAAACACTGAAAATGCCTAATTTATTAGTTCATGTATTTGAGCAATATTGTACAATTATTTCTAGTTACTTGAGTTCAGAAGTACACATTCTACATATATAAATTATATAAATATATATTATATTAATTATATAGCTACATATATTGGTATTTATCCATTACACAGAATATGCATCATTGTTGCCATTATAATTATCAAGAAATTATGTATAAAATACACAACTAATGAGAACATACTCTGTAGCACAGGGGACTCTACTTAATGCACTGTGGTGACCTAAATGGGAAGGAAATCCAAAAAAGAGGGGATATATGTATATGTATAGCTGACTCATTTTGCTGTACAGTAGAAACTAACACAACATTGTAAAACAACTATACTCCAATAAAAATTACTTTAAAAAAATAAATTAAAAAGTATATTTCATTCCAGAAACCACTTAGGTTCATGTGAATAGCTGTCAGTAAACTAAGAGTCCACTTTTACTTTCTGCATTTAAACTCCTCTTCCTTCGTATGGAAGAATCCATGAATTTCTTATAAAATTGCTTACAAGAAAAATATCCTGTGGTGCCTGCATGCTTTTCCTTAGAAGCAGGAAGAGAATTTATCACCTAGCTCAGACAGCAGATGTGAGTGAGTGTCTTGCAGACAACAGGGTCTGTGCTGGGGCAAAACACAAAACTTGGCTTTGATGTGTGCCTACTGCCTGGTTTGGTTTCCTATCTCTATGAAGCATCCCTTTTCCCCTCCCCGCATTTACTTTCAGGCTGCATGCTGTCCAACCAAGTCATAGCCCACTTGTCCTGTGATATATTTGCTGTGATGCTCCAGACTGGCAGATCACTCACGGCGCTGCAGGAGTGGACATATTTTTTTAAAATACTGAATCACAGAGTTCTGCACTTTCAAACACTCCACAAGCAAATCTTATGTAAGAATAGACAGATTTGGAATAAAACCTTCAAGAGTAGCAGCAACAATGAGAAGAAGAAGAAGAAGAAGGGGGGTGGGAAGGAGAGGGGGAGAAGAAGAAGAAAGAAGAAGGAGAAGAAGAAGGAGAAAATAACTCTCAAGTGTGGAGATTTTACTACTCTGCTGGCCAGAGAAGAAGATATTTTGGTATGTTTAAATATATTTAAATATATTTTGAAAATATTTTGTGGTCTTTTAAATATCACCTAGAAGGTGCTCACCTAGCCCTCTGTGAGACTGCACCAACCATACACAAGTGCTATATGAGTATCAGTATTTGTACTAGTGTTAGTGATATTTATTCCAGAGACAAGGAGAGTCTGCCTCACCCACTCAACCACATTCTCACATTCCACACAAAAGTGGTTCTTAAACTTATCTTCACAAGTATTACTTGGGAATCTTGTTCAACATGCAGAGTCAAGCCCAAAGGTACAAAAACTTAGATTCAGAGGGCTGGTGTGCACACAAGAAATTTGGTGGTTATCCCTTTTCTTTGAGGAAGAATGGATCTGGGAGTTATAGGACGTCATACTTCTCTCTGTTGTTATTCTGGCATCCTGGAGGATCTATAATATGTGAAATAGGATAAATAGCCTCGATGCTTTGGGAGAATGAAAACCATATAATTGGGTGTCAAAGAGATCTGAGTGTAAAACCCAGCTCAGCCACATTCTTAAGGTGGGAATTTAGGCGATTTTATTTCACCTTCTGAGACAGTTTCCTCATTTATAAAATAAATTTTTTAAAAAGCCAAACAAAACAAAACTATCTTGTAGATTTGTTGTAATAATTAAAGAAAAGAGTCAGAGAGACAATAACAGTGCCAGCCCATGGTAGGCATTTTTAAAGTTTATTTAAATGCCTGCCCATTTCTCTTGTTACTTTAAGGCTTTCCATTTTAAACCTACAGTGTTGGCTTAATTCTGATAAAACTTGCTTTCCACTTAATTCTCTTCTGAAGCAGTTCTGGAAAGATTAAAATTGGCATTTTTCCTTGCTGCATGCAATGTTGACTGTCCAGTCAATTAGCAGCCAGACTCAATAGTGCATAAATTGCTCACAGTTATGTGTTGGGTTTTCTAACCCCAAAGGTTGACTATAACTCTTCTTTTAAAATGCAACAAGAATTCTTTATGTGATGAGGTATCGGTGCTCTGTTTTTTTTCCAATGAGTGGAACTGTGATTTCCCTTCATGGATGAAACATTTTACAGAGTTATATTCTGCTTTCAGGGTGTTGTTGGAAAATAAACTATTTAAATTTTCTTTGGAGTCAGGCCCCTGATGGGTGAAGGAAGGCTAGTAATCGTGGTTATATAGGATAGTGTTTGGCTCAAGGGGATAATTGGTGTGTGAAAAGCAAGCCTTTCAGCTCCAGCTCACGAATTCTAACATACACAAGGTCAGCGGTGATCAAAGATGTGAGAGACTTTATACATTCTTTTCTGGTTTCTGCTAGATGGAGGGTTTATGTCAGAAAAGCATCTCCAGAAATGACAGCCTCAGCGCAGAAGACACAATTTAATTGACATGGAAGAACAGCCATCACTTCATCATTATAGGCTGCCAGCCACAATCAGGGGGAAGACAATTCCATACAAATCTCTCTGCCTTCCCAGGGACACATACCATGGAATGATCAGAGTGGCACTTGATAAAAGGGAGCAAGTGTGTGTGATCCAGCAAGTGGACAGTGAAGACTGTCTACTTAACGAAGACATCGCTTAGATAATTAACACTCAGTGTTAAATCTTAGATAATTAACACTTAATGTTAAATCATCCAACCGTGGGTCAACAGTTGTCCAGGATTTGAAGATACTTAGGTACAATTTCTTCTTCCCTCCATGCCCACCACTGTTAGGCACTTTTCTAGTCTTTGCTACCTAATTTTCTAAGAAAAGAAAGTTGCTATCTAATTTCTCTTATAATGTTCTCCCCACAAATTTGGAGGACTTGTGTAATTTTGGCATTCCTGTGATTATTGATCCTAGACAACAATACCCTTGATGACGATATATCAGATAGAGCTCTTCTCCAATTGGAAATATTTTAATATTAAATATTTTAGTGTTATTTTAGTGTTAATAAGTGGTTATTATTTCATGGAAAAGACATTACAGACCCACAGGCCTGGATTTGAATCTCTACTCAATATTGTGTCTAATATATGTAGAAACTTATGCAAACTACTCAACTTTTCCATACCTGTACTTTCTTCACTTGTCAAATGGTCATAATAATGCCAATCCTACAGGGCCATTGTAAGAATTTGTAGTATCTTAAAAGACATATTTCATAAAAGATACCCAGTAAATGTCAGTTTCTTTTCTTCCATTAGTATTGATAAATGTAGAAATTACAAAAATATTTTTGCAGCTTTATCATGTAGGGATCCATTTAAATGTGTAAGACATTGCACCAGTGACTCTGAGGTTTCCTCCTTTGTAGGGATTGCAAGCCTGTCCCAAAAGAGCAGTTTCTATCAGGTGAAGGAAAATGTCTTCTCGTTGGAGAACCACAGAATACAGAGATTGAATGAAGCACGGTTTGAAAACATGGGAAAGCAGTTTGCTGGGTTAGTCAAGACTGACATTTTGTGAATGATAGGCAAAATTATAACAAGCTGTTATATTTCACAGTATATACATGTGCCATATTGGTCATTTTCTCAATAATCAAGTACATAAAAGGAACAAATTCAAATAATGATCAGTTAATTCTCTAGACAGAGTCAGGAATAAATACCTCAGGGTTGTGGGTATCTTGTAGATACCATGCTGGTACATGGTACCATTGTACCCTGTCACGTGGCCTTAGTGAACCATTAAATTATCTGTGACTAACATGTTAAATTAAATAAAGAATATTCTAAATCCTTTCTAGCTATAAATCTATCTGAATATTTGCTATTATTGATGGGAAATATACAATTAATTACAATTTTGCAACTTGCTCTATCATATTTCTTTTGCTGTGGTTGACTTAAAATTAATTTATTTCATACTCTAAGCAGAAATTTACTCAAGCAGAGGTATTATAGTCAAATTGTCTTATGCTGCATTATTTACCTTGCTACTAACATTGTCTAACGATTTTCAATTTCAAAAATGCATACTATCAATAATGACAGTAGTAGAAGAACACAGCATGGTGTACCGATGCCAGGTTGATTTTAGAGCACAGTCAATAAGATTAGTGATCAACTGACAAGTAAGCCCAATAAATTTTGACAAGAAACTTATTAAGAATAAATACATTCCCCCATATTTATTCTATTCTGACTATAAGTATGTTTTTAAAGAATATAGAACATTTTCCTTGACAACATCCTTGACATTTTAGCTACTAGTTTATAAATCATATAGGAATTTGACAGTTACAATACTGAAGTGTCTGTGTAGCACATAGAAATGGACCATCCAAACCAAACTTGAAACTAAAGAAAGATAATAGTTATATGAAATAGCATTATTTTTACTTATTGGAACTTTTTTCCAGTGTATAGGAAACTTCCAGAATCAATCAGGAGAGAAACAGAACATGTTCTCTCTCAGTGACTTAGATATATTTTTCCCTTCCTTTGTGTTACGTTGTTTAGGCATTTCAATTAATTGAACACAACTTATTAATTTTAGAAACAGGATGCTATTGGCTAACATATATTCATTCTTTAAATCAACCTGTATTAAGCCTCTATATGTAAAAGAGTCTATACTAAGCTCTAAGTATATTCCAATATAAATTAGACACAATTCCTTGATCTGAAGGAATTTTGTATCCTTATTGATGAACACATACACTGTTAATGGATTTTTAGGTTTACATTATATGGCAGATTCACCATCCATTGCCCATGCGTTCCCCATGCTCATGTACACAAATACTTCTTAAAAAATATCTCTCTAGAGTGGGGTAGAAGAGAGAGTGCTACCCCAAGACCAAGAGATTCTATGATTGTGATAAACTAGTTGTATAATCTCATTCTTGGTTGCCATTCATTTGTCTAAGTTAACCCCTGCTTCTGTTCTAATAAAATATAAGAGAATATTTGCTGAGGAAACATGTTCCTGTTAAGTCAGAAACTATGGAGAGTCTGAGATTTTGCCTACTTTCAAGCTAAAAACTTATCTTGCCCCATTTTGATATACATTTTCTGACAGAAAAATGCAAGACCTCTGGGTCAGAGAAATAATTCATTTAATACTCATGTCAAAATGAAGCAGCCAGAAAAATATCTTGCACCAGTTCCCCACATCCCAGGTCCCACAGGGCAATACCATGAGGACCAGATGTTTAAATGTATATGTGGCTGGTTGCACCACAAGAGAGGAACTCTAAAATTTGAAACTTGAAATTTACATAAGGTAGGCAATGTGCCCATGCTCCAATCAGGAAATAGAGAGAGAGAAGCCTTATCTTTACTCTGGAATGTGAACAGATTCTGTCTGGGAAGATAGGGGAAGGTCTCTAGGTTAATATCTTGGAATACAAACAAATGTGTCCAGATGAGAGGGAGAAGGAAGATGGCCTCTGTGAGTCTCCAGTGTTCAAGGCCTTTGCTAGTCAAACATGCCCTTTGTTTAGAAGGTCCAGACATTGCAAACATGAAATATTTATGGAGATTTGTCTCTCAACACCTTCCCATCTTGCATAAAAAAACAAAGCCTTCCAAAATGAAGGTCTCTTCTTTTCTATCTTTTTTCTGTGTAGCCATTGCACATAATCCCTGGATATTCAAACACCATTTGGTGACCACGAAGCAACAAGCATGTTGGCAAAAGTCAACACACTAGAAATGACAGAAGAGGAATATAAAAACAGTTTGAACATTTCACTGCATTGCTAAGCAGTTGAATTAATGTGAGGTACCGTCTGCCTCTGCATTTAATGTTTTATGAGTAAAACAAACTCTTATTTGTTTAAGGTATATGTTATTGATAATTTGAGTTTCCTGTTACTTGCAGCTGCATGCACTTCTAAATAATGTGCAGATTGTGAAGAGATTCATGAATAAACAACCACCTCCTTTATCCTGAGTAAACCTATAGTAAAGCATAAGGAAATTCTGACTATAGTACATTTATGGAACACTTGTGATTCACATGAATTCTGTCATTCAATCCTTATAACCCTTGGAGGTATATAATTTCCCTGGTTTCACAACTGAGGCAATTTCAACTTAGCAAGAGTAGGTAAGGGGACTTGGAGGAAGAGAAAACATGTAAAGATGTGAAGTCCGTGTTTTTACCCACTCTACTATATGCAAGCATCTCCTGCCTCTGTCACAATTTACAAAAGATGTGAGTGCATCCTTCTCAAGCAGCAACCCATTCTCCAGGCTTTGTCATAACACCCCTCACTCTTAAAAAATACCTTTCTCTTTGGTATTGCCTCTACACTCACTTCTTCTCTTCTGAGTAGCATTTTAGTTACTTTGATTCACTTAGCCCTTTTGAATATTTATCACCTCCAGATAATATGTACAAAAAATATGGTCATCTTGAGGCAATGCCATAACCCAGAGGAGTTTACCATTGGTTGGAATATCAAGCAGTGGTGGATAGATGCTTTGGGTGCATCTAAATTCACAGGACACAGGCGGTCATTCTTTGACTTTGCACAGAGAAAACTATTGGTTCTTATGCACTGAGTGGAGCATTGAATAACCAAAAGGGTCAACTTGTCTCTAAATAATTTGATTTCCTACAGGAAAAAAATCTCATTACAACAAGCACCTAATCTTTATATTGTATGAAAACTTTCCAAATCCCACTGGGCCAATGGCTCATAGATTTCAAATATTTCTCAACATAACAGAATGTCAGTGAAACAAGAGAATTAATCCCCCCAAGTTATACATTGGTTAAACCAATAGAGCAGAAGATGAGGTGGATGCTGGGAATATCTTAGTTTGCTGAAATATATGATGATTGAGGGGACACAAATGAGTAACAGAGTCAGATACCAGTGATGTTACCTGATGGCTGTCCTGGTTATCCAGCCAAATGCCATGAATCAGTTGTGTCTGGCACATTCAACTAGAACAGTGTTTGTTTTAAGGACCCGTGATACTTGTTTGTTTTGTTTTGTTTTTAATTTCCATTAAGAACCAATGGTTTTATAAAATGCAATTAATATGATGTACTAAAAAATTAAAATTTTAAAAAATAAGACTGTACATCCCAAATTTTTAATACTAGTGTTAGTAGACAAATAATAAATGTAGAACAAATATACCATAGAGAAAAAAAATAACTTAAATACCATTAGCCTTGTTTATTTAAAGTGTGCATAAAGAAAATTAATAGACAAAAAATGCTGTTACACATAACTTTTTTTTGTTCTACAACAATAATTAATCAGAAGTCATGAATGAAGTACTAATTTCCCTCAATTAAATACACACACACATATATATATATACGTATATACTTTGAATGAACACTATATATATCAATATTTCATGTGACAAATAAACTTGCTTATTGCCTTTAGCCTAAATATTCTAAGTTAGATTGACAACAAAGCTATTTTTGTGATAATGTTTATAAGCTCCATTTTTTGTTTCAATTTTAAAAAAAAACACTCATTCTAGAGAATTCAGTCTCACAGCGGCATATTGATGGGAGCTAGGAAAAGATTTTTAAAGCAATTTCAGTAAGCTGAAATTCATATTTAACTCTCATAGAACATAAAGCAAGTGATTCTGTGTTTTAAAAACTTGTTTTTATTTCTGTATCAGCAGCCATTTCCAGTAATTTATTCTGTAAAGTTTGGGTTAAACTTAAATTATCTTTTAATGAAAAAAAATGGATTCTGGTTTTCATATACTTGTTAGCTACAGTTGATAAACTCACCTGAAAATATCACACACAGTAATGAGTTCCTACTGTATGCAACCACTACAGAGTTTGTGCTATAAGCATCCTACAAGGAAAGAGCTACAACACCTGAAATTGTCTATGTTTGTTCAAGGAACGAATCCACTGATCATATGTTAGATAGTAATATCAAATTCCTATAAAAGTTTCTAAACTCTTTTGTTAAAGCTTCTATTTATATTTTCAGGAGACCACTGCCAGCTCCACATCCACACTGAGCAGCACTGATCTAGAGAGATGCAATGGTCTAGCCAGAACTGACATTTCACAGAAGTGCATAATATTCAGGCTATTACATACAGCAACAATAGTCTGTATTTTCTGCAATCAGCACCTCATTTTCCATGAGAAATGTCTCTCCTTTCTTCTTACTTCAATTCCACCTTATCTCTGTCTAACCCCAATTTAAACCATTTATTTTATTTGTACTAGTGTCTTAAAATCTAAACTTTTAATAAGGGACCATGCATTTCAGCAGGAGAATGGGAGATTAGATCTAAAGAAATAACTGTTATTTACAGACCATGAGGTGGCAGCAGACAAGATAGGCATGATGAAGACCAGCCATTCTTTCCAACTGTGTAAAGCCATCTTCCCTTTGATGGTTGCTGCCAGGGAATGGTCCCTTTACAGTCACCCTGTAGAAGATGTGAGAAGATGTGTAGAAGATGTGAGACTACTACCTATTGCAGAATTTGAGACCTTTACATCCATGACCTTTAATACAAGCTGGCTAATTGAATTCGCTGAAAACTCCACTAAACTGGCTGTGCAAAATGAGTAGGTTCTTTTTTTATTTCTTTACCTTCAAAGTAATGGAATAAAATGGCCCACATCACCACAAGGTTTATAACACCCATGACTTGCTCTTTTAACTACTAACAGTAGCTCTGAGCTACTCATAGCTTAACTCAAGGCAAATAGATGTACAACTCTTTGATTTTGGTACAAGTTTTATTTTGTTGTATATTTAACTCTTTGAAATAAATATTCAATCATTGTAGTGCTGGAGTACAATGTTGAGGGTCCTGGCAAATTGAAAAAGCCATATTGTCATGCACAACATTGAGACAAAGCCAAATACTCTGGCAAAGATTTGGTGTCTCCATGACCTCACACTGACAAACACAGAGTTTAACCCTTTGTAATCTTTTGTCTGACTATTGTTTTATGTGAAGTGGTGTGGGCTGAAGATGATATAATTAATCCTAATTAGCCTTGGCTTCAGAAATTAATCCCATTGGAAAGGAAGGTAGGCCAGGTTTACAGTCTCTCATAATTATTCCTTTCAGATTCCTTACATTCTGCAGCAGCTATGTAAGCCCAACCTTTTTTTTTTTTTTTCTCATTTTCTGTGTTGCAAAAGTGTTCTCATAGTGTTTAAAAGTTAGTCTCATTATTTGACAGAACAAACATTACTAAAGCTAGCAAATTCTATGGCTCATGAGGAACCAGAGTGTTTTATTTCTTTTGTTCCAAGGTTAAAAATGCACTGTGAAGTAGATATTTGCATTTATTTTCAAAAACACAATCCTGGAATAAATAACTGCATATCTGTGAAGTACAGATGGGACTCCTGGCTTCAAAAGTTTCTTAGAATCCTTCTCTGGAAGCAAACAAATTGTACTTATTTTACATATTATTATTTCACACAGAGCATTGAATGAAAATACAAAGGTATTATAGTTTAATCTTTCTATATTTATTGTGTATATAATTTTAATCTTCATAAGAACAGTTGATAACTATATCAAGTAAGTACTAATTTCTGCATATTATTTATATTATTTTGTTTTAATCATAACAGGTTTACTTCATGAAAGGCTATCAGTGTCAGATATTAGAGGGCAAGTATATAGCTACTCAATTATAAAAGTAAATGAAGCATTCAAAGAACAAGTATTTCTCTTTTATGTATCAGCAAACCTACTAATCCAATGCTCATGTTAAGTTCTCCATTTATCCAGAATTTCCCACCTCTAAAATACTGAGCCATATAGAAAGTAAAGCCACCTTCCTAGTATAAGAAAATGAGTGTTAAAATGAAAGAATGGCTCTCATTAGAGTAGGTCAAAAGAAGTAAACAGGAAAATTCATGGATGTTCAATATTAAATCCCCCCAAGCTACAAATATATACTTTGGGACTTCAATTAAAATTATTTTATCACTATGATTCTTTAACTTTCTTCAATCAATCCCTAGTAACCATTAGCCCTAGGGAAGTTTAATCAATGTTAATGGGAGAAGAAAATGGGAACTTTAAAATAGAAATTTAATCCTTCTTCCCTCAGAATTATGAAGCCAAAAATGTACTGTGGCCAAGGTGAGTAAGGGAATCCCGCATGTAGAAACATGTACAAAACTTTGTAAAATGTAATAACATGTGATAAAGGGAAATTCATCAGAAGAGGACTCCAGTAAGCTTATGTACCAGACATCAACTCCTCCATGAAATAAAACAAGTAGAATTAACAGTTATAACAGATATGTGCAAAGGAATGAAACTGTACTACTTTCTTACAGGATATACAAAAATAAACTCAAAATGGATTAAAGGCTTAAATGTAACACTTGAAATCATAGAACTCCTGGAAGAAAACATAGGCATTACACTCTGAAATCAGACTTAGTATTTTATTTTATTTTATTTTTGGATCTGACTCAAGGCAAAGGCAACAAAAGCAAAAATAAATAAATGGGACTACACCAAAATAAAAGTTTTTGCATGGTAAAGAAAACCATCAACAAAATGAAAAGGCAAGCTACTGAATGGGAGAATATAGTTGCAAATGATATATTTGATAGGGGGTTAATATCCAAAATATATAAAGCACTCACACAACTCTATATCAAAAAAAATAGTCTAATTAAAAAATGGGCAGAAGACCTGAATAGTCATTTTTCCAAAGAAGACATACAGATGACCAAAAGACCATGAAAAGATGCTCAACATCACTAATCATCAGGGAAATGGCAATCAAAGCCACAATATCAACTCACACCTGTTAGAAAGGTTATTAGGAAAAAGATAACAAAAAAACAAGAGTTAGAAAGGATGTGGAGAAAAGGGAGCTCTTACATATTTTTGTTGGGAAGGTAAACTGGCACAGCCACTATGGAAAACAGTATGGATTTCCTCAAAAAATTAAAAATAGAACTACCTTATGATCCAGTGATTTCACTTCCAGGTATTTACCCAAAGCAAACAAAAACACTAATTGAAAAAGATGCATGCACCCCTATGTTCATAGCAACATTATTTACAATAGCCATGATAAGGAAGCAACCTTAGTGTCTACCAATAGATGATTAATAGATAAAGAAGATGTGAGATATATATACAATGGAATATTACTCCACCATAAAAAAAGAATGAAATCTTGCCATTTGTGACAACATGGATGGATCTCGAAGATATTATTGTAACTGAAATAAGTCAGAGAAAGAAAAATATCTAATGATTTCATTTATATGTGGAATATAAAAAACAAAACAAATAAACCAACAAAACAAAACAGAGACAGACTCAGATACAGAGAACAAACTGGTGGTCACCAAAGAGGAGAGAACTTGGGCAAAATAAGTGAAGGGGATTAAGAGGTATAAACTTCCATTTGTAAAATAAATAAATCACAGGGATGTAATGTACAGCATAAAGAATATAGTCAATAATATTACAATAACTTTGCATGCTGACACATGGTTACTAGATTTATTGTGGTGATCAATGCATAATATATATAAATGTTGAATCATTATATTTTACACCTGAAACTAATATAATATTATATGCCAATTATAGTTCAATAAAAATTATATATTTTTAAATAAATTATATATATTATAAATAATAAGAAATTCTATCCACTGACTCATTATTTTACAAATATCTTTTTAAATTACACCAAATGGTCCAGTAAAACAATTAGTAACAGGGTAATTCACTAGTTAACTAAAAATGAAAAATGCAGGTCAAGTTAAACGTATGCTTTTATTTTGCAAATAACTTGGTGAAAGACAAAAGATATTCAGGTTGGATGATAACTTTGTGAATATTAATTTGAGCACTGTCATACAGATAAGGATATTCAGGAGGTATGATAGCTAAATTTCTATGTAAGAGCTGAGGCAGACCTAGATCACAGATCTATAACTAACTCTTCTAGTCCTATTTTTTTTTCTGTCTTGCCTTCTCTTTAAATCTCTGTTCAATAAATTTGAAACAATGACTAACTTATGAGCTTCCCTTTCAATCACCTCTGCTGCCTCTCAACCATGATTTAGATGCAAAAGTGAAGGAGAAAAGGAGTCAGTAAGCACTTACTGCATGCAGATATTGCACTACATTCATTCACATACTTTACATCATAAAATAATTACACCATCCTTTAAGTTATGTATATTCCAATTTTGTTTATTACTAGGGAAAATTAGACTATGTTAAATTAACATTGCCCAAAATTATAAGGGTAGTAAGTATCGCACCCAGGATTCAATTTAAGGTCTGATTGACTACAAAATGAATCAGCTTTCCACCAAAAAAAAAAAAAAAGAAAGAAAGAAAAAAAAATAGAAAAAGGAGCTCATACATGGATCAGGCTTTGTAAATTGATCTGGAAACTGAAAAACAATTTCATGGTACTTCCAAAGACAAATGTCGTCAGTTATAAAGTAGAATTAGAGTAATTCAACCTGACTTTATCTCATATCCCCTGCTCATAAGACCAAAAAGGTCTCAGGTTGGAGGAAGGGTAGAAATTATTTGGTAAAAATTCCTAACCCAACATATATTAAAAATCATGCAAACAATTACATTTATGTCCTGTGTCTGTCTAAACTGAGTCTATGATGACTCTTTATCAATAGGAGACCCCTGGTATTTTTGCCACTTGGACACCATCATTACCCCCATCAGATTAAATCATTATATAAAAGTAATTGTCATCATATGTTTAAAACAGCAAAAAGCATAATAGCATTTGAGGCAACTGGAAAGTCATGCATGGGTGTTTCCTCTCATTGTCTCTAAGTCAAACTAGAGCAGACCACAGAGGAACTATGCTGAGATCACCAACTCTAATCTACCACAGTTTGATTCTCTTTTGGAAGTAATTTTTGAGTCTTAAAAGTTATTCAGTGATTTCAAGTGCCAGTAGGTAACAATGTAAAAATTATATCTCCAGGGCATAGAAATATCCTTCAGGTGGGTCAGATGGCTGAAGTGTGTGGTTTAAGTGCTCTTATTTTCAAAGTACATAGCAGAGAAAAATAATAAATTGACTATAAATAATAAATGGAAAAGTAATTGGCTACAATCATTTCCTAGGATTTCTACATTAAAAGTTCTAAGGTTGTTAGTGTTCTGTTTATATTTTGTAGTAAGATGTTTCATCCAATAAATTTGAAGGCTGAGAAGGATACAATTAAAGACTAAAAACTGCAGAACATGGAAGAAGTGAAGAAGAAGCAAGTACCCCCAGTGCTTAACAAATGCAGTGGAAGGTCAAGAAAAAAGTTCTATTTTATTTATAAAATAACTGACACTTTTAAAATTTATTGTGTCTTATGGAGGTATGGGCTGAATGTAAAGACAGGATCTAGTAATGTTGAAGTAAATTTATTCTTTACAGATAAATATTATTTTAAACAGAAAAAAAAAGTGAGCTCCAGAGTTATGGTCTTAAATTTTGATACAAACAAAGGCCATATTTTGTCAAACTGTGATCTTTGTATTTCTACCAAAGGTAAAATTTGGGGGTAAATGGAAAATGAATTTGATCTAGGATAGTATTTTAATGCATCTATTAAAATACATTTTTCATTAGAATGATAAAAGATATACCTCAAATGTAATTTAATTAGCTGACATATGTTTAAAGCAATATCTCAGACTTGTTATTGCAGTTTTTGTTCTAACAGAAAGATTTCTGTTTTAATGGCATCTGCAGTAATAAGACTTAGATGCTAAAGATAATCTCTTAGCTTTCAAATCTTTATCTTAGCTATTTATTTTACAATTGTTACCATATTCAGTTCACAAAGTTGGTAGAGATATGCACTTTGTGTCACAAATGATTCATAAATGTTGGAGCATCTGTTACAAGAGAATGTCATTAAAATAGCCAGGAGGATAGCCCATTTTATGGGAAATGCTCTAATTTTTCAAAATTACCACTACAAGTTGTAAGGACAATATTAATTTTCATAAGGACATTGTAGGACTACTAAATTGAAATCAAAATGTGTTGACTTTGTAGTTTTGAAGAGCATCTAAAATAAGGCTGGAAAGAGACATACTCTTTATCTGAGCGATTTTCTGCAAACATAGGCAAAATCTATTACTCGTCCTTCCATGAAATAGTAATGGCACCCCAAAACAAGGCTGACTCATCATTAGGAGTCTGAGTTTGTATACACAGATGTGAATCTCATCTTTTGTGCCCCAAAGTTATGAATACATACCCATTCCCTGTAAGCAACCATATACTAGTTTTAAGATTTAGTTAGTGCTTATGGTTTTTTTTGTTTTTGTTTTGTTTTGTTTTTTAGTGGATAAATAGAAATGGGAGCAGAGAAAGATTAAAAGACTGTGTTTCAAAATTATTCACAATTAAACCAAACTAATCATAATACATTCTAAACTTTTACTTTCTTCAGTTCAATTCAATCAATTCAAATCAAACTTATCATAATTGACTAGTGAGATATTGTACTAGGTCCTTTATTTCAGAAGAATAAACTAACTTTAAGTTATATTCAGTCAAGAGGAATAATTCTCCCAAGAAAGAAAGAAAAATAAATAAATAAATAAAAATCTTCCTTAAAAAACCACACTATACCAATTTTTATGCTGTTTATATTGTGATAAAAACAGCATAAAATTTGCCATCTTAATCATTTTCAAGTGTTCAGCACAATTTTGTTAACTGTAGTGCAACAGATCTCTAGAACTTTTTCATCATGCAAAACTGAAACTTTATACCCATTAAATGACTCCCTATTCCTTTTTCCCTCAGTCCCAGGTAACCACAATTCTGCTTTTGTTTCTGAGAGTTTGACTATTTTAGAAACCTTATGTAAGTAGAGTCATGCAATATCTGTCTTGTCTTCATTACTTTATAATGTCCTCAAGGTTCATCCATGTTGTAGCATATGAAAGGATTTCCTTCTTTTTTAAGACTGAATAATATTTCATTTTATATATATATATATATATATATAATTTGCCTTATCCATTAATCTTGAGGATTATTTAGGTTTCTTCCATCTCTTGGCTATTGTGAATAAAGTAGCAATGAACACGAATGTGCAAATACCTCTTCAATATCCTGTTTTCATTCTTTTTGATATATACCCAGAAGTGGGATTACTGGATCAGAGTTCTATTTTTAGTTTTTTGGTGAACTCCCATACTGGTTTCCATAGTGGTTGCACCATTTTACATTTCCCGAAAAGAATATGATTCATCTTTTCCAAAACTTGTTATTTTCTCCTTTTTTGAGAGTGGCTATCCTAACGGTATGAGGTGATATCTCATTGTGGCTTTAATTTTCATTTCCCTGAAAATTAGTGATGTTGCACATCTTTTTTCATGCTTGTTGATCATTTGCATATCTCCTTTGGAGAAATGCAGAGTCATTTTCCCATTTTTTTAATTGTTTTTTGTTAATAATTTGTAGGAATTCTTTTTATACTCTGGATATTAACTTTTTATCAGATATATGGATTGAAATATTTTCTTCCATTCCTTCGGTTGCCTTTTCACCTTGCTGAGTGTTTCATTTGCTACACAGAAATAGTTAAGTTTGATGCAGGCTCAGTTGTTTCTTTTTGTTTTTATTGCTTGTGCTTTTGGTTTCATATTCAAGAAATAATTGCCAAATACAATGTCATAAAGTTTCCCCCTATGGTTTCTTCTGGAAGTTTTATACTTTCAAGTCTTACATTTACAGCTTTAATCCATTCTGAGTTAATTTTTGTATAGGATGTAAAGTATGAGTCCAACTTTATTCTTTTGCGTTTGGATGTCAAGTTTTCCAGTACCATTTGTTGAAGAGACTATTCTTTCTCCATTGTGTAGTCTTGACACCTTAGTTGAAAATCAGTTGACCATATATGTGTGGGTTAATATTCTGTTCCACTAGTCAACATACATCTTTATGCCATTAATATTGTATTTTGATTACCATAGCATTGTAATATTGGTACTATACTTTAATGTTGATTACTATAGCTTTGTAACATTAATCAGGATAACTTTGTGATATTTAATTACTATAGCTTTGAAATCAGGATGTGTAAGGTAAAAAAAATGCCATTGAGATTTTGATAAGGATTACATTCAATCTGTAGATCACTCGGGATGGAATGGATATTTTAACAATATGGTCTTCCAATCCATGACCACAGGATGTCTTTCCATTTACTTCTGCCTTCTTTAGCTTTTATCAGCAGTATTTTTAAAATGTTCAGTGTAAACTTTTGTCTCTTTGGTTAGCTTTTTTATCTTTTTTGCTGCATTCCATAAGATTTGGTACACACTATATTAGCTTCATTCACCTCAACATATTTTCTAATTTCCCTATGTGTTCTTCTTTCACCCATTGCTTGTTCAAGAGTGTGTTGTTCAATTTCCACATACTTGCAAATTTTCCAGTTTTCCTTTTACAATACCAATTAATTTCTAGTTTCATTCCATTGTGATCAGGAGAGATATTTGATATGACTTTAATCTTCATAAATAGGTTGAGACTTGTTGTGTAGTCTAATATCTAATCTATTTTGTGCCCTTGAGAAAAATGCTTATTCTGCTACAGTAGAGTGGCATGTTCTGTAAATATCTTTTAGGTCCAGTGGGTCTATGGTGTTGTTCAAGTTCTCTGTTTCCTTACTGATCTTCTGTTATGATCTGAATGTTTGTGTTCATCACCTCCCCCCAAAAATTCATATATTGAAACCCAATGCCCAGTGTGATAGTATTTGAGAGTGAGGTCTTTGGGAGGTGATTAGGTAATGAGGGTAGAGCCCTCATGAATGGAACTAGTGCTCTTATAAAAAAGACCCCATAGGGATCCTTAGTCCTTTCCACCATGTGAGGACACAGTGAGAAATTGGCAGTCTGCAACCTGGAAGAGGGCCTTCACCAGAACTCGACCATAGTGGTATCTTGATCTTGGAGTCCCAGCCCTCCAGAACTCTAAGAAATAAATTTCTGTTTCTTACAAACTTACCTGGTTTGTGGTATTTTTAAATAGCAGTTGAAATGGACTAAGATAGAAATTTGACACTGAGAAATAAGAATGCTGTTCTAGCATGTACAAAAAAAATGTGGAAGTGGCTTTGGAATTGGGTAACGCATAGAAATTGGAAAGGTTTTGAGGTGCATGTTAGAAAAAGCCTACATTGCCATGAACAGACCAGTAATAGTAATTCTAGTGAGGGTTCAGAAGGAGAAAAGGAGAGTTGTAGTGAAACCCTTTACAGAAGTAGATTCTCTAGGTAGTCATGAGTAGAAAATTGGTAGAGATATGAACAATAAAGGCCATTCTGATGAGGTCTCAGGTGGAAGTGAGAAACATATTATTGGAAACTGAAGAAAAGGTGATTCTTGTAAAGTGGCAAAGAATTTGGCTGAATTGTGTTTCTGTCCTAGTGTTTTTGGAAGGTAATAATTACAAGCAATGTATATTTGGACACTTTGCTTAGGAAATTTCTAGGCAAAGTATAGAAAAAGCTGCCTGATTACTCTTGAATGTATATACTAAAACATAGGGGAAAATAAATGAAGAGTAAGACGTGGAGATCACCTACTTCCCCACAAATATATCAGAAATACATCTACATGTGGAACAACTCCAACAGAACACCTACTGAATGCTGGCAGAAAACCTCAGACTTCCCAAAAGGCAAAAAACTCTCCGTATACCTGGGTAGGGCAAAAGGAAAAAGAGACAAAAGAATAGGGACAGGACCAGCACCTCGGGGAAGGAGTTGTGAAGGAGGAAAAGTTTCCACAAACTAGGAAGCCCCTCCACTTGTGGAGACTATGGGGGTGGCAAGGGGGAAGGATCGGAGCCACGGAGGACAGCGCAGCAATAGGATTGCAGAGAGCAAAGCAGAGAGATCCCCACACAGAGGATGGGTGCCGACCAACACTCATCAGCCCAAGAGGCTTGTCTGTTCACCCGCTGACCGGGATGGTTGGGGGCTGTGAGCTGAGGCTCAAGCTTTGAAGTTCAGATGCCAGGGAGAGGACTGGGGTTGGCTGCATGAACACATCCTGAAGGGTCTAGTGTGCCATAGCTAGATGGGAGGGAGTCCAGGAAAAAGTCTGGAACTGCCTAAGAACCAAGAGACCATTGTTTTGGGGTGAGTGAGGAGAGTGAATTCAGAAAATCACCTAAACGAGCTCCAGAGACAGGCACGAACCGCGCCTCTCAGCACAGGCACCACAGGCGGGCATGAGACAATAAGGCTACTGCTGCTGTCACCAAGAAGCCTGTGTGCAAGCACAGGTCACTATTCACACTTCCCTTCCCAGGAGCCTATGAAGCCTGCCACTGCCAGGGTTCTGTGATCCAGGGGCAACTTCCCCAGGAGAACACACGGCATGCCTCAGGCTGGTGTAACATCATTCTGGCCTCTGCCGCTGCAGGCTCGCCCTGCATCCATACCCTTCCACCCCCCAGCCTGAGTGAGCCAGGGCCCCCGAATCAGCTGCTCCTTTAACCCCGTCCTGTCTGAGCGAAGAACAGACGCCCTCAGGCGACCTACAAGGAGGTGGGGCCAAATCCAAAGATGAACGCCAGGAGCTGTGCAAACAAAGAAGAGAAAGGGAAATCGCTCCCAGCAGCCTCGGGAGCAGCGGATTAAATCTCCACAATCAACTTGATGTACCCTGCATCTGTGGAATACCTGAATAGAAAATGAATCATTCCAAAATTGAGATGGTGGACTTTGTAAGCAACTGTAGACTTGGGGTTTGCTTTCTGCATCTAATTGGTTTCTGGTTTGATGTTTATCTTAACTTAATATTTAGAGCTTAATATCATTGGTAGATTTGTTTATTGACTTAGTTGCTCTCTTCCTTTTCTTTTTAATATATATATATATTTTTTTCCTTTCTCTCTGTTTGTGAATGTGTATGTGTATGCTTCTTTGTGTGATTTTGTCTGTATAGCTTTGCATTTGTCATTTGTCCTAGGGTTCTGTCCATTTTTTTTTGGTTATTATTTTTGGGTTTTTTTTTAGTATAGTTTTTAGCACTTGTTATCATTGGTGGATTTGTTTTTTGGTTTGGATGCTCTCTTCTTTCTTTCTTTCTTTTTTCTTTATTACTTTTGAATTTTTTTATATTTAATAATTCTTTAATTTTTCATTTTAATAACTATATTTATTTTTTTTCCTTCTTTCTTTCTTTTTTTTCCTCCCTTTTCTTCTGAGCCATGTATCTGACAGGGTCTGGTTGCTCTGGCCCTGTGTCAGTCCTGAGCATCTGAGGTGGGAGAGCCAAGTTCAGGACATTGGTCCACTAGAGATCTCCCGGCTCCATGTATTATCAAATGGTGAAAGCTTTCTCAGAGATGTCCATCTCAATGCCAAGATCCAGCTCCACTCAATGACCAGCAAGCTACAGTGCTCATCACCCTATGAAAAACAACTAGCAAGACAGGAACACAACCCCATCCATTAGCAGAGAGGCTGCCTAAAATCATAATAAGCTCACAGACACCACAAAACACACAACTGGAGGTGATCCTGCCTGTCAGAAAGACAAGATCCAGTCTCATCCACCAGAACACAGGCACCAGTCACCTCCACCAGGAAGCCTACACAACACACTGAACCAACATTACCCAATGGGGACAGACACCAAAAACAACAGGAATTATGAACCTGCAACCAGCAAAATGGAGACCCCAAACACAGTAAGATAAGCAAAATGGGAAGAAAGAGAAACATGCAGCAGATGAAGGAGCAAGGTAAAAACCCACCAGACCAAACACACGAACAGGAAATAGGCAGTCTATCTGAAAAGGAATTCAGAGTAATGATAGTAAAGATGATCCAAACTCTAGGAAATAGAATGGATAAAATAAAATAAAATGTTTAACAAGGACCTAAAAGAACTAAAGAGCAAACAAACAATGATGAACAATCCAATAAATGAAATTTAAAAATCTGTAGAAAGAATCAATAGCAGAATAACTGAAGCAGAAGAACAGTTAAGTGACCTGGAAGATAAAAGAGTGGATATAACTACTGCAGAGCAGAATAAAGAAAAAAGAAAGAAAAGAATTGAGGAGAGTCTCAGAGACCTCTGGGACAACATTGAACACACCAACATTCAAATTATAGGGGTCCCAGAGGAAAAAGAGAAAAAGAAAGGGACTGAGAAAATATTTGAAGAGATTATAGTTGAAAACTTCCCTAATATGAGAAAGGAAAGAGTTAATCAAGTCCAGAAAGCTCAGGAAGTCCCATACAGGATAAATCCAAGGAGAAACACTCCAAGACACATAGTAATCAAACTATCAAAAATTAAATACAAAGAAAAAATTATAAAGAAGCAAGGGAAAACCAATAAATAACATACAAGGGAGTCCCCATAAGGTTAAGAGCTGATCTTTCAGCAGAACTCTGCAATCCAGAAGGGGATGGCAGGACATATATAAAGTGATGAAAGGAAAAAACCTACAACCAAGATTATTCTACCCAACAAGGATCTCACTCAGATTTGATGGAGAAATTAAAAACTTTACAGACAAGCAAAAGCTAAGAGAATTCAGCCCCACCAAATGAGCTTTACAACAAATGATAAAGGAACTTCTCTAGGCAGGAAACACAAGAGAAGGAAAAGACCTACAATAACAAACCAAAAACAATTAAGAAAATGGTAATAGGAACATACATATCAATAACTACCTAAAATGTAAATGTAAATGCTCCAACCAAAAGACATAGACTGAATGAATATACACAAAAGCAAGACCCATATACATGCTGTCTACAAGAGACCCACTTCAGACCTAGGGACACATACAGACTGAAAGTGAGAGGATGGAAAAAGATATTCCATGCAAACGGAAATCAAAAGAAAGCTGGAGTAGCAATTCTCATATGAGACAAAATAGGCTTTAAAATCAAGACTATACAAGAGATAAAGAAGGTCACTACATAATGATCAAGGGATCAATCCAAGAAGAAGATATAACAATTGTAAATATTTATGCACCCAGCATAGGAGCACCTTAATACATAAGGCAAATGGTAACAGCCATAAAATGGGAAATTGTTGACAATAACACAATCATAGTAGGGGACTTTAACACTCCACTTTCACCAATGGACAGAACATCCAAAATGAAAATAAATAAGGAAACACAAGCTTTAAATGATACATTAAACAAGATGGACTTAATTGATATTTATAGGACATTCCATGCAAAAACAACAGAATACACTTTTTTCTAAAGTGCTCATGGAACATTCTCCAGGACAGAGCATATCTTGGGTCACAAATCAAGCCTTCATAAATTTAAGAAAATTGAAATTGTATCAAGTATCTTTTCCCACCACAATGCTAAGAGAATATATATCAATTACAGGAAAAAAATCTGTAAAGAAAAACCAAACACATGGAGGCTAAATGATACACTAGTAAATCACCAAGAGATCACTGAAGAAATCAAAGAGGAAATTAAAAAAATACCTAGAACCAAATGACAATGAAAACACAACAACCCAAAACCTATGGGATGCAGCAAAAGCAGTTCTAAGAGGAAAGTTTATAGCAATACAATCCTACCTCAAGAAACAAGAAACATCTCAAGTAAACAACCTAACCTTACACCTAAAGCAATTAGAGAAAGAAGAACAAAAAAACCCCAAAATTCGCAGAAGGAAAGAAATCATAAAGATCAGATTAGAAATAAATGAAAAAGAAATGAAGGAAACGATAGCAAAGATCAATAAAACTAAAAGCTGGTTCTTTGAGAAGATAAACAAAATTGGTAAACCTTTAGCCAGACTCATCAAAAGAAGAAGAGAGAAGACTCAGATCAATAAAATTAGAAATGAAAGATGAGAAGTAACAACTGACACTGCAGAAACACAAAGGATCATGGGAGATTACTACCAGCAACTATATGCCAATAACATGGACAACCTGGAAGAAATGGGCAAATTCTTAGAAAAGCACAACCTTCCCAGACTGAATCAGGAAGAAATAGAAAATATAAAGAGATCAATCACAAGCACTGGAATTGGAACTGTGATTAAAAATCTTCCAACAAACAAAAGCCCAGGACCAGATGGCTTCACAGGCGAATTCTATCAAACATTTAGAGAAGAGCTAACACCTATCCTTCTCAAACTCTTCCAAAATATAGCAGAAGGAAGAACACTCCCAAGCTCATTGTACAAGGTAACCATAACTCTGATAACAAAACCAGACAAAGATGTCACAAAATCCTCAATAAAATACTAGCAAACAGAATCCAGCAGCACATTAAAAGGATCATACACTGTGATCAAGTGGGGTTTGTCCCAGGAATGTAAGGATTCTTTAGTATACACTAATCAATCAATGTGATATACCATATTAACAAAATTGAAGGAGAAAAACAATATAATCATTTCAAAAGATGCAGAAAAAACTTTGAAAAAATTCAATGCCCATTTATGATAAAAACCCTCTAGAAAACTGGCCTAGAGGGAACTTACCTCAACATAATAAAGGCAACATATGACAAACCCATAGCCTAACCATTGTTCACAATGGTAAAAAACTGAAACTGTTTCCACTAAGATCAGGAACAAGACAAGGTTGTCCACTCTTACCACAGTTATTCAACATAGTTTTAGAAGTTTTACCCACAGCAATCAGAGAAGAAAAAGAAATAAAAGGAATACAAATCAGAAAAGAAGTAAAGTTGTCACTGTTTGCAGATGACATGATACTATACATAGAGAATCCTAACGATGCTACCAGAAAACTGCTAGAGCTAATCAATGAATTTGGTAAAGTAGCAATATACAAAATTAATGCACAAGAATCTCTTGCATTCCTATAAACTAATGATGAAAAATCTGAAAGAGAAATTAAGGAAACACTCTCCTTCACCACTGCAAAACAAAGAATAAAATACCTAAGTACAAACCTACCTAAGGAGACAAAAGAACTGTATGCAGAAAACTATAAGACACTGATGAAAGAAATTAAAGATGATACAAACAGATGGAGAGATATACAATGTTCTTGGAATGGAAGAATCAACATTGTGAAAACGACTATACTACCCAAAGCAATCTACAGATTCAATACAATCCCTATCAAATTACCAATGGCATTTTTCACAGGACTAGAACAAAGAATTTTACAATTTGTGTAGAAACACAAAAGACCCCAAATAGCAAAAGCAACCTTGAGAAAGAAAAATGGAGCTGGAGGAATCAGACTCCCTGACTTCAGACTATACTACAAACCTATAACAATCAAGAAAGTGTGGTACTGGCACAAAAACAGAAATATAGATCAATGGAACCAAAAAGAAATTCCAGAGATAAACCCATACACATATGGTCACCTTATCTTTGATATGGGAGGCAAGAATATACAATGGAGAAAATACAACCTCTTCAATAAGTGGTGCTGGGAAAACTGGACAGTTACATGTAAAAGAATGAAATTAGAACACTCCCTAACACCATACACAAAAATAAACTCAAAATGGATTAAAGACCTAAATGTAAGGGCAGACACTATAAAACTCTTAGAGGAAAACATAGGTTGAACACTCTGACATACATCACAGCAAGATGCTTTTTGACCCACCTCCCAGAGAAATGGTAATAAAAACAAAAGTAAACAATAGGACCTAATGAAACTTAAAAGCTTTTGCACAACAATGGAAACCATAAACAAGTTGAAAAGACAGCCCTAAAAATGGGAGATAATATTTGTAAATGAAGCAACTTACAATGGATTAATCTCCAATATTTACCAGCAGCCCATGCAGCTCAATATCAAAAAAACAAACAACCCAATCCAAAAATGGGAAGAAGACCTAAATAGAGATTTCTCCAAAGATATACAGATTGCCAACAAGCACATGAAAGGATGCTCAACATCACTATTCATTAGAGAAATGCAAGTCAAAACCACAATGAGGTATCACCTCACACTGGTCAGAATGGCCATCATCAAAAAATCTACAAACAGTAAATGTTGGAGAAGGTGTGGAGAAAAGTGAACCCTCTTGCACTGTTGGTGGGAATGTAACTAGCTACCACCACTATGGACAACTGTATCGAGGTTCCTTAAAAATCTAAAATAGAACTACCATATGACCCAGCAATCCCACTACTGGGCATATACCCTGAGAAAACTATAATTCAGAAAACCTCAATGTTCATTGCAGCTCTATTTACAATAACCAGGACATGGAAGCAACCTAAGTGTCCATCAACAGATGAATGGATAAAGAAGATGTGGCACATATATACAATGGAATATTACTCAGCCATAAAAAGAAACCAAATTGAGTTATTTGTAGTGAGGTGGGTGGACATAGAGACTGTCATACAGAGTGAAGTAAGTCAGAAAGAAAAAAACAAATACTGTATGCTAACACATATATATGGAATCTTAAAAAAAATGGTTCTGAAGAACCTAGGAGAAGGACAGGAATGAAGAGGCAGATGTAGAGAATGGACTTAAGGACATGAGGAGGGGGAAGGTTAAGCTGAGACAAAGTAAGAGAGTGGCACGGACATATATACACTACCAAATGTAAAACAGATAGCTAGTGGGAAGCAGCTGCATAGCACAGGGAGATCAGCTCGGTGCTCTGTGTCCTCCTAGAGGGCTGGGATAGGGAGGGTGAGAGGGAGACACAAGAGGGAGGGCATATAGAAATATATGTATATGTATAGCTGATTCATTTTGTTATAAAGCAGAAAATAAAACACCATTGTAAAGCAATTATACAGGCCAATAAAGATGTTAAAAAAAATTATTAAGTTGAGTGGATGAGTCAGTTAAAAATTTAACAAAAAAATCAATAGCTTTCTTATGTAGCAACAATAATAGTTTAGAAAATATAAAAGAGGAAATAATTTAGTACAGTAGCAAAAAAATGTTAAAGTAGCTGGAAAAATAAATGCTTAAATTTAAAGCAATTTTCATGAAAATTCCAGAGGTTTTTTGAAATTGGAAAATTTTATAAAGTTATCTGGAAGAATAAATATTCAAATAGAGATTAAAAATTCTGAGAAAGTAAGACTAACAAAAAAGGACTTGTCCTATGACATATTAAAATATATTATAAAATTGCATAAAAATGTAGTGATTTTGCTTCCAGAATGATTAGACTGATCAATGAAATAGAAGCAAAAGATTAGAAATGGATCCAACTTTATATAAGAATTTAATATATGATATACATGTTGGGAAACCAGTGTGGCAAGTATGAATTGTTCAATAAATTGTATTGTGGCAGGTAACTTTTTGAAAACATTATAATCCTATGTCACATTTTAGGCTAGAATAAATTCCATTTGGAGCTAAATGAAATAATCACTTGTATTGTTAAGAACTCTTAGTAAATTATAAATACAAGTAATTAAAGAAGTTCTAAAACTTATAGTTAAATATTAGTATTATTTAGGCTAATCAAGCCATTTTAGGCTTAACATCAAAGGCAGAAATCATGAAGAAAATTTTGATAGATTGTCCATTTAAAAATTATAGCAAAACAAGAAATCGTTACCCCTCTCTTCCCCCAATAACTGATCAACTGTGGGAAAAATTGGAAAATATATGAGACAAAGGTATGTTTTCTTTATAATGCAAAGAGTTCATAAATCAAGAAGGAAAAAGACAGATATTTTCCCTGACAAACATTTTCTCTCACCTCAGAGAAAAATGGTCTAAGGAGATAAAAAGACTATTCACATTAGAAATCAGTTAGTCATCTGAAAAACATTCAACCTTCTAATAATCAAAGACATGCACATTTACAAAAAAAGGATGCCACTTTTAATTTTTGGATAGGCAGATTCTAAAAAGAACAAATCCACTCCCATGAGTGCATAGGAACTACATACTGTGAACACCACTAGGGAGAGATACTTTCCCATAGGTAATAAGCGTCTATGTATAAAAATTATAGCCAGAAATTCTACTTCAAATACTTTATCCTAAGCAAATCATAGGATAAGTGAACAAAGATGTTTGCACAATATTATTGCATGGTTTATAATAGTGAAAAATCCAATACAACTTAAGTGCTATCAGTGAGTAACTGGTTGAATAAAAGTTGGAAAGTTCATGAAATGGAATTGTAGGCAGTCATCAAAAATAAGCATGTGGACCTATATTTAGCTGTATGAAAGATGTCCACAAAATATTCATACCAAAAGAGTAGAGTTCAAAGAAATAAAATAAACAATATGTTGTTTTATGTCTGTACATAGAAAAACTCTATTATACACCAAAATTTTAATAACAGTTATTTTCAGGTAGATTATGGGTAATATCCTTCTACTTATTTTTACAGTTCTGCATTATCTGAATCTTTTGCAATGATCATTATAACCAGAAAAAAGAAAAAACAACTGTGAAGAAGGAGAGAATGAGAAGAATGAGGAGAAGAAAAGGGAGGAATTGTGAAAGGGAGGGAAAGCCATTTTCTGGGAGTTTTACCCTTGCTTCAGTTGCTTTTTTGTCTTCTGAGACTATGTTGTAAAAGCATTCTTCTCCTTCAGTTTTCTACTTTCCTCGTAATCCAACTGGAGAGGCTGTTAAACCATGTATATTTAAACCAAAATCTTGTGATTTAAGGGAAAAATGATAAATCAACTCATGATATTGATTTTGCCTAAAGAGAAAATGCAGTTCGATGGGATTACCAGCCACACAAAACACCTGTAAATCAAAATATGCCAGAATATTTATTATCTCAACTGTTTGATGTTCTACTTTAGCAAAACCTTTCCTAATGGGAAGGTTAAGATGGACATAGAGGTCACTTACTTCTTCTTCTAGATACCATATGTAATGCTTTTTTGTGCCCCTTGAAGAATTGTTTTCATTTGGTTGAGATTTAGTGTAATGCCTTCAGCTAAAAGTTGGAGACCTTTTTCATTCATTCATTCAACAAATATTTATTGAAACCTCTCCTGTGCCAGGTACTGTTCTGGAAAATTGGGACCTATCAGTGTCCAGCTTTCCTGGAACTTGCTTTCTATCCTTCTAAGAAACAGCCATATAAACATAGCTATTGGTGAGGCTATCTGCTACTTTATTCAGTATCCCATAGAGAAGTTTCTTTAAGACATGAGAACTGGAAAAGTAGTTGAGGAATTCATATATACTTTACTCATAAGCAAATAAAGTTTGTTTATTTGTTTGGGTTACCAGGAAGCTTAGTTTAGTCTATTGTTAGCTCAACTTGAGGAATTGCGTAAGAGTTTACGTCCATCCTATTCTAATTGAAACTTTTCCTCCTTTTAGAACTCCTTATCTTCCTATTTCATCTGTATTTTCACTGGCCTTGCTTTATAAAAATTTGAGTTGTTTCACTGTATTCTAATGTATTTGTGAACTGCTTCAAATCTGAAATACCTTGTGGAACTAGAGGAACAAGATAACACCATGAGGAAACAGACAAATCCAGAATGTGGTACATTTTTCAAAACAACTGACTGTCTATTCAAAAAGCCAACATTAAGAAAAACTAAAACGTGGAAGGGACTATTCTAGTTTGACAAATGAGGGAAAAAACATAATAATCAAATGCAATAAGTGAGCCTTGATTGGATCCTGGCTCAAAAGAACATATCTGCTATAAAAGATGATTTTTGAGGAAAGCTGAGCAAATTTGAATATGGTATGGGTAATAGATATTAGCAAGATTGTTAATTCTCTCAACCTGATAATAGTATTATGATTATGAAAGAGAATGTTCTTATTTTTAGAGGTGCATACTGCAACATGTTTGGGTGGTGTGTCTTGTCTACAACTTTGGGATGATTCTGTCAAAAAAAAAGTGTTTTACAAACATATATATACAGATAAAGCATATATGGCAAAATGTGAATTGTTGAATTAGAGTGAACACTGTAATATTCTTTCACATATTCTGTATATTTGGAAATTTTTATAATAAAAACTTGGAAAATTTTTTAAAAATTAAAAAATAAATTAATACACTATTATAATAGTTGTATTCATTCTAACCACTTTGATGTCAGTTGACAAACAAAATCTTTGGAAAAAAATCAGTACATTGAAGTGTATTATTATTAAAGATAATAAATTTGCATTTGAGCTATTTTTCAGTAATTCCATAAATCCTATAATTTACATGTTTTAATTCACATTAACATAATATACAATCTTCAAATAAATAGTGCCATCAATTTGAAATTTCCCATTGTGTCTTGGATACTGACAACCCAGGAGGCTTACATATAGTAGATATTATTTGGCCAGTAGTAATGAGTTTACACTTCATGTCCTACATATCTTAAGCCAGTAAATATTCCAGAGTGTACAATAACATTTTGGTAGATTCTTTTTTATTTATTTTCACTTTCTTTTACATCAAAACATATTTTTTAAAAAGTATCCACAACTTGTAAAGAAAAGGTAGCCACCATGAAGTATTTTAAGATTCACCCAAGGATAATTGACTTGCTAAGGGACTATTTCTTTGTGTGACTTGTTATCTACTAGTGATTAATAAAGTCCTATATATATGAAGTTAGTTATTAACTTGTAGATTTTTTCATTAAAAATGAATGTTATCTCTGAACAAAAAAGAAAACTACTAAGGTTATGTTTTTATTGTCTTTGGGGATGTTAACCTATAAATTGTAGGAATGTCCTATAGAATAACAACATTAACACTCCTTTTCCTTTTTAAATGCCTGTGCATACACAGCTCCTCAAGTATTCTTTGAACCAGCTTTGAACATTCCTGTTAACTCTCTCACTTATGAATAAAATAATTTTGGACACATTCATTTTCTACTTCTATAAGAGTCACGTTCACTTTTTAACTTTCGAAAATTAAACTTTGACTCATCATTTGAAAAACAAAAAATAATTTTAGAGAAAAAAAACTAATTCCTTAGCCACCAGCCAGAGAAGGTGATTTGAAACTAGCTTTTTCAAAGAGAGAGTGTTTAATATTCCAAGGTGGTCATAAAATCTCAGAAGGCCATCCACAATTTCTAGAATTTAAATGTAATAGTCCATGGCTGGGTATTATCTAATGTAAGGGGCTAAGTTCCATCATTTCTATAACCATAAAAATATATTTTTCGATGAATTCTTGGTATTTGACAAATAATTTCATTTAGCTGCCTGTGCTAGAGAGATTTAACTTTCAGATCATAATGCCAGTATTTTATAATAGAGACCTCTTATGCTTCTTTTCCTTTAGCAAATTTTCTGAAAGAATTTTAGCCTCACAAATAGATCCCATATATCAATCTAGGCCATGGCAGAATCAGACAGGTAATAGTGGTAGGTAATAAACTAAAGAAGGTAATAATCTGAGATAGGTAATACCATGGAGCTGGTGGACATTGTGTCACACATAAGTCACCTCTGTTATGTATATTATTAGATCTTCCCTTTGATGGGACCAGCCACACACATACTCAGGCTCTCAGTCAATCTACGCCAAAACAACTTTTGTAAAAACAAACAGGGCCTCATCTGAGTATCATATTGATTTAAATCAGTATTTTGTTAGTTCTCCGGACCATTTTTAAAACTTGCTTAACGTGTTGAAATGAAATGTTTGTTTTTCTCATTAAATGCAGTTGGGAGTAAATAAGTCATCTGTGAAAGTTTCAGAAGTTCAGGTATTTACAAAGTTGATAATCACACACTCTGCCTATGTACCCTATTTCTCATCTTTTATCCCATTCCAACCTGCTTTTCCCTAGAAGGTGATTTTGAGATTTAAGTTGAGGTCTGTACCTAATTCCATATTTATAAAAATTTAATTATGGTCCTTCATGCTTGACTGCTAATAAACTTTTTTTGTACTGAGGCTGCCAAATAATCATTTCCTTATCAATTTTATTCTAAAATAAATCACATGTATTATTACAAGGTTATTGGCATATCTTAAATCCATATGAGATGGGGTGGATTTGGGAATCGAGACTTTTCATGACTTTCTGCTTCCCACTTGCCTACAATGATTTTTAAACTAATTCTTAGGGCTCTCTTTATTTACAGCATTCAATAGCCACCATTTCATTAAACCATTCATTGGATACATGAGGATGGGCATTAAATAGATGTCTTGTTTTTCTATTTTTCATGTACTTTTTCTGTGAGAAATTCTTCCAATTAAAAAATGTTAGGGAAGGGAAAATATTCTGGGATGTAAAATTATAAAGGATCGATTGATGTATAAAAAAACAGAAGCAATAATCAGTGACTCTGAGATTGGTGGACAAAACATTATCATCTTCATCTGCCTAATAGTGAATTTCGGGCTTTATTCAACTTCACACAATTTGGGAGTAATGTCACTCCACTTCATTTTAGGAATCAGGAATCCAGATGTGTGAGTATGTAAGATTCTTCGGTTAATGTTTTTCAAATTGCCTCTCTCAGGGAATTATTGTCAAATAAAAGGCATTACAGACACAGTAGCCTGGGTTAGTGTGTTGTAACTTCCTTATTTAATTCAATAAGATAAAAAGAACACAAAATAACTGCAGTTTTATTTAATAGCTGTACAGACTCTAAACTTTAGATGTTAGAGAATACTACTTATTCATGAAAAATTCAGTGTACAAAATGATAGCGTTATTATTGAATTTTTTTAAAAAAAGAAAGAATTTCATATGTTTTATTTAGAATAAAAGATTTCCTTTGTGCATTTGAAATATGCTTAGTTTTGCAGTGACCTTGCTCAAATAAAGAGAGATTTATTCTTTGGCAGCATCTTTTCTAGAGGTCCTTTAGCCCATAAAAAAATGTTGTAATATTGTACTGGTTTCATTTCCTTAATGAATGACAAATTCCTCCATCTACCCAATTAGAAAGGATATTTTCTTTTCCTGGAAAGAACTCAAAAAATGAAATGGCTTTTTCATTGGCTTCTCCCATAGTGTGACATCCCAAATATCCCAGAGAGAAATGCTAGCTATTTAAGCAATCCTGTCATGTTTGAAAAATGAGTCTTTGCCTTAGTAACTCAAAGAAAGGGAAGGATTTGTTACCTACCGATGCTCTTTTATCTTGGTGTTTCTGTGTCATTTATCTTCTTGCTTGTCAACAGCTTTTTTTAATAGAATCCTTTTAATTACCAAATGACAATTATGGTTTGAGTGTGGAGATGTTGAAATTCTGTTACTACAAATGAGGTGAACTTTTCCTGAAAGATCCATATTAGTTCTATTTTGTACAGGCAGAAGTATGCATGTGAATTTTGCACATTAAGTGTGGTCAGAAGCAAGTTACCTAAATAAAGGATAGTAATTTTTCTACTTACCTATTCTAAATCAAGCATGTATTGAGAGTTATGCTAATGAAAAGACTAATGATCAACAAGGAACTAAACTATTAAATTGACTTTGGTCAACAAACAATATCTTTCAGTAAATGACTAATTTAGGCTATTGAGACACCTGAAGCCTTGGAAAAATAAAAGCCCTGTGCAAAGCCCAGCTCCACCAGCTGTTGGTTATATGGTTTTGGGCATGTTGCATACTTGAGCAATAATTTTCTGTCCCTTGTACCGAATGCCACGTGGGACTCTTTTGGCTAGTTATCACCACATAATAATCACATGACTGTATGTGAGACCGTGGTCTCCAAGAAGGGGTGCCTAATGGTCTCTTCTGGGGAAAATGTAGAATTTGAGAGCTCAAAGGCCCTTACAAGTGAAGTGAAGGTCCCTATGACTGATTCTTCTCACTTGATTCTCTGTCCTCCACCATCCATTTCCTCACGCATGTGCCTAGAGCCTCCATCCTCACAGTACCCTGAATCATTTATTCCTGGTACTTACTAAAACTTCAAAAAATTTATGTGTGATGATTATTTGATTTGTTGATTATTTGAAATATTTGTTCAAATTATTATTATTATTTGATGATTATTTGAAATATTTGTTCTCCTTGTCTGCAGGGTTAAAAGCCATTTAAGAACATAGATCACATCTTTTTGTTTATTAGCATATCTTAAATACCTACCAGAGGGCTGGACACATAATAAGAATTCAATAGTACTTTTTGAGTGAGAAAGCAACTGAATGAATTACTGAATAAAAGTCAATGGCCTTTACTCAGACTTTATGATATGAAGATACTTAATGCTCATCAATATTTAATGTTCTCATAAATCACAATTCAAACCCATTTCTCATCCTACATCTCGACATTTCTTGTTTGCTTACTCTTTCTATCTGAAAGTAGATATTTGCCAAAGATCTGCCTTACTCTTTATTTTACTGTCTGTCTACCCAGTTCCTTTCTGTTGTATCATTCATGTCTAGAGCTTCAACTATCTCCTTTTGCTGATGATTAATATTTATCTGCAGTTGAACCTCCTAGCCTAAACTGAGTTTTGGTTTATTTATTTGTACTGTGATGCATTTGGACTGGATTAGGTCCATGATGTCTTTCTCCTCTAAAACCATATCTCAAATTCAACATATCTAACATGGATTCCTTCTTAAAATGACTGTCACTTAATTTCCATTTGCTCTCACTAGGAATGCTGTTCTCCATTTCCTACCACAACTAAATCTGAGGCTCTCCTTTGACCTTATTTCTATTACTGCAGCAGCCTCCTAATTTTTCTTCTTACTTCCAGTATGCACACTCTCAACTTTCAATGACAGCCTGTTTAACCTTTGAAAAAAATAAAAGAAGAAAAAACTTGTGAATGTATGCTCAAAACATTTTACCTGCTTCAAATTTCTTGCCAACTTTACCAACACCACAGCATGGTATTCCAAATCAGCCAAAATGTGGTTTCAATCTATCTTTCTGGTCTTATCTTTTTCCTCTTATATGTATGTATCATATATTTTAGCTAATTTGTTCAGAATCATTTGTTGAACACAAGCTCTCTTCTCCACTATGATGGTTTTGTCATAATCATACCTCTTTCTAGAAAGCCATTCTCTATCCACTTGTTCATGTAGCTCTATGGTTTAAGGACGTGCTTTAATTTGACCTCTTTGAAACTTTCCTTGGTAAATCCTTTCAATCAATCAAAAATTCATCTCTACCTCCTCTAGAAAATTTTGTTTAACTCTCGAATACCTATTTCATGTATGTATAATATATCCTTGTTAATACCTAACATTTGACACTAAATTCTGTGCTCTCATGAGCAAGAACTGCATGTCTGAATATTTTTGAAACCCCTGGCTGAGAAATCACAGAGTAGATCAATCACATAGTAGACAGTCAATAGGCAGTGACTGATAAAATACATGAATGATAAATAAATGTGACTATGTGTAAGAAGAGAAGGTTCTAATTCTTATTAAAAAATTTTTGGACTAAGCAACCCCAAATTTTCTTTTGAATTAGTTAAGTAATCTTGGAGAAGTCAAAGTAAATTAAATCAATTAAATAATCTTTAAAATCCAGTTCATAGTGAAATTTCTTTGAACACCTGTCAACCACGTTCAATAAGTACTAATGACTCACAACCATTAACAGAGACAAAGTTATCAGTAAGTTCTAAAGATACTGACCTCAGTTGTCTTTGATTAATGAGTCAAATAAGTAAAATATCCAAATCATTTCTTCTCTGTTGGATAATTTTTATATTCTCCTAGACCAAGGGACTTTCTAAGTGAGTATATATCTTCACCTCACACATCAGAGAAGACTCAGCTCTAGAAAATCATACTGTAAATACCTGCAAGAATGATTTGTTCAAGATTTACTAAGTTTGCTTGGCTCTCTTCAAGGTAAATGCTTGACCTTGTAAAAAACTATAATCTTAGAGCTGTTGGCCAAATCTCCTTTTCCTTGGTTTGGTCTCTTCTGATAGTCCCTGATGAATCAGTGCTACACAGCTGCCCTGATATACAGATTACAATGCTCTGTTTCTCATGGTTTACCAGTCTCCCAAAGTATGGGTAAGTGCCAAACCCAATTTATTATGATTTTACAACATCAAACCACAACCATAGTAAACTCAGTGTAAAATTACCTAGCAAAATATAACCCATAATTGTATGTACATATATTTTAATGTAATATATCTTTTTCAAACTCTAAAAATTCTTGACTATAACACTAACACATGGACTTGCCTGAATTTCAACATCTTTCCCCAAGCTTACAAGCTGAAGGAATATCTAGAAACAGATACCTATGGTGGAAGTATAACATCTTTTCTTTACCTATGTTGCTTTCAACCTAGGCGTTATATCTTTCTAGTGGGACTCCCAGAATTTGGCCTATTTTCAGACAGATAGAACTTTCTTGAACTTTACCATCTCTGACATTGAAATTCAGCAAAATATCCCAGAATCCTAAAACTACTCAAATTGCAAAGTACAAAATTGAACTAAATGTTAAGCGGTTATCTATAACTCCACATATTGCTAATATAAAATAAATAAGTCCAAAATTATAGAATGTGCCAATCTTTTTTAAAGATTATCTTAAAGACCCTATAGATAATCTTACATATTCATTCATGACTATACTACAAAAACTCAGGGTTTGGTGGTTCTCTGGAGAATGTGGTTATACTTCCAGAAAATTTTGAAAGGGAAAAAAAAGAGGCTTATAATTTATTTAAAAAAACCCATAATTATTAATAAAATATTATCTGAAACTTTAAAATATGGCTAAAATTGATGTTTCTTCAATATTATACTGATGCCTTGTCGAAAAGGCCCATGTACTATCTAATTATCTAGTGTAACACTGGTTGACTTACTGACTACCATCAATCAGGTCAAGACTACATAAAGTTAGACTTGTAGAAGATTAATAAGTTATAAATGGTTTTGGCTGCTAGAGATGCAAATTATTGCCATCTGATAGAAAAGATAACAATAAAGGTTATAATTTTGTCGCTCTTCAGGGCATTGACAGTTTCAGATCTTATCTAGCAATCTTATTCCAGCATTATTTATTCTAGTGACTATACAGAATCTGTCTATCAAATTTTCCTCTAAATTGACTTTCCCATCCTGCTGGTTTCTTCATTAATAAATTAAATAACAGTCTAACACATGTTTTCTACATATTGGAATGTAAATTATATTGATAGTTTTTGAAATTTATACTTTAATACAGTTACTACAAAAAGTTCTCTAAAATTTAGACAATTCCAATGAGGCAAGCAAGTCACATTGGAGCACTGAGTCCACCTGATCACATACTCCTTGTACACACTTCTGCCATTATTAGCCTAAAATGAAAATAATTATAGGACTCTAAAGAGATTCACATCAACTAGGCATGCTTTTGTAGGAACAGATTGTATTATCTTTGTAGCTAAGTTGTTTCTTCTCCTAAATAAATATAAGAATCAGTGAATTTTATATGAAATGAGTAGAAAGTGTGAATATTCCATCCAACAGACACACTGTTATCAGGTGATAGGAAGGAGAACCATGGTAGTTTATGAGATGATCCAGGCAGTACCTGGGATCTTCTAAGATATGTATTTAAGCTCTGGAGAGACAAATGAGAGATTCTGCACTGGTTTTAAAGTTATAATCTGTTAAAGTGACATTTTAACTCTATAAAGATATGCATAGTTTTTGTTAACTAGTTAAGATAATTAGAACTACATTAGTGATGCCACTAATCACAACCCACACTTAATGGATAAATGAAAACTGATGATTGGAAAAGTTTATAAATTTGAGTGAACATAGTTTTTTATGATAAGCCTTTTTGTCTTTGTTTTGTGATTATTTCCTTTGTTTCTTTTCCTCTTCCACTTTCTTTTCTTTTCCATTTTAACTGACATAAAATTAACATATAAAATTGTAAGATATTTTCAGTGTACCTCATGATCATTTACATCTACATTGTGAAAAGATTTCCGCCATCTAATTAATTAACATATCCATCAGCTCACATATTTATCTTTTTGTGTGGGGTAGGGAACATTTAAGTTCTACTCTCTTTGAAAGTTTCAGTTATATATAACACAGTGTCATCAACTATAGTCACCATGTTTTACATTAGATCCTCAACCTTTTTTATCTTATAGCTGAAAGTTTGTAGGCTTTTACCAACCTCTCTCTATTTCTCCCACCCCAAAGACCCTGGTAGTCAATTTTCTACACCCTGTTTCTATGACTTTGACTTTTTTTTCCCTTTGGTTCCACATATAAGTGATATTGTGCAGTATTTGTCTTTCTCCATCTGGTTTATTTAACTTAGTATAATACCCTCAAGTTCCATTTGTGTGGTCGAAAATGACAGGCTTTCCTTCTTTCTTATGGCTGAATAATACTTCATTGTACATACATACTACATTTTCTTTAACCATTCATCTGTTGATGGACACTTAGGTTGCTTCCATATCTTGGCTATTGTAAATAATGCTGCAGTGAACATTGGAGTGCATATATCAATTCAAATTAGTGCTTTTATTTTCTTCGGGTAAATACTCAGAAGTAAGATTGCTGGATCGTATAGTAGTTCTATTTTTAATTTTTTGAGGACCCACCATACTGTTTTCCATAGTGATTATACCAATTTACATTCCCTCCAGCAGTGCACAAAGCCTCCTTTTCTCCACATCCTCACTAACACTTGTCATTTGTTGTCTTTTTTGATGACAGCCATTCTAATAGGTGTGAGGTATCTCATAGTTTTGATTTACATTTCTCTGACAATTAGTGATGTTAAGCACCTTTCCATGTACTTGTTTTTCATTTGCATGTCTTCTTTGGAAAAATGTCTATTCAGGTCTTCTGCCCACTTTTCAATCTGGTTTTTGTTGTTGTTGTTGGATTTTTTTATTGAGTTGTATGATCTCTTTATATATTTTGAATATGAGCCCCTTATAAGACATACATTTGCAAATATCGGAATAGAGAGCCCAGAAATAAACCCACACACATATGGCCAATTAATCTACAACAAAAGAGACAAAACTATACAAGGAAAAGACAATCTCCTCATAAGTGGTCCTTGGGAAACTGGGCAACTACATGTAAGAGAATGAAATTAGAACTATCATGTCCTCTGCCCATTTTTTTTAAATCAGATTGTTTGAGTTTCTTTGCTTTTGAGATGTATGAGTTATTCATATATTTGGGATAGTAGCCCCTTATCAGATATATGACTTGCAAATATTTTCCCCCCTTTTCCTGTAGGTTTCCTTTCCATTTTGTTGTTGTTTTACTTTGCTGTGCAGAGGCTTTTTAGTTTAATGTAGTCCCACTTGGTTATTTTTTCATTTGTTGACTTACCTTTTGGTGTCAAATCCAAAAAGTCTTTACCGAGATCTATGACAAAGAGCTTACCCACTACGTTTTCTTCTCAGAGTTTTATGGTTTCAGGTTTATGGTTCAACTCTTTAATTAATTTTGAGTTGATTTTTGTATATGGTATAAGATAGGGGTCTAGTTTCATTCTTTTGCATGTGGCTATCCAGTTTTCCCAACACCATTTATTTCAGTTCTATATTCTTGGCTCCAATAAACCTTTTTAAAATGTAGGGGGTTTTTAATAACAAATGTATTTTAGCCTCAAGTTTAATAATTTTTATTATTAATTATTATTATAATAATAATCTTTGTAATAATTAAAACAGATCTTTTGCTAGTATAAAGAAACTTCTTTGTCTTGCTTGGTAAGCAGTCAGGAAAAGAACTCAAAATTATGATGACAAGATATGCAACAAGTAGATATATACATATAATTTGAATTTTATAAGACATAAAATGTTGGAGAATTACTGAGTCTATTTGATATAATAAAATGACTAATTAATGGCTTTATTTCTCAAAGCAATGTGTCAACAATCTCCTATTTCTTTAAGATTATTTATTAACAAATATTAAGCTAGCTGGAAATGACAGACTCCACTTCAACTAAATTTCTATACAAGCAAAATTAAAAAATGTTGGCAAATAACTTTTTTTGATTCTAAGCTCAAATACATAATATATTTACTATGAATTCTTTTGTTTTTTTTTCTTTTCTTGAAGAACATACTTTTTAAAACATTTTTATTTTATACTGGATATAGTTGATTAACAATACTGTGTTAGTTTCAGATGTACAGCAAAGTGATTCAGTTATACATAAACAGAATACCAAGCTTACATATAGGTTTACTTTTTTTACATGTCTAAATAAAATATCATTTGAAAACAACTTGTGTGAAGAAATCCATACCCTTTCTTGCCTGCACTGGAAATTCCTGGTGTAAAAATCTGAGCTCTGATTCTTCTGTCCCTTTCCTAATGCTGCCTATTTATTTTATGTATAAGGCCTCTACCAACTTCAGAAAACTGTAGATGAATCATTCAGAGAAATAGAGAAGAATGAGAATCAAGTCCAACAGCACTGAAGAATTTACTGGAATAATAAGTCGAACAAGGAAGAGAGAGTTAAAACATCATTTCTTAGCATACGGAAATGAGGAAATCTGTATTATTAGGCACTGTGAAATCTCATTTAGAAAAAATTAATTTGTTATTTTATAGTTGAGTAAAGACTGAAGGAAGGTTTACCTTTGCATTATGCTTGGGAAAATCAACTCAGCTAGGAAAAGGATAGAATGAACAAGACTGGAAGACATTCAAGAGAAAAATCTTTTTCAAGCACATCAATAACATTCACCTTTTCCTACAATAAATGCTCTGTACCAATAAGTAAAGCATCATACCAGTGAACAACTTTGCTTACCTGCTGCTTTGATGTGTAAATCATGAATCAACCACTATTAATTCATTCATTAAATCAAGACCTCAACAAGGTAACAATTTGTTGCCATATAATCCTGACCCCTTGTCTAAATAGTATGCAACTAACTTTTAAAATGGTGAAACCTAAATATAAACTCTTTTCAGTAGAGGTCCTAATAACATAAAATTTTTTGTAAGACCATGAATACGTTTTTAGTATCACCTAAATAATACATCTAACTGTATAAACATTTTAAAGAATTAAAAATATAACAAGAAGGGTGAAAAAATCTGAAACTACACAACCCTGTGGCTTTAGTTATAATCCAATCATAAATATGTCCTTGCATATAGAAGTGAATAATCTGCAATTCTGAAATAAAAAGAAAAATTAAAAGCAAAATTTTTATATAAACATTTGTGACAAATCCTGATAAATCCTGACATAAACTAGTACAGGCTCATCTTTCCTTCCATTATAATATTTATACAGTTCACAGCAAAAATATTAACGTGTTTGATTATGGTGGGTTGCCCCAAGCACTTCTTGAAGGGTGAAATAACACGGTATTACCTTTCTAAAATCTAAAACTTACAGAATTTTGAAACACATCTGTTCCCAGTTATTTCAGATAAGGGATCATGAAGTGATATATGATCAGATATATAATTTTACATAATTGGATATTATTATACCTGATTCTTTTTACATTTTTATTCCTCTGGGATATTAATGCTAGTCTGAGCAATTCGTGGAAAGTCTTATCTAATATAGAAAAATTTTTTAAATTTAAATGTTATTAAAATATTTGTCCCTCTAGGATATATTTAAATCTAGTCATTGGAATTATTTTTGTCATTAATATATAACGGACAAAGAAAAAAATAACTATGAGACGTTTCCTCGATTAGAAATAAATGTGTACCCTAAGCAAATTGTAAAGATCTTGTAGCCATTCTTCAAATGAAAATCCAAGATCTCATAAAATACTTGATTATCTTTTCTTTAGAAGAAGTGGCTCAGGATAAAAATGGGCAGGGTCCACAATAACGATGACATAAAGAGGTCTGGCAATTCAACCATCAGGTAATAATTATAAAACTTGAACAATATTCAAAGAGGTAGTTTGAAAGCAATGAAAAAATGACCTTAGTGAGAAGAAACTTGAAAAGAGTTTATACCTAAAAGACACCAATTTCATTAAGAATTGTGGATTTATGGCTTTTTAGCCTGGAAGCACTCCCCATTTTGCCCAGCTGTGACAGCAGAAAACTGCAGTCTTATACTTTGAAGTGGTAGATGATAAAACTCAGGGCACCAGAGCAGAATATGAAAGGAATATTTTCTATAAGCCAGGAAACCTTAGAAAAGCTGAGGTCAAAAATTTGAATGCAACAGCCCCGAACCCCAGCTCCCTGACCCTCCCCACCCACCAGACCCCTGACTTCTCCCTGAATGTTAAATGACTACAGATTTGCACAGGAAGCTCAGAATGCCCAGCAATAAAGCAGACGGAAAGCAAACAACAGTCAATCCTTTAAAGACAGACCTGCTCCTGGTTATATTTACAAGTTTTTTCCAGTACCCAGCACAGTGCCTGGCACAATAGTCTCCCGGTGAATATCTAATGAATGAGACCATTACCAATGTATCTAGAGAACGTGAATTCTCCTGTAAACACACAAAGGAACTTGTACCAACAAAGCTATAAATAACAAGAGAAAAAAATATATGTATATATACATATATATCTGAATCACTGTGCTATATACCTGAAACTAATGCACTATTGTAAATCAAGAATACGTTAATTAAAAAATGTAAAAAAAAAAAGTAAATGAGAATGATAATAACTATGTAAGAAACAAATAACATGTACTTGAAAAAATAACATAACAACCAAACCCAGTATATAGAATTTGTCTGGGTCCACAATATTAAGACAAAGCAGTTCCCCCTCCCGGTCTTTTTTATGCACTCCACTGACTAGTTAAAGGAACAGGGACACTTGTTCTTAGAATATTTCATATTGTGAATTTGTCTGTTTCCTTATGGTATGTTTTTTACTTGTTCTTCAGTTCTAGTATTTCCTATAAATGGGAAGTGAGTTCTGAAAGATTGATTAGGTTCTGGTGTTACCATTTTTTAGCATAGGAGTTGCTATATACTTCATATTACATAATATCAAGAGAATTATGTTAAGTTAGCCTACTAAAATTAAGATAAATCAGTAGCTTCATGTGAGCAAAGCCTTACCCCTTCATTATAAAATTCCCATTCACATTTCACAAGTGCTTTATCCACCCGTGATCAAGGCCAAAGTCAAAATGATTTTCCAATTTGAACATTTCTTTCACATTTATTAGATGAAATTGTTCTGTAAAGAAGTACTTTTCCTAATCAGTTAGACTATTTAGCCACTCTTACACGCAATTCTAATAGAAAAGCTAAGGCAAATGCTTAAGTCTTTCTCTGCAACTTTAATTGCCAAATTTCTAAGTAAAGAGTTGTTCTCCTTGCCTCTCAATTAATTTATTTGTTGTTCCATTTTTTTCTTTGCCTATAACTCCTATACTAATCTGACATACTTATCCCATCTTTTAGTTCTACAATTAGATACTTTCAGTGATTACCTAGAGAATTTATCCAAAAGTTTCTGCAGTTATTTTGTGATTGGTTGAAACTCATTCCTAGTAGAACCCTTGGGATGGTCTCACATGAAACTCCCTGAGTTCTTAATTGCATGTTTTCCTGTGATCCTTCTAATCAAACTTAAAATTGTAACTAGATATAAAATCTTTGGTTCACATTTTCTTCCTTTGCATATCTTTTAAAAATGTTGCTCCATTAGGCTCCAGCAGAATATTTTGCTTTTGATATTTTTTTATGTTACTTGATATTTTTTTTTGCCAAAAGACCTGAAGATTTTTTAAATCTATAATGTTCAATATTTCTCAGTGTTGACCTATCTGGGACAATATAATAAATTCCTAGCTGTATCTTGTCAATATGTACTTGTTTTATGCCACTAAATTTTGGTCTGGGCTGTTGAATAGGAATGGATATTTAAAACATGAGTTTGTACCTGAATGGGGTGCTCTTAGTATGAGAATTGAAGTAAAAGACAAACTTTTCACTTTTTAATCAGCATTTGGGGGTAGTGGAAAAGCTCTAAGACAGTCTTTCATTCCATCAATATATTCTCAAAGAAATAAATGGGCTTAGACTAGTGTTTCTCTACCTCAGTCCTACTGACATCTTGGGATGGATAATTATTTGTTGATGGGAACTGGGTGCATTGCAGGATGTTTGGCAGAATCTTTCATTTCTACCTATTAGATGCTAGTAGCACACCCCCATTTGTGAAAACCAAAAATTCCTCCAGACAATGCCAAATGTCCTCCTCTTCTCCTCAGTTGAGGACAACTGGCCTCAGGGAAACAGGGGTGTGCCTGCAAGACACTTCGTTAAGATCTCAAAAAAATGTAAAGCAATGCCTCACATACAACCTCAGTAAAACAAAAAAGCATCTAATAATCCTAAGGATATGTCTCTTTGTCCTTCTGGTATAGGCAATACTCTTCCAAGACTTAAGTTTATTGTCTTATAGCATCTTCACAGAGAACTCTAGAAGATCTAGAAGGACTTATAGCACACATTCATTGATATGGTTTTTGTCTAATGGAGTGGATTATAAATAGATATATTTCAGAAATATAGTGTTTTAAAGTAATTGTACCAACTTGGATTGAAAGTGATTAAAATGTAATGAAATGTAAAGTAAAGGAAATGAAAACAAGCTTTTGGATCTGCAAATTTCTTCTTGTAGCAAACAGACCAAGGAAACTACTGTTTCAAACATGAAAATGGAAGGAATAGGTAAACAAAGTCACAGAATTACAGGGCAGAACCAAGAGTCCAGAGGACAGAGTTAAGAACCACAGAAATCTTTACCAGGGAGCAGGACTAAACCCCAATCAAATAACTGGTAACATGTCCAGCTGGATTTCAGAATTGTTATAGAACAGTGACTTCTATGTGTCCTGGTTCTGCCCCCCTTTTCTCAGGAGTTTCTATAGCAGTTACATTCTGTCTATTCTATCATTGTATACTAGGTATATATGTGTGGCCAGAGGAAGATAGGGTCAGATAACTTATCTCCTTAGTTCATGGTTTTCAGATTGAGAGGAACTGACTCTGATGAACCTCATCTACACCTGAACTTAATCTGTATGGCGAGAACATTGACATCAAGTTTGAGCTAATGCCATAATGGGATATAACTTGAGAAGTGGGGGGATATTAACAAAGAGTATTTGTATTTTGCATTTGGAAGAATTTAAATAATTTGTGGCTACAATTTGATTGTGATGACTTTAAAACATGGCTGAAAATTTATTGCAATAGTTCCCATGCAAGAGTAGGGTCTAGGTTCCCTCCCCTTTAATACTGGAGAGTTTGTGACTACTTCAACCAACAGATTATGGCAGAGTAATACTATATGACATCTGAGGCTAACTTGTAAAAGACCAGGAAGTGTCTGTATTATTCACTGAAACACTCTCTCTAGGAAACCTGAACTACCAGGTAAGGTGTTTGACTCAGAGTCCTGAGGGCTCCATGCTGGAGAGACAATGTGTAAGTGTTCCATCAAAAGTGCCAGCCAAGCCAAATTTTAAGCCATCCTTGGCAAGAATGAAGCCATGATGGTCCCTCCTGACGAGCCCATGGACTAACTGAACACTGCATAGTAGACTTTGCTGATGCCACCTGGTATCAAAAAATTAGTACGACTCAAAATTTGTGGCTCACAAAATCATGACATATAATCAAGTGGTCATATCTTATGGCCTAAGATTTGGCGGTAGTTTGTTTAGCAGCTATAAATAATCAAAACACCATAGATTCTGTCACCTATTTGTATAGAAGAGGTTCTTTGTAGGATTTTTAACTTTGGTATATATCCCCTGGTTGGTCTGCTTGGTTTTCAGGAGGAGTTTTAAGAAAATACACAATTTATGCTACTGTCATTTTCTTGCTCTAACCTAAGTTCTCCATTTTCCTTAAAAATTATTAATGATTTTGATAAAGATGGCATACTGTACAAATTTGTTGATGACCCAAAACTCCATAAAAAGATCTAATGTACCATAGAACCTATATACAGAAAGAACCAGATGGAATAAAATGGTGCAATTAATCTTATGCAAAGAAACCTAAAAGAAAGAAGGAATATTAGGAAGTCATTGGTAACTTCGAGGACATCATTTTAAGAGGTGTTAGAATGGTGTTCCAGAAGCTACATGTCCATGGGAATCAAATGTAAGTTTCCTGCAAACTTTGATTCTTTGATTTTAGTTATAAGCAGTCATTCATTTATTTAGCAAATACACTGAATGCTTTATAATAACAGAAAATAGATGCCAGGCAACATATTAAGTGGTTTTTGTGTGGTGTTTCATACATACAAAAACTCCCTGAGGAGTAGGCATTAGTAGCCCTATTTAAAATAAAGGTAATAGAGATAAGCTCAGGAAACTAAAGGAACTTGCTTATACATCTGGGAAATATCTGAGCAGGGACTAAAGTAAAGTTCCATTGGACTACAAAGTTCATACTCTTCCTCTTATCCTATTCTGGCAACTAAGATAAGGTCCATGCTCTCTACAAAGTTATAGTGTTTTCTAAGGACAGATAATAAAACCAATAATTACAGTGCAGTGTAACGAATGCTAGGGCAGACTGTGAAGCTTAAGTTGTGGGAGTGGAAATGATCACACCAAACTCTGTTTCTCTCAGAAAATAGTCTCAAAGGAAGTGGAGGTGATACTTGGCCAAAGAAAACTAGGTACAGGGCAGGTGGGGAGAGAGGAATGCAGAGCACAGGAGTTCAGGCAATGAACTGCAATGTGCAAAGCCACCAAGCCTGAAAAGTTTTCATTTAGGACAGTTTTAGTAAAAAGAGCTTCCAAAACAGTTAGAGAGAAAGAGAGAGAGGGAGCGTGTGTGTGTGTGTGTGTGTGTGTGTGCATGTGTGTGTGTGTGTGTGTGTGTGTAGTGTGTGACAGGGTTGGAGAGGAGAAGGCAATGAATAAATCTAGAGAATGAAGTCAGAACTGGCTTACAAACGGCCGTGTATACTGAAGGAAAGTGTTTGAACTTTCTCCAAAAAGCTAGGGAGAGCCAAAAAGGAATTTAACAAGTGGTCAGAGATGATGAGATGAGTATCTGGGTGCCAATATTCCCAGAAAAAAATCATCTTCGTCTCAAGCCAACTCCTGAACTAATCACTGTGACCAAGGTAATGGGCTTGGTGAGTGTGTTTTCCTGGAGCTAGGGCTGCAGGCAGACCTTTTAGAGCTGTACCGCCCAACAGCGGAAATGGGCTGTTGGGATTGGTCAAGACGGATTTGTTGTTGGGAAGACAAACAATCACAACATTCAAACACATTTTCACATGGCTGGATTCTGGGTTTGCATTTTAAACCTTTAAATGCCTTCAGGTGAACAAGAAAATTAACAGTCTTTTGTTGTTAAAATTATCAAAACATTGTTTCGCTCTATCATAAAAAAATGGAATATTACAATTTCCCAGAAAGACATAATTCTACTAATAAGGACTCTGAAAAGACTATCAAAACAAGATGATATATTTGCTATTTTAATTTGTAAGAAACTATAAAAACCTGTAGTTATACACATATATACTTATTTATGTGCATATATAGCTTAGTATATGTGGAAAAATCATTAAATTAAAAAAATTAATAAATGTATTCAGTGTGTTTCAAGGAAATTAAAAACATTGAAGCTAAGGATACACAGCAGTGTGCACTAAATGATTTATATATATATATATATATATAATTAACCTACAATTATATTAAGTAATAAGTTAATTGAATTAGAATGTCATTTATTAAGCTTGTTTGGAATAAAAGTCTACTTGACAACTGAGTAAAAACATTAAGGACTTGCCAGAGGAAATAAACAAAAAAAACTCAATACTTCTCATAGGGTTTACTGTTAGCTACAGGACACAGCAATTACGTAGGTGGACTACAAATCCTTAGCTGGGGAACCAAGGTGAATGTGATGAGTTCTTTTTATATAATATGACAAAAGAGAAGGAAGCCTCAGGAACAGTGTTAATCGAGGATAATCTGACATAAGAGATGAAGAAGAGAAAAAATGTTTAAGAAGTTAAGGGGTAAAAGAAACTTTAGCAAAAGAACTGGATGAGGGCTTCCCTGGTGGCGCAATGGTTGAGAGTCCGCCTGCCGATGCAGGGGACACGGGTTCGTGTCCCGGTCCAGGAGGATCCCACATGCCGCGGAGCGGCTGGACCCGTGAGCCATGGCCATTGAGCCTGCGCGTCTGGAGCCTGTGCTCCGCAACAGGAGAGGCCACAGCAGTGAGGCCCGCGTACCGCTAAAAAAAAAAAAAAAAAAAAAGAACTGGATTAGTCTACAGCATTCTGACAAGAAAATCTTTCCCCTGAAGCAGCTCTCCTCAAAAGATTAAAAAATTGCTTGGAGCACACTCAAATATGCAAATACTATCAACTCTTTTGAGAATCAAAACATGACTGCTACACCTCTTCACAAGAAAAGAAATTCACCTTTCCAATTGAATAGTGGCCAAATCCAATTGCTTCTTAATATTTAAAGAAGTAATTAGTCAAACATGGATAAAGTTTTGGATAGAAGTGACAAAATTCCAAAAACAGCATGAGGACTCACTCAACTCAAGCTGCATTTATAAGAAAGCTACCAATCAGATACGTCTACATTGAAATAGGTCTTAGGGAAATGCAGCACGCAAAGCGGGACGAGAAAACAAAAGGATACATTTCAAATCCAAATGCGCCAGAGTAAATGTCCCAGATCTGCCTCACAGTAGTTTTGTGATCTTGGTTGCGTTACATAATTTCTCTAACTCAGACTTCTCATCTATACATGGAGAGAGAAGCCCTTGCATTATACAGTTGTCATGAGTATTTAATGAGCTACTATCTTGCAGGATCTCTAATATGAGTTTAGTGAGGAATCTTATTAGTTGTGGTATACGTATGTATGGATTTTATATTTCCTCCCAGCTGTATTCTATTACCTTCTACCTTCTTGCCTTTGGAAAAAGCAAGCTCCATTAATGTAATTTCCAGTTTTTTTTTTTAACTTTATCAAAAACATTTGCTATTAAAGCAGTAGTCACATCAGCATCTTCAGTGATGATAAATTCCTCTCTTTTCATCAAATCCCCACCCTCCCACCCATCTGTGCCCCAGTGGGTGAGATTCTAATATCTCAGAGAAGTGGTCTATTTCTCTCTTATATACCCCAGCCTCCTGGGGATGGTATTTGACCCCAAAGCAGAAGGGAACTTGTTGTCTATGGTGAATCCACTTTGTCATACCTGCTGACCCAGCTATATGTCAGGGAGGAATTTAGTGTGAAAGATCTGTTCCACTGGCTCCAGTAGACTCTCTCTCTGATAGACTCATCCAAACTGATCATCTAGACATTGTTCAACCCATGTAAGATTTGCTCATACTCTCTAGCCAATATCCCCAGGTGAGTTCACCACTTTACATTTCTTTGCTGCACTTTCCACTTTGCTCCAAGCTGTGTTGCTGCCATTAAACTAAAAGGCTTAATCCCATGTGTGATGGTTAATTTTATGTGTCAGCTTGGCTAAGCTATGGTTCCCAGTTGTCTTGTCAAACACTTGCTGTGAAAGTACTTTTTAGATGTGATTCACATTTAAATCAGTAGACTTTGAGCAAAACAGATGTCTCTTTATAATGTTGTTGGACCCCATCCAATCAATTGAAGGTATTAAGAGAAAAAAAAAAAAACTGAGGCTTCCCCCGAAAAAGAAGAAATTATTCCTCAAGATTGCAATATTAAAACCCTGATGAATTTTCCAGCATTCTGCTATGAGGAATTTGGACTAAAAACTGAAACATCAATGCTTACCCAAGTCTCCAGCCTGCTGGCCTGCTGTACAGATTTCATACTTGTCAGCCCCTAAATCATGTGAGCCAATTCCTTAAACTCTCTTTCTTTCTGTTTCTTGCTTTGTGTGTGTGTGTATAATATATATTTTATATATACATATATAGGTAAATATATATATACAGATATACTGGTATATTTATATATGTATATAAGATTTATATATATACACACACACATTTATATATACATTTTCCTCTCAGGAACTGAAAATTCAAGAGTATAAAGGTGGTACTGCCCATCTCTGCCTGGTAGTGTTCCACCATGATCTACCATACATTTTTCCTGAAACATCCCTGGCACAATCTGTCTTGTAGAAGAGGCCAAGTCAATCTGTCATTGATATCAAAAACCAGGCTTGGGAATAGCATGCTTCTTCCCTCTTTTCATAATTACCAGAAAATATTACAAATCATTCTCTTGGTGCCTTCCTTCCCTTGGAAAGTGGAAGGGAGGAGAGAGTTCTCTTCTCAAGCAATCAGAGCTGTGCTTGGGGCATAGTAGGTGCTCAGTGAATACAAGCTATAATTATTCACAGGCACTACACTCCTCCAAAAAATGAGAGGTGGGGCAAGGGAGAAGAGGAAAAGTGTGTGAAGATGGGATGATGGTGGTACAGCTGGCTGTCTCTGAAGTGACACGTTTGTAAGCTTCCTGGGAATGATGCTGGCACAATCACTTGCAGTTCTCAGAACTCAGTATGTAGGATTGCTAGCATCTTTTCTCATCAGCCAGGGTCCAACGGCTGGTTTCCAATAAAGAGGGTCTCACTCATTCACTAACACCATTATGCTACTGTCTTACTTGAAAACCAGTTTATAAGACCAGATTTAAGTGCTTGACCATCAAACACTTAAGATAATATCCTTTAATAGAAAGATTATTTGGGTTGAATTCTGAAGTGTTGGTTTTTAGTTCTGTCCATTGCCTTGGATACATTGCAGGTTACAAGTCTTGGCTTTATTTTATAAATGAAAAATAAGTACCTTGTAATGTTGTTGTGAGTATCAAGCAGACGTCATACCCCCAAGGGTTTGCAAAGTACCATACAAGTGGTATGCAAAGCTTTACTCCCCTCCATCTCACTGAAGAAAAGATGAACTGTTTTGTATTGATCAAAAATCATGTCTTTGACAAGTTTTATAAGTTCAGTATAGACTCCAAGCTATTCATGGTCCTTCAAATCCTGTACAGTGACATCATTCTTTAGCCAGACTCAGGATGAATAAGATCAATGTTTTGATAAATAGAATCCCCATTCAAAATGCCATAAAACAGGGCTGAATTATAGCTTGCCTCCCTTTCTCTCACAAGTGCATTTGAATAACAGTCGGTACACTCCAGGAGCTGAATGGGTGACTAATTGTCATTACTTGTAAGGAGACAATTACTGTCTCTACTGAAAGTACCATAAAAAAGGAGCTACCTTAAAGAAGCAATTAAGCCTTTTAGCTAGAAGTTGTCAGAAAGAACAACTTAGCATCAATTATTTAAGCTATATTGTCATTCTTCAATTTTTTTAATTAATTTATTTTTTTTAATTATGACTGCGCTGGGTCTTCATCTCCGCGTGGTCTTTCTCTAGTTGCGGCGAGCGAGCGCTACTCTTCGTTGCGGTGCGCGGGCTTCTCATTGCAGTGGCTTGTCTTGCGGAGCACGGGCTCTAGGCGCACGGGCTTCAGTAGTTGTGGTTTGCGGGCTCTAGAGCGCAGGCTCAGTAGTTGTGGCGCACGGGCTTAGTTGCTCTGCGACATGTGGGATCTTACCAGACCAGGGATAGAACCCATGCCCCCTGCATTGGCAGGCGGATTCTTAACCACTGCACCACCAGGGAAGTCCCATTCTTCAAATTTTAAAAGGGCAGTGTTAAATGGTTCTGCAGTGAGTCAATTTATTGTGATTAACTCATAGCACATCAGGAGAATTGCACTAAGTTGCATTTGAAATCAACAGTTCTTTGAGGGACATTTTAAGATTTATCATCATGGAGGCTCTTGTTTGCTAATGTACTCTTTTGAATTTTTAATGCCAAATCAATGTTTCAAGTGCAATATGACTCAGAAATATATACATATGCCATGTCTTAAAACAGATTATAATCACTTTTTTGATTAAAAGAAATATAGGTCCTATTTGCTGGTAATCCATAATCCCACCTTCCTATAAAAGTAAAATGGTGTTACTTTCAGGCAAGAATATTAAATAGCCTTCTTAATATTCAAAATCAATTACCAATACTGTAACTCACACATCTGATAAATAAAGCATATGGTGACTTCTCTCTTTAATGAAAATCACAGAGTATTAACAGTTCCAGTGCCTGTGAAAAATCAAATATGAGTTGCCCCAATATCGGACTTAACAACCTTTTTTGAGACATATTAAGATATACAGTAAGGACATAACAACTGTCCTTCTAAGCTAAGTTCTATCACTATATTAAAATATGAGAAATATATTATCTTACATTTCTTCTATGGGTCTAATATTGTCCCTTTGTTCCCAACACATTAGGAAACCTTCAGTCACTTTTTATCATGTCAAAATCTCCTCCCCATGGCGACTACCCAAAACTTCTTACTAATCCAATTGAAGAACAATAATGACTTCCAGAGCTGAAGAATCCAAGTCTAAGGTAGACAGATCTTTTTACAATGCAAAGCAAGAAGACAAAGGGGTTAGCCCATCCACAGCATGTTATGGAAAACAGAAAGTTAAACTCGGAGAAATAAACACAAGCATTGAGACTACACAAAGACTGAAGAAATTAGAATTGAACTGACTTAGCATGCAAACAAGACCAGATTGGGAATCAGATGAGCAGGGTTCAGGTGAGCAAAGAAGCAAAGATGGTCTATTCACAGCCTTTGTCACAGTTCCTGGTAAATCACGGGGGCCCAATAAATATTTGATGAATGAAGGAAAATAATTAATGCATAAGTGAATCAATGGAAGTTCAACTGGCTAAAAATGTGATGGTTATTCCCAGTCAGTATTTTATTCACCTGATCATGTCATATAAACACAAAATTGGGAAAAGTGAAAGTAACAACACTAGGTTATCCCCTACTGCCTTTGGAATTACTCTTCATGAGTCTCTTTGTGACAGAACCCTGTTTTTCAGCCTCTGGTTTTAGATTCTCTTTTAGACTTTGTCAGCCAGAGTCCTGGAAGAAGCCTCTAAATATTGAAATCCGGGATGTTTAGCCTTAGTCTGTGTCCTTGATAGTCAATGTCCTACTGCATTTGTGTAGCGCCAAAATATGGCAACTGCCTTTCTGACACTTTCGACTCTGCTCTCCTCCTGACTTTTACCTGAACATCTTTTTCCTTATCTTTAATGTCCCCTCCTTCTCAATTTTGATTCAATTTCTAGAAATTCCTCCCCCCTTGCAAGACTTGGTTTATAAGGAAGATCTGGCAGGTAAGTTTCAAGAGTACGGAAGAGCTACTTCAGCCCCTTAGGTTCTTCTTACCATTGAACTCTTACATTTCCCAGCTATTGGAATATGCAAATCTCCTCCCAGTTTCAGCTGCCGTTGTGAAATCCACCTGCTATACGGCCAGTGCATACCTGTTGATTATTTTGTGATTTTCCTGTTCCCAGGTTCATCACATGCTCCTGCTGCTTCATCTTCCTCATACGCACAGGCCAACACTATACAGGTCTTGGGGCTGAGGGTAATTTGTCTCCACTCACTTTTATCTTTGAGGTTCATAATTATATGTTGTATAGAAGATAATACTTTCCAAATATGGCTGCACCAATATCTATTATTCTACATGCTCACACTACAATATGGCTTTGACACCATTCCCACTGTGAAGTTGGGTCTGTGTCCTCTCTCCTTGAAACTGGACTGGCTTTTGCTGACTGAATTTTTAAGTCGAATATGGCAGAACTGTCACTACTGTCTTCTGAAGCTGGGTCATAAACGACGGTACAACATTCACCTTGCTGGATAGAATACTCTTGAAGCCTTTAGCCATAATGTAGGTACATCGTCTGACTTCCCATAGGATATCATGCTCTGAGGAAACTCAAACTAACTTACTTGGAGAGAGTTCATGGAAAGACCCTGACACCACATGAAGAGAGCAATTTGCCTGACTCATCCTCAGCTGCTTCAGCATCTATCTCACTGTTCCAGTCCCAACCACCACATGACTTCAGCCTTCTGAGAGATCCAGAGCCAGAACTACCCACTTGAGCTGTTTCTAAATTTCTGCTACAGGTATCATGGGGGATAATAAAATGTTGTTGTTATTTTACACTACTTAGTTTTGGGGTAATTTGTTACGGAGCAATAGATAACTGAAACACCTTGTCCCCTAGGTTTTTTGCAAATATTGGCCATGGGTTTTTGGATTTGCTATTGAACTCCTCCAGCTAGTTTTGTTAGTTTTATGTGGAGATTTGGAAAAGTTGTAAGACTATGCTACCACAGGCGCTCTCTTCCCAGAATCCCCATCAGAGAATTTTTAAGTTGTTAAGGTGACACTGATTTCCAGCCAGATTTGAGAATCACTTGCTTACATAAGCTGGCTCTCATATCTAACTCTCAATTCTTGGATTCAGATTTAAATCTGGGATTTCCTCTTGGTTTACATGGCTCAGTCTGTCTCCCATGCATCGTGAAGTGAGAGAAATTGAACTGATGAGCTGTACAGTAGATTCTACGCACCTCCTTGCAGTGCTTCTGTAAGTTTAGCTGCTGAGAATTGGATTGGTACTTGGCATAATTTCTGTGGGCAGTGACAGGCCTCTTCTAGTCAATTTTCTTCCCATTGTTTTGTAGTTGATGGAGATCCCAAGTGAATTAATTGGGGGAAAATCCCATAAATTATAATATAAACATTTCTCTTAAATGAACATATTTAGAGTGGAGTGCTTCCTGTTTATTTAAAATTATTCCACCATTTATAAGTCACATTGATGTGATAAATGAGTTCTCTTGTGCAGAATGTATCTAGGTCCAAAAAAGACAATAGTTAGGGGAAATTGTCATATCTTGTAACTCGATCAGGTATGATCATTTGGATTTTTCTTCCCCTAAATATTCACTTCTCTCCTTTTCTCATCATGGATCAGGTATGCTTTATCATATTACTTATGTTAAGTCTGATACTATGACTACTTTAGCCAATGGAATGTTACTAGACATGGCATGAACAGAGGCCTTACAGAGCTCTGGTTGCATTTGCCACTCCCGTGAACCCCATAAGCAGAGCCTACACCAGATGATCATTACCCCTTCAACCTGGGCCCAGAACAAACACCTGTGTAGCAGGCCTGACTCAACCTGCTGCTTGGATCCAAACCCAGCCAGCCCACATCTTGAAGCTGAGCCACCCATCCTAGGTCAGCCAAACTGCAGTTCCTCTGCAGAGCTGTCAGCATAATAAGTGTTTGGGGAAAACACTTGAGTGTTTGCATAATTTGTTACTGAATGTTGTTGTGGCAGCATTTTACCAAGATACCAGGTATAGTCAAATCATACTTAATTGGATATAGACCAAACCAGCAAACTACAGCTGGCAAGTCAAATCCAGCCTGATGACAGTTTGTTTTGTTTTGTTTTGTTTTGTTTTTGTGTGTGTGTGTAACCTCTCCCGTTGCGGAGCGCAGGCTCCGGACGCGCAGGCTCAGCGGCCATGGCTCACGGGCCCAGCCGCTCCGCGGCATGCGGCATCCTCCCGGACCGGGGCACAAACCCGTGTCCCCTGCATCGGCAGGCGGACTCTCAACCACTGCGCCACAAGGGAAGCCCGACAGTTTTTATAAATAGTCTTATTTTTGTATTGTCTATGGCTGCTTTTGTGCTTCAGTAGCAAAGTAGAGTAATTCTGACAGAGAGTATAATCCACAAAACCTAAACTATTTACTGTCTGGCTCTTTACAGAAAATGTTGGTCAACCAAACCTAGAAGAATCATTCCTCCCTGTACCTACATTCTTTGCTTTCTGACTTTGCTGTTCTTACCACTAAAGGTAAGGAGAATATTTCTTTGCCCCTTGACTTTGGCCATGTGACTTGCTTTTGCCAATAAAATGAAGCGTGAGTGACTGGTACCAGAAGTGTCCATTCTGAGCCTAGAGCATAAGAGCCTTGCATCTCTCTTTTTGTCCTCTTGTTTGGCCATCATCATAGCCAGCTAGCCTGTTGATCCAAGGGAGAGGGCAAGAGACACATGTAGCAAAGCTGCCCCAGCTAAGGTATACATTAGATCAACTGACCACCCATTCCACCAAGACTCAGAAGAGTGAGACAAACACATGTAAGGTGTGTTGTACAGCTTCATCAGGGTCACAGTTAACCGACTATACTCAGCAAAATTTTAAGATGGCTTCTAAGATTTCTCACACCCTCCTATACGCGCACTGCTTACTTCCAGACTCTGAATATGATTAATTTTATTTCTACAGTTAGATTATATTATATAGTACAGTTGTCTTTAAGAAAGGGGAGTTATGTGGGTAGGATTAACCTAATCATATGAGCCCTTTAAATCTGGATCTAGAAGTAAGAGAATGGCTGAAGTCAGAGATTTGAAACATGAGAAGGATCTGATACTCTGTTGCTGGCTTGAAGATGGAGGGAGCCAGGTGGTAAGAAATGCAGGTGGTCTCTAGGAGATGAAAGTGGTCCCCTGGCTGACAGCCAACAAGGAAGCAGGGACTTCAGTTTTGGAACCACAAAGAACTGGACTCTGCCAACAACCTGAATGAGCTTAGAAGCAAATTTTTTGCCAGAGCCTTAGGATGAGAATTCAGCCAAGATGACACCTTGATTTCAACTTTGTGATATCCTGAGCCCATAGTAAACACCCAACTATTTATATTATTTTAAATCACATCATTAGTAGCTTGTAATCCAATCCAATCATCAGTGTTGAAGCAGACAGACAATGAAGCAATGATAAACTCTAGAATATCCAATAAATGTTTGATGAACTAGTTAATTAATTAATGCATCTGGGAACTGGAAAGTGGGTCTGAGCCTGCAAGAAGCAATAATTTCTTCCTCTGAGGAGGAAAACGGATGAAGCACCTAGAATCTAGCCTATGGTTATGGAAATGAGAATATTATTTGATGATGTATTTAGACTCCAAACTCTGGACAATTGTAATTGTGAACTTCAACATAACTATATCTCTCATATAATACATCTCAATTAATATTTATTCAATAGTAAGAAGACTGGAGTACAGTGGAAAAGTTTATTTCCACTATTTTATTTATAAGACAGTGCTATGGGTTAAATTTTATACCCCTCAAATTTCATGTTATTTAAAGTCCTAAGGACTTCAGAATGTAACTATATTTGGAGACAGGAATTTTAAGGGGCCATTGAGTTAAAAGTAAGGTCATTAGCATGGCACTAATCCAAAATGGCTTGTGTTCTCTAAAGAGGAGGAGACTAGGACAAATATATACACACTGAAGGAAGACCATGTGACCACGGAAGGAGAAGGTGATTGTCTGCAAACCGAAGAGAGAGGTCTTGGAAGAAATCAACCTAGCTGACACCTCAATCTCAGACTTCTAGTCTCCAGAACTGGGAAGAAACAAATTTCTGTTATTCAAACTGCCTGTTTAAACCACCTGGTCCATGGAATTCAGTTTTAAGCAGCCCTAGCAAACTATACAGATTCAATTTAAGTGTATATTAGTCTTATTTGGGGAATTTTTCACCTAAAAAAAACATAAACAGCTTTCTATTCTAATGGTAATGCCTAAGTGATCCTTCCCAAGAGCTCTGCTTTAGAATGTTGTCTCTTATATTCCAACTTGAATATGCCAGAATGGTAAAACTCTCCTAAAGAAATTTTCAATCTCTTATGTTTAGAGCCATATAACAACTCTGCTGAATATGGCCTAGCATAAGAGTTCACAGACTACATTAGATATGCAAAATAATGCTTTATCCATTTAAATATATGCATGCATATATTACAGTGAATATTAAAAATGGAGCTTACTAGTTATGCATTAAGCTAATGGTTTTCATCATTTTTACACAATAGCCATAAAAAATATTTTTTCCAATCCAAGTGTCATATAATTAGCATATAATATTTGTGATCAGTTCCCTTTGTGTTCCTTTACTGAACTGATTTGCCATCTGCTAGCTCACTAAAAAATAATCCACGCTTTTAGCCAGCCTACACTGTGCTTTTGTCTTGCCATCACTTTGAAATACTGATAGTACAAATATTATATATATATTTTTTTAACATCTTTATTAGAGTATAATTTATTTATTAGAGTATAATTGCTTTACAATGGTGGCTTTATAACACAGTGAATCAGCTATAGATATACATATATCCCCATATAGATATACATATATCCCCATATCTCCTCCCTCTTGCATTTGTTTTTCTTGATGAGTCTGACTAATGGTTTATCAGTTTTGTTTATCTTCTCAAAGAAACACTTTTAGTTTTATTGATTTTTGTTGTCATTTCCTTCATTTCTTTTTCATTTATTTCTGATCTGACATTTAGAATTTTCTTAAATTTACCAAGGCTTGATTTGTGACCCAAGATATGATATATCCTGGAGAATGTTCCATGAGCACTTGAGAAGAAAGTGTATTCTGTTGTTTTTGGATGGAATATCCTATAAACATCAATTAAGTCCATCTTGTTTAATATATCATTTAAAGCTTGTGTTTCCTTCTTAATTTTCTGTCATGACGATCTTTCATTTGGTGAAAGTGGGGTGTTAAACTCCTCTACTATGATTGTGTTATTGTCAGTTTCCCATTTTATGGCTGTTAGCATTTGCCTTTTGTATTGAAGTGCTCCTATGTTGGGTGCATAAATACTTACAAATGTTATATCTTCTTCTTGGATTGATCCCTTGATCATTATGTCGTCACCTTCTTTGTCTCGTGATAGCCTTGATTTTAAAGCCTATTTTGTCTGATATGAGAATTGCTACTCCAGCTTTCTTTTTATTTCCATTTGCATGGAATATCTTTTTCCATCCCCTCACTTTTAGTCTTTATGTGTCCCTAGGTCTGAAGTGGGTCTCTTGTAGACAGCATATATACGCGTCTTGTTTTTGTATACATTCAGCCAGTCTATGTCTTTTGGTTGGAGCATTTAATCCAGTTACATTTTAGGTAGTTATCGATATGTATGTTCCTATTCCCATTTTCTTAATTGTTTTTGGTTTGTTATTGTAGGTCTTTTCCTTCTCTTGTGTTTCCTGCCTAGAGAAGTTCCTTCAGCATTTGTAGTAAAGCTGTTTTGGTGGTGCTGAATTCTCTTAGCTTTTGCTTTTCTGTAAACATTTTAATTTCTCCATTGAATCTGAATGGGATCCTTCCTGGGTAAAGTAATCTTGATTGTAGATTTTTCCCTTTCATCCCTTTAAGTATGTCTTGCCATTCCCTTCTGCCTTGCAGTTTTCTGATGAAAGATCACCTGTTAACCTTATGGGGATTCCCTTGTATGTTATTTCTTGTTTTTCCCTTGTTGCTTTTATTTTTTCTTTGCATTTAATTTTTGATAGTTTGATTACTATGTGTCTTGGCATGTTTCTCCTCAGATTTATTCTGTATGGGACTCTCTGCACTTCCTGGACATGGTTGACTATTTCCTTTCCCATATTAGGGAAGTTTTCAAATATAATCTCTTCAAATATTTTCTCAGTCCCTTTCTTTTTCTCTTTTTCTTCTGGGACCCCTATAATTTGAATTTTGGTACATTTAATGTTTTCCCAGTGGTCTCTGACACAGTCCTCAATTCTTTTCATTCTTTATTCTTTATTCTGCTCTGCAGTAGTTATTTCCACTATTTTACCTTCCAGGTCACTTATCCATTCTTCTGCCTCAGTTATTCCACTATTGATTCCTTCTAGAGAATTTTTAATTTCATTTATTGTGTTGTTCATCATTGTTTGCTCTTTACTTCTTCTAGGTACTTGTTAAATGTTTCTTGTATTTTCTCCATTCTGTTTCCAAGAGTTTGGATCATCTTTACTATAATTACTCTGAATTCTTTTTCAGTTAGACTGCCTATTTTCTCCTCATTTGTTTGGTCTGGTGGGTTTTTACCTTGCTCCTTCATCTTCTGTGTGTTTCTCTGTCTTCTCATTTTGCTTAACTTAGTGTGTTTGGGGTCTCCTTTTCGCAGGCTGCAAGCTCGTAGTTCCCGTTGTTCTTGGTGTCTGTCCCCAGTGGCTATGGTTGCTTCAGTGTGTTGTGTAGGCTTCCTGGTGGAGGGGTCTGGTGCCTGTGTTCTGGTGGATGAGGCTGGATCTTGTATTTCTGGTCATCTGGACTCAGTCTGGTGGTGTGTTTTGGGATGTCTGTGACCTTATTACGATTTTAGGTAGCCTCTCTGCTAATGGGTGGGGTTGTGTTCCTGTCTTGCTAGTTGTTTGGCATAGATTGTACAGCACTGTAGCTTGCTGGCTGTTGAGTGTAGCTGGGTCTTAGCATTGAGATGGAGATCTCTGGGAGAGCTTTTGCCATTTGATACTACATGGAGCTGAGACATCTCTGGTGGACCAATATCCTGAACTCAGCTCTCCCACCTCAGAGGCACAGTCCTGACACCTGGCCAGAGCACCAAGACCCTGTCAGCCACACGGCTCAGAAGAAAAGGGAGAAAAAAAAGAAAGAAAGAAAGAAAAAAATAAAAATAAGTAAAATAAATAAAGTTACTAAAATAAAAAATAAATTATTAAAAATAAAATAATTAAAAAGTAATAAAAATAAGAAAGAAAGAAGAGAGCAACCAAACCAAAAAACATATCTGCCAATGATAACAAGCATTAAAAACTATACAAAAACAAAAAACAGGACAAACAGAACCCTAGGACAAATGGTAAAAGCAAAGCTATATAGTCAAAATCACACAAAGAAGCTTACACATGCACACTCACAAAAAGAAATAAAGAGAAAAAAAAATATATATATATATAGAAGGAAGACAGCAACTAAATCAATAAACAAATCTTCCAATGATAATAAACTCTAAATACTAAACTAAGATAAACTTAAGACCAGAAACAAATTAGATGCAGAGAGCAAACCCCAAGTCTACAGTTGCTCCCAAAGTCCACTGCCTCAATTTTGGCATGATTCATTGTCTATTCAGGTATTCCACAGATGCAGGGTACATCAAGTTGATTGTGGAGATTTAATCTGCTGCTCCTGAGGCTGCTGGGAGAGATTTCCCTTTCTCTTTTTTGTTCACACAGCTCCTGGGACTCAGCTTTGGATTTGGTCCTGCCTCTGTGTGTAGGTTGCCTGAAGCCATCTGTTCTTTGCTCAGACAGGACGGGGTTAAAGGAGCGGCTGATTCAAGGGTTTGGCTCACTCAGGCCTTGGGGAGGGAGGGGTACGGAATGCGGGGCGAGCCTGAGGTGGCAGAGGGCAGCATGACGTTGCACCAGCCTGAGGCGCGCCGTGTGTTCTCCCTGGGAAGTTGTCCCTGGATCATGGGAGCCTGGCAGTGGCGGGCTGCACAGGCTCCCGGGAGGGGAGGTGTGGACAGTGACCTGTTCTCGCACACAGGCTTCTTGGTGGCTGCAGCAGCAGCCTTAAAGTGTCATGCCCGTCCTGGGGTCCGTGCTGATAGCCACGGCTCGCGCCCGTCTCTGGAGCTCTTTTAGGCAGTGCTCTGAATCCTCTCTCCTCGCACACCCAGAAACAATGGTCTCTTGCCTCTTAGGCAGGTCCAGACATTTTCCTGGCCTCCCTCCTGGCTAGCTGTGGCACACTAGCCCCTTCAGGCTGTGTTCACGCAGCCAATCCCAGTCCTCTCACTGGGGTCTGACCTTCGAAGCCTGAGCCTCAGCTCCCAGCCCCCAGCTGCCCCGGTGGGTGAGCAGACAAGCTTCTCGGGCTGGTGAGTCCTGGTCGGCAGGGACCCTTTGTGCAGGCATCTCCCAGCTTTGCCTTCTGCACCCCTGTTGCTGTGCTCTCCTCCGTGGCTCTGAGGCTTCCCCCCCTGCCCACCCACCATCCCTGCCAGTAAGGGGCTTCCTAGTGTGTGGAAACTTTTCCTCCCTCACAGCTCCCTCCCAGAGGTGCAGGTCCTGTCCCTATTCTTCTGTCTCATTTTTATTTTGCCCTAGCCAGGTACGTGGGAGGTTTCTTGTCTTTTGGGAGGTCTGAGGTCTTCTGCCAGCGTTCAGTAGGTGTTCTGTAGGAGCTGTTCCATGTGTAGATGTATTTCTGATGTATTTGTGGGGAGGAAGGTGATCTCCACTTCTTACACCTCTGCCATCTTGAAGGTCTCTCCCAAATATTATATCTTGAATGCCATTGAATCAATCATTATGCGGTGGCCCAGGCATTTGCCAGGTTTGAGGCATTTCACCAAATTTCTTGATAACTGGAAATACACAACTTTGTGTCCAACTCAATCTGATTCTTCGGTGCATGAGTCAGTGTTTATTGATATACTCAAGATCAAGACTGAGGAGGAACATGTCAGACTTGAAGCAAACTCCTCCATTTAAGTCTATAAACAACAGTGAGGCACATAAGGAAGGTCAGAAAGCTGAAGCTCAGGAAATAAGAAGAATGAGTAAAAGGCTGGGACGAGAATACACCGATGTTCAATAGCAACATACACACACATCTTTGCTTTTCTGTGCCTCAAGCTACATGTCTACAAAATTAGAGATGTAGAGGTGTTGGACTGAGATCCCAGCCAGTCAAATGTTGGAGGCTTTCAGCATTTAGAGAATGGGAGAGGGTCAAAATAAAAAATGCATGTACTGGGCTTCCCTGGTGGCACAGTGATTGAGAATCCACCTGCCAATGCCGGGGACACGGGTTCAACCCCTGGTCTGGGAAGATCCCACCTGCCACAGAACAACTAAGCCTATGAGCCACCACTACTGAGCCAGCATGGTGCAACTACTGAAGCCCGCGTTCCTAGAGCCCGTGCTCCACAGCAAGAGAAGCCACCACAATGAGAAGCCTGCACACCTCAACAAAGATTAGCCCCCACTTGCCACAATTAGAGAAAACCACGCAGCAATGACAACTCAACACAGCCAAAAATAAATAAATAAAATAAATAAATTTATAAAATTTTTGTTAAAAATTTTATAAATTTTTTATAAAAAATTTATAAATTTTTTATTTAAAAAAATTGCAGATACTTTTCTGATTATGACCCAATACCTGGATTGCCTATGATAGCATATTTGTTAAAGCCAGGCCCCTTAGGATCAGGCAGACCTGTGTTCAAATCCTGACTCTGTTATTCTATTACTGATTTTGGACAAGTTACCAGCATCTCTCAGCTGCAAGTTCCTCATCATGAGGATGATAATAGTCCATGCATGCTTCGTAGTAAATATCTTTTTAATATGAAATTACATAATACACTTAAGTCCTTGTAAATATGTGTGCAATAATATTAAATATTATCATTATTGTATTATTATTTTTGTTATGCCCCTTTTTTAATAATATTGATGTGAAGATGGCACTCAATTGGAATTAGGTCTTGTTAGGCACCATTTTATAAAGAATTTTGTTTACCCTTGGTTTCAACTTACTGGTTCAAAAGACAATGATTTCACCCAGTTCAGATCGTCTCATAAATAAGACACAGAGCAATTATTCTATTGTAGGGCTTATAAAGACAGGAAGGTATTAGTCTAAAATGAACTCATTCTATAGAATTCAATATATATAAGGATCTAACCATCTATGCAATTGATTTAAACAGAGACATGTAGGTAGACACATGTACATACAACACACAGGATCACAGGAACTATAGCTAATGGGCACATGATGATGCAGAGTGGTTCTGAAACTAATCAGCAATACTTCCCAATTATTTTATTAGAAAGTCCTTGATCATGAAAGGAGAGGTAGAGGCTCTGTCCTTCTGATGTTGGTTTCTGCATCGTCCTCTGACTCATTACCACAGCCAGCATTAAAATGTCTATGTGAGTCACCCTACTTAACGCAGAATCAGTCACTTCAAAAATGAGCAATTGCACACTAACTGCAGGGAATCAGAGGTCCCCTGAGCTTATCCTGCACACACATCTTTGGAGTCCTTCTCTGGCTCTAGATAATTCTCTGTTTTCTCTTTCGTGTGTATGGGCAGCACTGTCATGGGCGTGGGGCATCACTCTCCATCAATGTGCATTCAGGCTGTGGATTTGTTGTTAACAAAGCCTACTATAAAAACTCCTAGAAAAAAATATCTACTACGTTTTTTTGCTGGCTTTAGACATGAAAAAGGATAACTTTGAACCTGGGAAGTATTAGCACATTACTCATGTAACCTTTGCTTCATGGCGTTCCACCTCTTTCAGAGTCACCCTCTCTCACTAGGAGCAGGGACTTGGTTTAAAGATTATCCTTCGGCAGTCAAAGCAGGGGTTTTATTCTGTATCTTTTCTGTGACCAATTACACATCAATTATTATGTATCTCTTTGTGTCAATCTGTAGTTTATGCCTGCTTTCCTTTAAATAAAAATTTTGTTCTAAAGTTTAATGGTGAGATTCAAGGTACCACTTTCCATTTAGTGCCTTCAAAGAATTAAGCAAGTGATAGGTGAGCTGTGTTGTCCTGCCATGACGAAATTAAAACAGTGATTATCCATAACTGTCCTTTCAGCCTGACCCGACCTGAACACAGTGGCCTGAAATAGTCTGCAAGCTTGTTTGATTTACAGTAAATTACACCTATTGTTTCCCTTCAATATACTCATCTAGACCACTGCAAGGCACCCACTCATTTTTGCTGAGCTGCATTAGACACTGTCAATGTCTCCAGATTAGACTAAAATAGCTAGAATCCAGTTGGAATGGCAGTCTATAGTTCTGTTATTCTCTACTCGAAAGAGTATATGCAAATCCATTTATTACCACACTGATCTTACCTCTTGTTTTAGATTTCCATTGCTGCTCTAACAAATTATCACAAACTTTGTAGTTTAAAACAACACAGATTTTTTAATTTTTTTTTTACAGTTCTGCAAATCAGAAGTCTGAAACAGGTCTCACTGGGCTAACATCAAGGCATTGATAGGGTGCATCCTTTCTAAAAGCTCTGGAGGAATCTTTTTCCTTGACTTTTCTATCACATCCCTTGGCTCATGACCCCTCTCCATTTTCAAAGCCAGTAATAGTGGGTTGAGTCCCTCTCAAGTCTATGTGTCTCTAGTTCATCTCCTCTCTCTTCCCCTTTTAAGGCCCTCCGTGATCACATCGGACTAACACAAATAATCCAGGATAATATCCCTATTTTAAGGTCAGCTGATTAGCAAACAATTCTATCTGCAATCTTAATTTCCCTATGTCTTGTAATCTAATATATTCATAGGTTCTGGGGATTCAAATGTGAACATCTTTGGGGGAGGGATCATTGCCCACCATATCTTTTTATGTGTGTCATTAATTATTTTAAAAGTTTAAGTAGTTTTGATACCCCAGTTCTAGGGAGAAGCAAACACAAAGAGTTTTATCTAAAATGAATAAACTGTTTCAAAAAACAGTGCAGGGAAGCCTGGATCCCTTTATAATTGCCTTTGGATAGAAGTGATTTATAGAGATGAAGTCAAGTCATAATTTCATTTCCTAGTGGATTCAACCAGCTGATTGTTCTCTCCCTATAGGAATATGAAGTATCAAGTTATCATAATTTTTTGAAAATGTTTTTGCAAAGGAACTTTGCAAAGTTTTAATAATCGCAGTTTTATAAGTTGCACTAAAGTGACAGTCATTTTTCTTAAGAAAGTAACAGTAAGTTTGAGTGTGACTTCTCTGAGAACAATAGCTTGTCAAAGCTTATTCCTATCCTTTTTTGAGGAAAAAATTTAAAACACTTTACTGAGTATTGAGTTTTCAGGGAGACAGTAAGACCCTACTTTGAAAGGTAGAGTTTGAGTGAGGGTCTCCCAATACAGAAGAAAAACTTTTAAAGTACTCTAAAATTAGCATAGTCCAACTGAATGATAGTACATATTACAGCATTAAACCTATCGGCAAAGACTGAGGTTTCTAGAAAGAAGCATGAAGTATATAACATGTAAAAGTCTACATTTACTGGGAAACTTTAATTTTGAAAATAAAAAGGAAATTGCAAATGATATTAAAATATCAAGGACTGGAAGTCTAATTCAGACCATAAGCACATGAAATTTAAATTTGACACTGCTAATCATTCTTTGTACGTATGTATAACATGTTGTCATAGAAGCTTCATGGTTTGAAGAGAAGTTGAGAAGATTTGAAATTAAACAAATACTTGCTCATTTACCAACTTCCACCCTGAAGGCGTATAGGCTGGCTAATGAATTTGTGCTCAGCGGTTTGACATTTATCAAGATCCTGAAAGGAAAACCCTCTCTCTCATTATGATCTTGTTCTACAATTCGAAACACACACAGGAACCATTGTCCTGATATCAGTTGGAATATTTTTTACTTTAAAGTAAAACCTTCAGAAGGGTAGGTAGCATATCTAGAAAAAAAAAATGTTTGTACTCTCTTCCTACTCATAATGTATGAAGTGACAGGACCCTTCTCGCTTCCTCCCCAGCAGCTACTTCATCCATGCTTGATATCTGCCCAAAACTAATCTATCTCTTTGATCAAGTAGAGTCCTCTAGGGAGTACCCTTTGTAACACAAAATATTCCTGAGGTTGTATGACACAATCATAAGATAAATGAAAATAAGAATAATAAATTAATAATAACTAAAATTTGCTGAATGGCTATCATTTAACTGGCACTGTGTTAACATAGTAATCTTGTCCTTAGATCTTCCCTATTTTCTCTGAGACAGGTTTCATTAAGGCTCTTGGCTGCAAACAAAAGAAATCAATCTGACTGGTTTTTGTTTTGTTTTGTTCTCTTTGGCCCGAGAGGCATGTGGGATCTTAGTTCCCCGTGCCCCCTGCAGTGGAAGCGTAGAGTCTTAACCACTGGACCACCAGGGAAGTCCCACAATCTGATTGCTTCAGGTAGGAAAGCAATGTTCATAGAAACCACCCTAGGGAGAGCACAACTGAAAATGCTGGGTAAAACTTAAAATATAAATATATATTTTTAAAATATTAATGAGCTGGTTGGAAATAACAATACAGAACAAATTCATAGGTAATTGATCATAAGTATTCACTGTTCATGACAGGGTTTATGGTGATCTATAGTGACTTAAATATTGTTTATGAAGGGACATAGGGAAAGAAAAGGAAGTGAAAGAAGGAAGGAAGGGAGGGAAAGAGAGAGAGAGGAAGAGAGGAAGGAAGGAAGGAGGAAAAGGATTGGAAAACACTTATTGGCCACTGAAATGTGTCTTCATAACAAACCCAAACCAATCTACAGATTAATTTGTCTGTAGACAAGTTATTAGAATAAATAAGATTTTAATGAGGCTCTGTAAAATGACATATTACCTTGGAAACAAATGGTGCTGGGAAAACTGGATATCCATATGCAAAAGAATGAAGTTGAACCTTTATCTTACACCATATACAAAAAATTAACTAAAATGAATCAAAAAAACCTTAACTTAAAAGCTAAAACTATAAAACTCTTAGAAGAAGACTTTCGGGGGAAATCCTTGTGACTTTAGATTTGCAGCAATTTCATGGATATGACACCAAAAGCACAGGCAACAACAACAACAGCAACAAAACTAGGTAAATTGAATTACATCAAAGTTAAAAATTTTTACACATCAAGGAACACAATCAACAGAGTGCAAAAGCAACCCATGGAATGGGAGAAAATATTTGCAAATTATATATCTCATAAGGGATTAATATCCAGAATATATAAACAACTCTTAAAATTCAACAACAAAAAACAAACCTGATTATATAATGTACAGGGGACTTACAAAGACATTTCTCCAAAGATAGACAAATAGTCAATAAACACATAAAAAGATGCTCAATGTCATTATTTATTAGAGAAATGTAAAGCAAAATTATAATGAGTTACAACTTCACATCCCCTGGCATGGCTGTACTATTTTAAAAACTGTGAGGACGTGGAGAAATTAGAACATGTGCCTTGCTGGTGGGAATATAAAATGGTGCAGCTTCTGTGGGAAAAAGTTTGGTGGTTCCTCAGCAAGTTAAATGTAGAACTACTATATGACCCAGAAGTTTCCACTCCTAGGTATATCCAAAATAATTGAAAGCAGGGTCTTGGTCAATGTTCATAGTGACATTATTCATAGAAGTCAAAGGATGGAAACAACCAAGTGTCCATCAACAGACCATTTGATAAACAAAATATGGATAGACTATATATATATATATATATATATATATATATATATATATCCCACATTTTATTTAATTATATATGTATTTATTTAAATTTATGATAAATTTAATTATATGTATAATGAAATTATATATATGAGTCTTTTTTTAACATCTTTATTGGAATATAATTGCTTTACAATGGTGTGTTAGTTTCTGCTTTAAAATAAGGTGAATCAGCTATCCACATACATATATCCCCATATCTCCTCCCTTTTGCATTTCCCTCCCACCCATCTTCCCTATTCCACCCCTCTAGGTGGTCACAAAGCACTGAGCTGATCTCCCTGTGCAATGAGGCTGCTTCCCACTAGCTATCTATTTTACATTTGGTAGTATATATAAGTCCATGCCACTCTCTCACTTCATCCCAGATTACCCTTCCCCCTCTCCGAGTCTTATTCAACCATTAGAAGGAAGGAAATTTTGCCTATTCTAGGTACCTCATATAAGGCTATAAATGGAATCCTATAATATTTGTCCTTCTTTGTATGGCTAATTTCACTTAGCGTAATGTTTTCAAGGCAGGGTAGAAGCCTAAGAACAAAGGAGGTTTGGGGTTTTGCTTTTCTTTGTCTTTAGTGGGGAATCATCTTTTCATTATAGCTGAAGACCTGTGGCTCTAAGGAGACACATCTACTCCCACAATCACATCTTAAGCCCCTCTCTCTTTACAAACTGGCGCCCATACATGGAGGGCAAGGAGAGACTGAAGAAAAAGGCAAGTTGCTCCAGCCTGTTAAGTGGCAGGTTTAACAAGAAAGGTAACTTACATAGGAAGTTTGCCTTGGGTTGCTGCAAGAAGAGTCAATCTCCACACCTGCCACCAGAATCTTAAAAGTTTATATAGAGACCTTCACTGGGTTCAGGCACATAGACTATCCAGATGGTCTCTCAAGGCTGCAGCCTTGAAAATGGCTCCCACTGTAAGAACCATGGGCAGAACATACATTCTAAGGACGGGGTAGGGGGTGAGAAGCCTTGATTGCCCAAATTCAGCTCTTGGGTCAACGGGCAATCACATCTGCTCGATGACGTCCTCCAAAATACACAAACACACACACGCACATTTTTTTTTGTTTTGGTTGCTTGTCTTTGTTTTCTACAACAATAGAGACATGTCTTCGGGATATTATTATGTGAAAACATTGGTTTCTAATTTACAACTCTTTTTTACATGTAAACACTTTAAGTGTTACTAATTATAGAAAATAAAATCATTTTCACTATGTATTATGCAATGTTGTATATATAGATATACATATATGTGCATATATAGGTATATATACACATATATATGTGTGCATGTTATCAGCACGTATTGGGCCCAGAGTGATTAATGGTAGCTTCTAGATGAGTGTCACCTTGTTGATGGTAAGGATGTCACCTTGTGAACATTGTGAAGCTGTACAAATTGTGTTCTCCTCAGCATAAACATATACATGAGAGGTCTGGTCCTAGCAAAGAAGATGCAGAAGGAGCCACCCTTGAGTGAGGGAGCGGCAGCAACCCACAGCCTCAGCCATGGAGGGAAGCCAAAGGCTTGCACAGAAACCAGTTGTTAAAGGCTCATGAAACTCAAACTGTACTCCAGGCAAATTCATACGCCAAGATTAATACTCGGTGAAAAGAGACCCAAATCATGATACCTGCACCTTAGTGCAGACCAGGTATCACGATATAGCAATATTAAAGACCACCCCGAAAAGCCCCCCCATCCATTGTTATCCCCAGAAAGAACCTGGACCATGTCCTCAGAAGGGACTGCATAGCTTTTTTATTCCATTCTACATAAACATGGTGATAAAGGGCATGTGGTTCAATTATGGAGTGAGGACAGCATTGCACATCGCTTGAGCAAAGCCTCTTGAAGTGGATTTATTATATTTAATTAGACTCAGAAGTACTAAATGGGCCTTTCAGATGAGTATCAATTTACCATCTTTCCACTTAGACTCTGCAGTAACTAACCTCTTTCAGTCATATAAAATGACAGCAGCTGAAACCAAAGCTCATTCTTATTTATGACAATTTCAGAAAGAAAAACTGCACAATATTAAAACTATAGAAACGAATAAATTCTATTTGAAGCTAATGTCACTGAAAATATTTTCAAAATGAATGAGAATATCAATACTTTTAAATATGTTCTTAAAAAGTAATGTAACAACCATTTAAAGCAAGTACATTTATTTTACACTTCTCATTAAAATTTAATTTATTAAAAACTAAAATGCTAGGGAGGTAATTTTATATACACATATACATATATTCTAAACTGAAATTTACCTACAAGCACTGTGTAAGACTTTGTATCATGTTGAGAGGATTCTAGAAGAATTCATTTAGGTTAAACTATGTCTTCAGTTAATATACTTTCTATAAATTACAAAAATAATTATAACAAAACTTAAGATCACCACAACCCTCTGAGTCTTCATGTCCCCACTCCTACAAATGTGTACATTTCATTAAATGTAAGTTTTACATAAAAACTGAAATGCAGTATGGCTCTGTCTTTTTGAAAATACAAAGCTCGGGTGTGTTCCTCATGAATATATCTGATTTTCCCTGATTTGGTGAAGAGGCAATGGAGAATCCTCACCCTACGCATGTTTCTAATTATTATCAGCAGGCCTCAAGGTGTGCAGCTGAGGAACTCACAGAACAGAGGAGGGAAACGTGGTTACATTGATTTGTCGCAGTGAGCATTCTAGCTCACCTGTGCTACTCACCTGTGCCTAGCTGAGTCCTCTTTTGATCTCTACAAAGTGAAGATGCTTACTACCTGCTAAAGCATTTTGGCTTTCCTGAAATGAAGAGTCAGGTAAAGATTTCAGCCAGTGTCTTATTCATATGTTTCCAGAAAAGCTATCAGGTTAAGTCCTGGGTGGGTGAGTGAATCTAGGTAAGCGTGAATAGACAAAGTTTGGATATCTCATTCCTTCCTAGCAGAGAAGAGCGGACTGGGTTTTATAATTTTGAAAAGGCATCACTACTAAGAGTATCTTTTACACTATTGTGAAATATATGCCGAAAGAGGAAGCATTTACAAGAGGGTAAAGCAAGAAGACAAAGGAGGTCGACAGGCATAGTTAGAACAGCAAGTATGGGAGGCAACTGAGAAGGAGACAAGAAATACAGTCACGGAACCTTAGGCTGAGGTGCCACTTCCTTCTGCTGTGTTCTGATCAGCAGTGAGGTCTGTCATAAGCATGTGTTACCAGCAGGAGTGACATTTTGAATGACTGACGTTTACATTTAAAGTAGACTCCTCTGACTCCCTCTATTATCTTTGATAGGAAGTACATTTGATATCACTGTCTTTAAGAGAAGAAATAGTGAACTTACTCAGAATTGCCAGCAAGAGATTCTCCCTTGGAAGTGCATCTGTCATGGGCACACCATGGAGAAAAATACTGAGAATTTCTATTTTGGAGGACATATGCCCTGGGGTTCCCAGAGACTTCTTAGTTTTTCTGTTGTATAACCCCATAGAATGAAGGCATGTAGACCTCTACACACATTACCTGGCTATGTCAGCCTCTGTACAAACATATATTGCATCCAGATAATCATATGCATCTCCCAATAACCCACCAAAATGTTTTATATTCAGTTTTGGGTATGGGGATGGGGCCATGGGAAGAGAGAATTAAGATATCTAAGGAGAGAGAAATGTAGAGTAAAAAGAGGGGATCTTAAGGTGAGCCAAAGTCAGGCTGAACAGCCTGAAATGAATGAACAACAAAGACAGCACATGAGCCTATTTGTGTAAGGCTCCATTAAGCTCATATTATGCTATGAAGCCATGCACTGTGAGATACTAGGTTAAAGCAAAACTGAAGATATCTCTCCTTAGAACTTGCAGAGGTGGGGTAGAATCAGAAGACGGGAAAGAAAAGATCAAAGTAAAGATCAAGTCTGCCTCATCCAGGGGTTTTACATCCTTGGGGAAGCAAAACTCCATTACAGTTACATGGAGAAAGTGAATCTTTAGAAATACCTTTGTGAAAGCCTATGTAAGCGGGATGACAGATTATAGGTAGAGCAATTTTTCAGGAAAAAGAGAGTGGCAGGGCTGGGAAAGAAAGTAGAGTGCAATTAAAAAGGTGAGGACTGCAGGGGAAGGATGCAAACCAAGCAATGAGAATCTCAAAACTGGCTCATTGTCTCATGGAGTTGTTAATGACTTAGTGGGTTACCTATGTTTGACACATCCATTGTATAGGAGACAACGGGAGAGAGCAGTAATTAATCAAAGTAAATTGTAACTGAATGCTACAATTTAAGGCCCAGGGGCACCTGGGACATATTTAAGCATAGAGAATCCTTCCAGTTCCGAAGTTCCAGGCAGACAATTACCACCCCCCATTATACTTTCTGTCATCTTCTCTTTCAACTGTTTCTGGTTTTTTGTTCTCATCACAGATCCACTGTCTCCCTATTCTTTCTGATTCCTCTCTTCCTTACCTTTTCTATCAGTCAATCTCTCTCAAGGAATCTTAAGTTTTAGCAGATATTCCCTTAGAGCAATTTTCTACATCAAATTTTGGAGTTAGATGACAGAGAGAAGAGAATCCCTAATAACACCATAGTGACTCACTGCTCAGTCCTAAGATGCTTTACTTGGAGAGTAGGCACTTTTGTCATCATTGAAAGATCTCCAGAAAAGGTTACATTTTGATTTATTCCAAGAGGAATAGTACTCTGGCACTGACTCATGATGGAAAGCTCTACCTATCTATCAGACACGGAGCTCGGCAAAATGAGAGATCAAAGGAAAAGGAGGTCAGGTTGCTGGATCAGAAAGGATTCTTCGATGTAAATACTAGGATCCCCTCACATTAGTTTAAGCAGAAAGAAAGTTACTGAACAATGTTGGTAGCACGCAAGACTTTCCAGCAGGGTCAAGAAACACATCTGGAGGCTTATACAGCTACTTAAATGCCCAAGTCACACTGACTGACTGGTTGTCGTCAATATCATAGGTACTTGAACTAGCATTGCTAATACTGAGCAGGGGATTCTCCTAGCAGGACCTCTCCAGTTGCTGCCTTGAAAAGGTAGATATCTCCACCACATGGGTTCCTCCTTCTTCAGCTCACTTTCTGCTGAAATAAAATTTTGGTCAGATGCTTCTAAATGATGGAGCCAATGTCATGTGCTAAGCCCCAACTGCAAAGGAAATGGGAAAGTGAGTTCCTAGCTCCTATCTTGAAGACATGGAACCCATAAGCTGGAAAATTTTCACATAGGAGAGACATTCAAGTAGTGCTACGCATCTAAAAACATATGCTAAATGTCCGCTAAAGTAAGAAAGGCTTAAATAAATACTGCAAGACCCTATAAACGCTTTCACAAAATATTAAAATGTGAATCAACTATCTGTGTATATCGTTGCTCTCTAGTTGGTTTCTCTGATGATGCCCTATGCCTATATTTGATAATGTGTGCAAAATTTCTAACATCTAGTGACAACCAAAATGGTCATCTCAGAACTCCAGCTTATCTTTTAAAACTGTAGCTAGACTTAGAGACCCTCTGAATCAGTTACTTCATTTGATACATGTGTGGAGACTGAATACATTAGCAAAGATGACCCAAATAATCAGTTACAAAACTAGAACTGGGATGATGCAATTATGCTGCTGAACGTGACCTTCACATTTGCTTTTCCCGTGTGCTTGCTGAATCAGTCTGACTACTGGTGTTAGTGCAAGTTTGTGTGCCCGATACATAGTGAGGCCAAACCGATATGTTGGAGTTTGGAGCAGAGAAAGGTTTATTGCAGGGCCATGCAAGGAGACGTGTGGCTCATGCTCTAAAGTACCCCCTGAGCTCCCCAAGAGTTTCAGCAAAGCATTTTTAAAAGCCAGGTGAGGGAGGGAGATGGTCTCAGGGTATGTGATCAGCTCATGCACAATTCTCTGATTGGCTGTTGGTGAGGTAACAGGGTGGTGTCACAGGGGTTAACATTATCAATCCTTGGGATCCAGGAGGCCTGGGGCTGTGAGCTCATGGTCATCAAATAGTTCATGTCTTCCATTTGGTGGGGGATTTTCACATCTGTAAAACACCTCAGGAAATGTGCATCAGGTACTGTTATGTAGGTACTTCAGAGAGGAGCTAAAGCAGAGGATATGGGGGAAGGCCTGTCCTCAGAAGGCCCCATATGTTCCTGCTCAGTTAAACTGGATTCTATTTCCATTTTCATCAGCTCTATAATCCCTGAATTCCCTATTACTTAGATGAAATCCTGCTCAACTTGTTTTTAGCTACACCATTTGCCTCTTGCGCAACCAGTTCTTTCTCTAACCAAGTTTGGTTTGTGGACCCCAAATTTTCCACACGCTTGTAGGCTTGCGAACTTTGGCTTATGCTGTTTGCACTCTCTAGAATATCCTTCCAGATTTTCTGATTGAAAATAATCTAGTTCTTCAAAGGTAAGTCAAGTATAACCCTAAATATATTCCAACACGCCAGACCTAGGCATAACAATGGTTTACTAAATGTGTGTGTATTACATTATATCTCCATGATTTATTTACACATATGCCCCTTTCAACAATGTTTCAGCAGCATTGCCTTATTCATCTTTAAATCCCAAAATAATTCAAATTTGTTTTATCCGTAGAACCTCATTAAATGTTTGATGACTGAATGATTCAATCCTTACATCCATCTTACATGTGAAACACCTTCAAAATAAGACTCTGGCCATATAACTACATAAATATTAAAATATTAAATATTTTGTGAATGTGAGTTTGAAAACATCTTATTTTTACTAACTCATATGTCAAGAGGTGTTAGAACAGGATTTCAGTATACCTAATTTTCAGGGGTACTTTAATTTGGGGTTCATTTTTAAACCTTGCCAATAGCATTGGTTAAGAAATTAAAATATAGTTGATTATGTAAATTTTAATTCTCTTAAGACTGTCTTTCAGTTCATTTTTTGAATAAAGCTAGTACCTATCCAAAACTCTTATCATGGAAAACCATATAGGCATTTGAAAACTGCGGTTTTGTATCCATATCATGAATGAAAGAAAAAATGAGTTAGAGATGCAAGGCTTGGATAAATCTTAATTGGAGAGTTTACTGGGTCAACTTTCCCATTCCAGTCTGATTCAATAATCATATTGCAAAATAAAAGAGATTGAATTTCCCAGGACCAAATTAAGATTGTAAAGAAAATTACTGATATGTTCCTAATGTAGGGCTCTCAAAATGTGTTTAAATAACATTATTTCATAAAGCAATGATATATCAACTGTTGGGTATTAAACTTTGATGTATAAAAGTTTAGAAACATCACTGTCCTGAAGCCCTGTATTCCTATAATGAATTTCTGCCATCACCTCTACTTTCTGCAGAATTTAGAGAATAAGTAAACATCTTCAGAGTGTAACCCATTCCTATTAGACGGAAATCTTTGAAGCCTTGGCAGGATTTCACCTTGATGCCTTTAACTCAAAAGCTGATTATAAGAGATTTCAATGGAGCTAGATATTAAATTAATGACTGCATTCATCACACCAAAGGGCTTTTTACAATTAAGCAGAATTCAAGACTGGCTGGATTTTTTTAAGAGTACTCTTATTCCATCTTTCAAGGTAAGTCTTGTGTTTGCAAACCTTGTTAAGCTTTACTACTTTTCTAATATGAGAAGGGAAGCAACAGGTAAAGGATAAAATGCAAATCTGAACAAAAGTCAGTTGGCTCAGTTTATACACTGAGGAACAGAAAGTTATTCCTGTGCTTCTGATTTAATTTAGACAAAAATAGAAGCATATAAAGGGGAAGGAGAAGACCTGGAATCTTTAAAGATCAAAGAGTCTAACATTTAAAAATAGGCACTTGAACTAGCATTGCTAATACTGAGCAGGGGATTTCTCTAGCAGGACCTCTCCAGTTGCTGCCTTGAAAAGATAGATATCCCCATCACATGGGTTCCTCCTTCTTCAGCTCACTTTCTGCTGAAACAAAATTTTGGTCAGATGCTTCTAAATGATGGAGCCAATGTCATGTGCTAAGCTCCAGCTGCAAAGGAAATGGGAAAGTGAGTTATATTAGTTATATATCAATAGTTACATTAGTTCACTACAGCTAACAGAACATCACAAACTAGGTGGCTTAAACAACAGAAATATATTGTCTTGTATTTCTGGAGGCCAGAAGGCTGAGATCAAGGTGTTCTAGGGCTGTTTCTTTCTGAGCACTGTGAGGGAGGTATCTGTCAAGTCTTCACTCTTTGGCTTGTAGATAGCCATCTTCCATCTGTTACTCTTCACCACATTTTCCCTCTGTGCATGCCTGTCTCTGTGTGAAATTTCCCTTTTTTATAAGGGCACCAATCATATAGAATGAAGATCCACCCTAATGATATCATTTTAACTTGAGCTCCTCTGTAAAGACTCTATTTCCAGATAAGGTCACATTCAGAGGTACTGAGGGTTAGGACTCAAACATATCTATTTTGGAGGTACACAATTCAATGCTTAATAATAGTTGCATGTGATAAGCACTTTGTCTACAAAGCTCTTCAACTTGAACTTTGCATTGTTTCTACACAATGAGAGCATAGTGTTGTCTCCTAGTCTCTCTTCCTACTGTTACAATCTTAGTGAAAACTCAAGCTCTCACACTGGTTACTACAGTAGTGTCTTATTTAATGTTCTTCCTTGATCATTGTATTTCCTCCAACTCACTCTACAAAATACTGCAACACAAATCCTCTTAATATTTAAACCCGGTAATGCCTTTTTCCTAATAAAAGCAAAATAAAATGATAAAAACACTCATGGCTCTGTATTGCTTATAATATAAAGTATAGATGTCCACATTCCTTTATGATATTAAAGCATTTGAGTGATGCAACACCAACTAACTTTTGACCTTATCTTTTTCTTTGTCCTCATATCTATCTCCAGCTCTATTCAGTTCTATATCCTGCTGTAATGGTCAGGCCACGTTAGGTTATGTTGCAGTAACAAACATATCTCCTCCCCCCAAAATCTCAGTGGATTAAATCAAATAAACTTTATTTATTTTTCTCACTTCATGTCCCCTGTGGATTTGTTAAGAGAGTCTGCTGATCATAATCAATCAGGAAACCAGGTCAACAGAGCAGTCACCATGGCAAACATCATTAAGAAAGAATGTGGAGAATCATGCAATTGCCCTTAAAGTTTCACTTGTCCATCACATGAGCATACCCACCTTCTGCAGGGTGCAGAATCCTACATGTGCAGGAAAAGCTGGAGCATTTATAATCAGAATTAATGACTTTTCCATCAGCCTAATTGAATTTCTTGCTTGGTTGTTGATTAAACATTTCCCTCCTTTGAAATGCCTGCTTTCTCCATACAAACCTCAAAACCTACCCATGAAGATACCTGTCAAGTATTATCTCCCCCACAGAATTTCTCGTTGAACTGCCTCCAATCTTATGTTAACTTCCCTTCTCCAAAGTCCTTGGTAATCAGAACCTCTCATAACACTCAGCACAAATTATCTAATGTTATAGTTATTTGAGTAATTTTATTTTCCCAACAAAACTACTTGCACTGGAGGCAGAATAAAGTATCATTCATTGCAAAATTCATGGGACAAAAAACAAGTGTCATGCAACTTGCGTGCTGAACACTCTTTAAGTGTTAGATGGTAGAGGCTACCTTTATCATTGGATAGTAGCAATAAGATTATTTTTATTTCATTTTTTTCTGCTTTCCTAAATTTCTAAACTTTGTAGAAATATAGTTTTTCTCATTATAAGAATGCAATAACAAAAATTGCTCTTTAAAGTTGCATACAGGACTTCCCTGGTGGTGCAGTGGTTAAGAATCTGCCTGCCAATGCAGGAGACACGGGTTCGAGTCCTGGTCCAGGAAGATCCCACATGCTGCAGAGCAACTAAGCCCATGCGCCACAACTACTGAGCCTGCACTCTAGAGCCCACAAGCCACAACTACTGAACCTGTGTGCCACAACTACTGAAGCCCACGAGCCTAGAGCCTGTGCTCCGCAACAAGAGAAGCCACTGCAATGAGGAGCCCGTGCACCGCAACGAAGAGTAGACCCTGCTCGATGCAAACAGAGAAAGCCCGCGTACAGCAACAAAGACCCAACGCAGCCAATAAATAAATAAATAAATAAATAAAGTTGCATACAAGTGAGCAGAAGCAAAGCAAAAATGCCATTTTGAATAAAGCTTATTTTTCATAAGGAACTGAGAAATCTGAGAAGATATAGCACAATGAACTATGTTGGCCATCCTCTTGATGCAGTTCTCACCTGAACTCACATCGTTTGATATTCACATCCTTAAGTTATATAGTGTATATTTGAATAGTTCCTTAAAATACAGTTAGAGCTAGTTATGCCTATTTTAAGTATTCACCATAGACATATTGTGGTCTCAATGATGTCACTCAATTATTTTCATCAATTGTAAAATATGCTTTTTTAATATTCTAACTCCTTTGACAGCTGGATGTGTCTTATGGTCAGTTTCTTCCAGTTGCTACTGGCTATGCAACAGCTGACGTTGTCTGTAAATGATTAAACTTGGTCAGAGTGGTTCAGTTGTCAACTTAATTCAGTACTGTTCATTTTTGGTAATACCTGTATGATTTTTACATTCATTTAAAATGCACTCTAAAAAATTACATTGTGATTCAGCATTGAATCATGAGTTTACTACTTAAGCTGAAAGGCACAGAAGCAGAATAGTAGGGCGTACATTCTGTGAAAATGAAACTGATCATTGGAGGAATGACCACAATTCCATATTTTCTTTTTGTAAGTTTATTTTTTCAGTTTTATTGAGATATAATTAAAATATAAAATTCTATAAGCTTAAAATATACAACACAATGACTTCATATATGTATACATTACAAAATTATTACAATAAGCTTAGTTAACCTCCATCAACTCACATAATATTTTTTCCTTGTGATGAGAACTTTTAAGATTTACTCTCTTATTTCACACCTAATCTCCCAATGCATCTCACCCTCTCCGTCTCCCCGTGTCCACACATCCGTTCTCTACATCTGCATCTCTATTCCTGCCCTGCAAATAGGTTCATCAGTACCATTTTTCTAGATTCCACAGATATGCCATGTGTAAAGTAGATGGCTAGTGGGAACCTGCAGTACAGCACTGGCAGCTCAGCTCGGTGCTCTGTGATGACCTAGATTGGTGGGATGGGGGGGGTGGGAGGGAGGTCCATGAGGGAGGGGATACATGTATACATATAGCTGATTCACTTTGTTGTACAGCAGAAACTAACACAACATGGTAAAGCAACTATACTCCAATAAAAATACATAAAACCTAAAAAAGAAAAAAAGATCTACTCTCTTAGCAACCTTCAAATATATGAAACAATATTATTAGCTATAGTCATCATGCTGTACATTACATCTCCAGGACTTATTCATCTTATGAAGTTTGTGCCTTTTGACCACCTTCACCTGTTTCGCCCACCCCTCCATCCCTTGCCTTTGGTAAACAGAGATCTCGTCTCTGTTTCTATGAATTCGGTCTTCTTAGATATCACACATATAATTTAAATCATGCAGTATTTATCTTTCTCTGTCTGACTTATTTCAGTTAGCATAATGCCCTCAAGATCCACCAACAGTGTTACAATTGGCAAGATTTTCTTATTTTAAAAAGCTGAATAGTATTGCATCAAATATATCTATATAGATCATAACTTCTTTATCTATTCATCCATCATTGAACCCTTAGGTTGTTCCCATGTCTTGGTTATTGTAAATAATGCTTCAATGAACATGGGGGTAAAAATATCTTTTCAGGATAGTGAGTTTTTTCATTGGGATATATGCTTATAGATATTGTCTTGCAAAAAAAGAAAAAAAAAGAGCTTTATTGAATCTAAGGGAGGACAGAATCCATAGAAAGAAAAAGCTTTGTTTTTGTACATAAGGACTGCCCAGCACACTCCAAGCAGTGCAACTGAAGGCAAGATAAATGTCAGGTTATACCCCTAGAAAGGATCAAAAGAGATTTCAAACTAATGAGAGGCTGGTGTAAACAGTTAACAATTAAGTGTTAAAAAACTCTTACAAAAAGCATAAATGTCTTGATGAGAAGGTATGATTGTGTCATAGTTTATTTGGAAGTGTTTTTTTTTTTTTCTTTCTAAGTGAAAATAAAACAAACTCACTCTTACAATTCATGGCAGCTCAGATTGAATGAAATACAGTAACAGCCAACAGCTAAGGAGATATTTGAAGACTAATAGCCCTTTTTCTATTACTCTTGGTGGATGAGAAGTGTTCCAGGGCAGTATTCAGCATGCTGGATTCACCACAGTGTCTCAAATTCAGCACAGTGAATTCTCCACAAAGGCTTCCTCTCCCTACTTCTGTCTCCGCTCTCTCTAATTTCTTGCTGGCCCTTTTTGGAGCATCTACTGTGAGTCCCAGTTATGAGCATTCAGAAATCTACTTACCCTGACTTCCAGGTCACAGGCTACACCTAGTTGTGCTCAGGGCTACCAAATATTGACTTGCAAATGTAAAACTGCCATCTCTGTTCAAGGGTCAGGATTCTCTGGGTGCTTCCAATAAAAATGGAATAAATATTTTTAAGTGACTGCATGATACTTTTCATCAAAAAAGGATTAATTTTCAACTGACAGTCTAAATTTTGACAATTCACCAAATTTTAGAGAGTTTTATGGTTTCTCTTTCGTTTCCTCCATGATTAATTAAATGAAACTTACTTAGAGCATGGGGATTTTAGTCTTTCATGTAGCTTCACAGCACCAACAAAAAAGTTGCAATTCATGGGCACTGATTGCCAAGAAATATGCCTATCCCCTGAAAAAAAGAAGTGTTGCAGTTTCTAATTTTTCCTTATCTTGTTTCCAGGCTTGTCTTACAAAGTACACACAGATGTTAAAATTACTGGGCTGGAAGAAGTGAGAGGTGGAAAATCCTACATACTCTATGTGCACCCTGCCTGAGGATCAAGGGAGAGAATTTGCTTAGCAATCAAATGCTTGGCTGTAGAACAAGCTTTGGAGCTATCATAGCATCACACTGGAGATCAAATGTTTAGCTTAATAACTAGACCTGCAGCCTCAACCTGAATATTTTCTGCACCAAAACTTAATCCGCATTCAGTGCACTCAAACTACTCATCCTGCAAACATTTACTTTTGACACAAAATCCTGAAAAGTAGAAGTGCAGCAATCTCTCCAATACACATTCCACAAACAGAAAGGTATCAGAGGGAGGAAGGTATTAGAAATACCTTTCCTCATAGTGATCGAAGTGTCAAAACACCGAGGAGGTGAATTTTATGTTGAATGAAAGTCAAAGAACGCAGTCATCCAAAAGAGAAAACACAAACTGCTGATGCTGATTTTTATGCTGATGAAATTAAATACTCAGATCAAGTAAATACACATTTACTTTCTCTATTTGAATAGCCTCTGCTCTCTATCAATACCTTTCATCCCCCAATTTGAAGAGAGTCTTTCCAGAAATGGGCACTTGAAAAATTCTAAAAATAAATCAAACTCCAAAAAGCATTAAAGAGAAAGATGATATTGTAGGAAAATGAGAAAAGAACAAAATTTTATAGAATCCTTGTTAAACATTTGTATTATTTCCCCCAATTTTCTGCCTGAGCAGCACCATTTCCTCTGCTCCTTGTCACCAGCCACAGTTTTTCTCCTCAGAAGCAACCCACCATTCTTCTCATGTCTTCAAATTGCTAAGAATACTGACTGTGGTTCTATACAGTTATGGGCAATAATCCCAAATGCTTCTGCAGCTACAATATTTGTTAATATTAACATAAATAATAAATAATATAAATAATAACTATACCATAATAATATGAATAACAACATAACAAAAATAACATAAAAAATAAACATTTAAAAATAACCTTAAAAAAAAAAAGATTGTGTGAGGCAAAAGATGTCTGCCTCATTCCAGCCCTACTACTTACTAGTGTATGATCTCAAGCAATCTATTTAACTTCTCTGAGGATATTTCTTCATCTTTCAAGTCAGCATGATCATACATGCTTCATGGAGTTGCAGGGAGAATTATATTATTATAAAATATTTAACAAACTAGCACATAACACACATGTTCAATTTAAAAATATATAGTTAAAACACCTCCATTCTTTATTCAGTTTTACATGTAAGGTGTCTTTTCAGCTAAGACTTCTTGAAAAGCCTATCCTAGACTCGCCTCCTTAGATGTGTCTATGAAATGCACAATTAAGTTCTCTATTTACAAACATCCACTATCTGCTTTGGCAGAATCAGACCACAACAAAGGCAAAGGAGGGGGTAAGAGAGAAAAAACGTTGGTCCATCTTAAAAACCTGGTAGAGAGTGGCTTTCTGCCCCTTTCCAGATTCTGATAAACTACTCCAAGATCCAACACCTCAGAAATGGAAGGAGTCTGTTCAGTTTGGACACAACTTAGTTCTACCTGTGTCAGGGGCCCAGAATGAAGCAGACATTTGAAAAACTGTTCAGGTGATACTGATGTATTGTCACCCTTGAGAACACCTGACTCAAATGAAGAGTTGGACACATGCAGAATTATTGTAGCTGATAATGACGATGCTACAATAGAATATAAAGCAGAACACAGAGGAGAGAAGGGATTCCGCTGAGAGCATCCACAAAAGCTTCAAAGAGGAGATGACATTTGGGCTGAATTTCCGGATGTGACCAGCAACAAGATACACCCAAGCAAGAAGTTCGGACTGAATAAATTTACCATTAAAGAAAAAAAAAAAAAAGTCTGCCTGGGTATGAGACCTTGGTGTTTAGAATAACATTATCAGTTTATTTTTGCCTTGATGTAATTTTCAAAGATATTAAGAAGACATTAAAGCATTGGCCTCAGGCAAAATGTAAACTCCTTTCCCAGACACCTGGCAAAAAAAAAAAAAGATCATTACCACTTATAGCTCTTCATAGAATACTTCTGTTTGAGCTGTAATGGTTTTGATACTTACTATTGCAAAAAATGAATATTCTTGAATGCAATTAGGTCAATATATTACAGTCTTCCAGAAAAGCTATAAATTAAGTTAAAAACTAAATTCAGAAATTCTTCATTGGAATGTAAATAGGTATACATTAGGGACTTCCAATTCATGTAAACAATTTGTTCCCCAATAAATTCCTTTCTGGAAGAGGAATGATTACAATGGAGCATATACTTCTCAAAATGCATTGAGCTGGTGCAGTACCTTCATGGTATGTGCAATGTTTTTCAATAAACAGAGATGTTACTGAAAGGACATAGTGGTAAATGCTTTACTGGTTTTATGTATCTAAATGTATACCTGTATCTAAATCTATACCTATATATCTATAGCTAGCTAGCTATATATATTTTTATATATATATATATATATCAACAATATGGGCTGTTTTCAACTTTAGGCTGAATAATATGTAAATAAACTCAAACCACTCATCCAAATTGTCTATTTTCTCAGTAATAATATGGTTTTATGGTATCTGTATAGTCTTTTTTATTGATAATAAACTACACAATTCATCAGACATTACAGTACCCCTCACCTATTTTAATTATTAATGTCACCAGCCTTATGATCAAACTTAAGCCCTTAGAATAAGCCAAGGGTGCACATAGAAATGATATTAGCACCACAGTCAAGAAGGACAATGGGGGAGGAGAAAAAACTATGGAGCAATGGAAAATTTGCAAGAAGATATACTTCAAAACTTTACTTCCTGTGAATGGCTATAAGCAAAAAGACAGATAATAACAGGTGTTGGTGATAATGTGGAAAAACTGGAAAACTTCTAGATCGCCAGTGGGAATGTAAAATGGGCAGCTTCTTTGAAAGCTATTTGAGAGTTCCTCAGAAAGTTAAACAGTTACTATGTAACCCAACAATTTTCCTTCTAAATATATGTTATGGGCTGAATTATGTCCCCTCAAAATTCATATGTTGATGTCTTAACTCTCAGTATCTCAGGATGTAATCACTTTGGAGATAAGGTCTTTATAGAGGTAATTAAGTCAAAATGAGGTCTTTATGGCAGGCTCTAATCCAATATGACTGGTGTCCTTATAAGAATAGGAGATTGGGACACAGATAACACACAGAGTGAGGGATGACCATGTGAGGACACAGTAAGAAGGTATAATCTGCAAGACAAGGAGAGAGGTCTCAGAAGAAACTGAACCTGCCCACACCTTGATCTTGAACTTCTAGCCTCCAGAACTGTGAGAAAATACATTTCTGGTGTTTAAGCCACCCAGTCTATGGTATTTTGTTATGGCATCCCTAGCAAACTAATATAGTATATATCCAAGATAAATGAAAACATACGTCCACACAAAAATGTGTTCATGAATTTCAAAGCATCATTATTCATAATAGCAAAAAGGCAGAAACAACCCAAAAATCCAGAAACAGCACAATTATCTATCAACTGAAGAAAGGATAAACAATATTGTATATCAATCCAATGGAATATTATTCAGATATAAAAATGAATGAGATACTGACATATGCTGAAACATGGGAAAATTGTGTTAAATGAAAAAAGCCAGACATCAAACAGAAGATGACATACTATATGGTCCCATTACATGAAGTCTCAAGAATGGGCAAATCTAGAGAAACAGAAAGTGGATTGGTGGTTGTTAGGGGCTAGGGAAGAGAGGAATGGAGAGCAGCTCCTAATGGGTATAAGGTTTATTTTGATTAAATGCTCTAAAATTAGATAGTGGTGATAGTTGCACAACTTTGTGATATACTAAATCCACTGAAATAGCATGTGCGTTTTAAAAGGGTCAATTTTAGGTTTATGAATTATATATCAATAAAGTTACAAAATAACAAAAGGAGAAGTAAAGCAGAAAGGTCCTTGCTTCTCAATACTTTAACCAGAAAGAAGATGGTCATTTCAAAAGAGCTAAAGGAAAGGAAAAAATCACCCGCTCTAACATTTGGAAGTGCAGTGCAAAATTACAATAGACTAATGAGATTATGACTTTTTATCTTATAAATTTAAAATAATATGTTAAAAGTTTTCTTCTTTTTGTTTTAACAAAATCACAAAGGTAAGTGTGAATTACTAAATGTACCAAAATGTACTAAACAAAAACAAACAAACAAAAACAACTTTACTTCCTGTGAATGTGAGATTCTGACACTACATAATAAAAGGAATTGAAGGAAGTAAGGGAAGGGATATTTGGGGTAAAAGAAAAAGCTGTAAAACCGAAATGAGAATATCAGTCAGTTTTTATTGTGAGAGATGGTGAGATGTTTGAGTGTGTTTTGTCTTCACAGTAAAACACAAATCAGGTGCTTACCATCTTCAAACTGGGAACTTCTGCAAAAGCAGTGACTTTGGAGTCATTTATGAGGGCTTAGCATGGCTACTAGACAGCATCACCTTGCCCTCAAGGTACCTAGACAAAATAAAGACCTGCAGACTCCTTGAGGGACAATTAGCAGAAAACCACCAGTCTCTGTGGTGCTCCCATTACCATAAATCAATCCTGGGGATCCCAGCTCCCTCCACCCTGTCTGTCTGTCCTGGCATCCTTGGATAAGGTCCTATTAGGTCTCTCTGTGTCTTCTCCAAATTCGGCTGCTCTGAATTCCTCCCACCAAGGCCAAGCATGTTACTTTCCTTGCCAATCAGACACTTCTTTTCTAGATGATGGCTGCCTCTTGGGGTCACTGTTGATGTTCTGGGGTCACGGCTGCCATCTTTGCCTCAGCCACCAGCAGGCATGTGGCACTGCTGTGACTGGGCTGGGGCAGGGCCACTCTCTTTCCAGTTTGGGGGTCTTACTCTAGTCCAGAGTATCAGCTATATTAATATCCCCAGCTCCTCGTGACCTCTGTCCTACTTCCATATCTTTCTTTCTGGGGACAGCTTGCCCCACCTGTCCATATATCTCCTTACTTGGCCCACACTTCAGAAAAGACAATAGTTTCCTGCTTCTTCCTAACTTCTACTTCTTGATAAATGTCCCCTTTCTCACTTTCTTTCATGTCTCAAGAGCATTTCTTCATACATCTATGAGTGACAGTGCACTTAAAAACAGTAAGAAATCTGAAAACGTTTCATGAATCCAAAAATGGTTATTTTTTCTAATATTCCTATTAAAACAAACATTTCACTCTCCTTTTGCCAAAAACTAATGAAAATTAAATGTATGTATCAGACATCAATGCAAGGTGATTATAGCATACCCTAAATTTTTAAGAAATTCACAGGGTATCTTTTATTTTCTTTTTGGTGCAGCATATGGTTAAATTGTGTCTTCTTTTTTGCTATTATTGATTTCTGTTATAAGATGCTAAGGGGTGTTTATATAAGTTGCCCTATAAATGGCTTTGTACTCAGACAATGAAATGAGAAATGTTCACCTATAACCATAGTCCAGATGCTTTCTTGAAGATGCTGGAAGATGTTACATTTAATACTGTCAAAAAACTTTGTTTCAGGAAAAAAACAACACTACGGGGACTTCCCTGGCCATTCAGTGGTTAAGATTTTGCCTTCCAATGCAGGGGGTGCAGGTTAGATCTCTGGTCGGGGAGGTTAAGACACTACATGCCTTGCGGCCAAAAAAACAAAACATAAAACAGAAGCAATATTGTAACAAACTCAATAAAGACTTTAAAAAAAATGGTCCACATCAAAAAAAAAAAAAAAATCAAAGACACAACAACCAATTTATTCCCTTTAATTGACCTACCTTGTCTTACGAAACCAGTGTCATACAAACTGTAAAACTGCATAAAAGAAAATGTAGTTGCCACAGCAGGCGGGGGAAAATAAAAACCTAAGAGAAAATCCTAATATTGAAATATTTAAATTCTGATTTAAATTCTGATTAATCAAGTTTTACCCAGTTGTTGACATTAAACTCAGTGTTAGCACTGTGTAATTTACACCCACCAATATAACTCCATATCTAATGCCCAGATACTTTGATGGCCAGAATTAAATTATTTTTCACTTAATTATTTGCCAGATCTCTTCTTGTATTATTTCAGAACTAGATGGATTGTTTAAGCTGCAGGTGCACTGAAAAGATTGAGAAGACTCTAGATCTACAGCATGCCATAACTTTTAACATTTTAAGAAATCCTTCCTCTTACAGAAACAGTGACCTCACCATGAAGAGCAGAATAGAAGAATTGGTTTGTCATAAAAAACCTACTTTTATCTGAGAAAATAATCAAAAACAGTGAATCATATAGTTATTTGACTATTATTGCATTTAAAAGTATGTGAAAATCTATTCTTGTTTCCTCTTTTCATGGTCCAACACACTGAAAGAAGCCTATCCCAGGATTCTGAAGCATAATGATAAAATGTATGGTCCAAAAAATGTAAGAAACATACCAAGTCCTTGTTTCTTTTCTAAAACTGAGAGCCTTCCTACCATATATGGCTAGGTTTTGAACTGACAGAGAAAAGTAAATCATTGCAGATCTCTTCTTAATGGAACAAGGAAAGGACAAAGGAAGATGTGACTTAATAGAGGCTTGGCGTCATCTCCTAAAAGTGCAATTTCCTTCTCTATCTGCAGATCCCAAGGGATGACTACAATGCCAGTTGTAAGAGATGGAATAATAATAAAAACTAACATAGAGAGTGCTCCATATTACGTTAACTAGTGCATTATTCATTTAATATATTTAATATAGAGAGGAGAAAAACTTAAATGAATACTGAGTGAGCCAGTGGCCAATGTGTGAGAGTATATTAAAATTACACACAGGGACTTCCCTGGTGGTGCAGTGGTTAAGAATCTACCTGCCAATGCAGGGGACACGGGTTCGAGCCCTGGTCCAGGAAGATCCCACATGCCACGGAGCAACTAAGTCCCTGTGCCACAACTACTGATCCCGCAAGCCACAACTACTGAGCCCAAATGCCACAACTACCGAAGCCCATGCCCCTACAGCCCATGCTCCACAACAAAGAGAAGTCACCACAATGAGAGGCCTGTGCACCGCAACGAAGAATAGCCCCCGCTCGCCGCAACTAGAGAAAGCCTGCGTGCAGCAACGAAGACCCAACACAGCCAAAAATAAATATAAATAAATAATAAATTTAAAAATAGTCACACACAGACACATCCACACACAGACAATCCACACACAGACAAGCTTAAGGAGTGACAATGAAATGTATTATAAATTTCATAAGTCCAGATCAAGGGCCCTCAAAAGATTGAATGATAATGGAGACTTTTGAGTGATATATGACAAAGAAGTAAGGAATGTTTGGTATGGCTAGAAGAGCTGGGCTCCAAAGAAGCAGCATGCAAACAAGCCCTGAACTACAAAGACAGTTGTTTTTAAAAAACCTTAAAGTATAATACATAGTTTTGTAGATAAAAAAATAGAAGAAAAGGGCAACAACGCAGAGGAAGGGCAAATTTGCTCTTCCTACTTGAGCTGACGCATCTATCTCCTCCTTCCCTTGGATGCTGGAGCTCCTGCTTCTAAAGCTTTCAGACTCAGATCAGGACTTAACACCATCGGCCCCCATGATTCTCAAGCCTTCATACTTGGACTGAATGGCACCACAGGCTTTACATCTCTAGCTTGCAGACTGCAAATCCTGGGACTTCTCAGCCTCCATAACCATGGAACCTATTCCTACAATAAATCTATATATGTGTATGTGTACATGTATATACAGAGTTGAGCCTCTGGCTCAAGGTCTCCCACAAGGCTGCCATCAAGGGGTCAGCAGGGACTGGTGTTATCTCCAGGCTGACTGGGGAGGATTCTCTTCCAAGCAACACTCACATGGCTTTTGGCAAGGCCTAGGTACTCACTATCCATTGGCCAAAGACATCAGTTTCTTGCCATATGGGGCTCTCCATTGGACTACTTGCAACATGGCAGCTTGCTTCTTCCAGAGTGAGGGCACTGGGAGAGAGAGAGAGGAAGAAAGGACACGCAAGACAGAAGTCACATTCTCTTATAACCTAATCTTGGAAACTACTCTCAAACACTTTTGCTGTAGTCTCTTGATTAGAATCATGACTATAAGTGCAGACCACCCTCAAGAGGAGGGGATTACATAAAGTCATAAATACTAGGAATAAGGGATCACTGGGGTCCATCTTAGAGCCTACTCATTATTCTCCTTTTTCTTCTCCCTCCTTTGCTCTCTTCTCTCCACATCTCTTTTTTTCCTTCATCTAGAACCAAGCAGGACCCTTTGAGGCCTTCCTGGGGACAGACCACTCTGTGTCCCCTGCCTCTTGTTTGTAGAAAATCTTTAGCCTCCTAGGACTTATCCAAGTTCCAAAGAGCAAATTTAATCATAGAAGTAAAAATATGCAGAAACAAGGAAACAAACAAACAAAAATAGCCAGGTAGGACAAAATTGTAATAGTTTAGCCATTAAACAAAGCCAAGGACCTTTAGTTGCTCCTCAAAGTGTGTAGATAATATCCTGAGACATATCCTTGAATCGTTTTGCAGATACTAAAACCCCAACCAAGTAGAAGAAGTTAACTGCATGCTGCCCACCAGCACATAGACCCCAAACTGGCTGGAATCAGAGGTTGATAATTGAGATTACGGAAATACCACCTGTTGCTTCACCACCAACCAGTAAGAAGGATGTCCAAAAGCTGATCACACACCTCGCAACCATCTCCCTCACTTTGCCTTTAAAAATTCTTTCCTGCAAGTCGTCAGGGAGTTTGGGTCTTTTGAACATCAGCTGTCAATTCTCCCTGCTTGGCCCTGAAAAATAACGCTGTACTTTCCCCGGTGTCAACCCAGTGCCAGTAGATTGGCTTTGCTGCTCATCAGGCGAGTGAACCCATTTTTTTCACTAACACATCAAGAATTCAAGTTAGCCCACTGATCCACACCTAACAGTGAATGAGTGTGTGTGGAAATTTGGCCAAGGTCCATTCTCTTAGGGTGACTCTCTTCAAACCACCAGCTTTTTATTGTAACATCTCAACATTTCCCTGCATCCTTGGTGACAGGAGAGCATGGAGTGAACCCTTCCTGAAACTCTTTATCAACTACTCTGTAACATAACATGTCCCCTGGGTGCCTACCCTAAAACTGCAACCTTAATAGGGAAGAAAGGGGAAGAGGGAGAAAAAGAGGGAAGGAGTCATCAATAGAGCTAGACCTAGAAAGTGTTAATGAGTGAAGCAACTCCTTTCAGCTGCTCAACCAAAGACTTCTTTTCACTGTTTTTACAGACCATTAAAAATAATTACCTGCTTTAATATATGTCTCAGAAAGAGAAGGGACATTTTTGTACTGTTTAATTTATGGGCTTTAGTATCCAATTTCCTATTTAACTCATCACTCCACAGTGGATCTCTGAGAATCTTCCAGGTCACTAAAATATATATTGAATTAGCACATGTCCAATTTTTGTGACCAGCTGCCTCCTCGCAGCTTCTCGGGGTATCATTAGCACCTCACTGTCCCACACTGATAGACTAGAAGAGGAACTTCAACATGGCCAAGCGCAATTTATATTATTGACACTGTAACAGCTAATTTGTCTTCATGTTCTAGCAACTACCACTCTGGCCACCCTTCTCCTGTCTGGTTATCTGGTATTGGCATTTGGTAAACATACATTTTTTTATAAATGATTTGCAATAAAGAACTGACTATTGAAACTAAAATCCATTAAGTTTTTGGAGGTAAAATTTGGTGCTTAGCCTTTGGGAAGCCAACAAAACAGAGTGAGACATGTTAGTACATATTCAAAGATTTTTTTGAAAATATGCTAATGATACATTTATAAATTTTCTAGTAAATAATTGCTGTTTATGATACAAAAACTTCTCTTTATGTTTGCATGCACTGATTAATAAATGATATGTGAATCCTAATTAATATATCTGATAGGGAAGTTCATTAGCTACTGAGGCATTTTTAGCTGATGAATGGCATGAAATGTTGTGTATCCAAATATATTTTGGAGAACACAAAAATTGTAATTAAGATTATTCTCCCCAATTAATCCTGACCAAATATTTTCCAATACTGACCTTGCCTCTCTAATCTTTTTGGTCTTTTACTAGTGAGTAGAAATGGAGGGAAATAAAGAAAGGCAAGAAAAGGAATGTGGAGCAAAGAAGATGAAAGAATAAAAGGGTAGTTTGTAAAGTAGATTTTTTTTTCCCAGAGAGTTATCAAAACCTCTATTGGAAAAAAAAAATGATGATTAAAATCCAAAGAGTTGCATTTAACTTCTTTTGCCCCTCAATTTTCAGTGCAGAATAATTATACTCAGATATTTATTAGGAATATCAAAATTATAGTTATAATTGTGAATATTATGTATTATACAATAGATGGCCTAGTACTGTTTCCATTGGTTGTTATGAAACTCAGAAATAAACACGCAGCACACCTCTAAGAAATATACACATTTTGTATGGTATACATTTTATATATATTTTATTCTAACTTTTCTGCTGGATTTAACTTATTTTTTTCTGTTTTCACCTGGTGGGGAGGGGGGCAGGGAGGAACAGTAAGAGAGGGCTTATATTTGAGAACTTTTTTTTTGGAGCACTTTTAGATTCCCAGGAAAATTGAGAGGAAGGTTTCCCATTTACCCCTGTTCCCACACATGAATAACCTCCCCCATTGTCAACATCCCCCACTGGAGGGGCACTTTTGTACAATTACTAAATCTACAGTGACACATCATAATCATCCAAAGTCCATAGTTTACATTAGGGTTCACTCTTGGTGTGGTACATCTATTGGTTGGACCAATGTATAATGGCATATATCCATTGTTGTGGTATCATACAAAGCATTTTCACTGCCCTAAGATTCTTCTGTGCTCCACCTATTTATGTCTTCCTTCCTCCCAACCCCTGGTGATCACTGGTACATTTACGGTCTCCATAGTTCAACATGGCTGTATCATTTTGCATTCCCACCAGCAATAATGAGAGTTCCTGTTGCTCCACATTCCCGTCAGCAATTCGCATTTTCAGTGTTCTGGATTTTGGCCATTCTAATAAATGTATAGTGGCATCTAATATTAATTTGCATTTCCCTAATGACCTATGATATTAAGCATCTTTTCATATGCGTTTCTGCCAACCGTATATCTTTTTTTTTTTTTGGTGAGGTGTCCATTAAAGTCTTTGGCCCATTTTTCAACAAGGTTGAGTGTTTTCTGATTGTTGAACTTTAAGTGTTCCTTGTATATTTTGCATACCAGTCCTTTACCAAATGAGTCTTTTGCAAATATTTTCTGTCTGTAGCTTGTCTTCTTACTCTCTTGAAATGTCTTTTACAGAGCAGAAGTTTTTCATTTTAATGAATCCAGCTTATCAATTATTTCTTTCAAGGATAATGCCTTTGGTATTAAATCTAAAAAGTCATTGTTATACCCAAGGTCATGTAGGCTCTCTCCTATATCATCTTCTAGGATTTTTATAGTTTTGCATTTTATATTTAGGTCTATGATCTATTTTAAATAATTTTTGTGATGGGTGTAAGGTCTCTGTCTAGATTTTTCTTTTTGCATGTGGATATCCAATTGTTATAGCACAATTTGTTGAAAAGTCTATTTTTATTTTTGTTCCATTGCATTGCATTGCTTCTTTGTCAAAGATAAGTTGACTATATTTATAAGGGTCTATTCTGGGGTCTCTTTTCTGTTCCATTTATCTATTTTTCTGTCCTTTTTACAATACCACACTGTCTTGAGTACAGTAGTTTTATAGTATGTCTTGACTTTGGGTAGCGTCATTCCTCCAATTTTGTTCTTCTCCATCAGTATTGTGTTGACTGGTGTCATTCTAAGAAGAGGAGACTAGGACATAAACACGAACAGAGGTAAGACCATGTGAAGACACCAGAGGAAGACTGTCATATGAAAACCAGGGAGAGAGGCCTCAGAAGAAACCAACCCTGATGACACCATAATCTCAGACTGCTAACCACCAGAATAGTAAGAAAATACATTTCTGTTGTTTAAGCTACCTGGATAAGCTACACATTCCATGATACTTGGTTGTTAGGACAGTCCCAGCAAACTAATACACCCCTTTCAAATCAATGCACAAAAATGGAGCTCAGATTGGGAGTGATATTCTCCCTCTTAGGGTGCTTTCTTGAGGCTGCTGGCACAGACATGCCCTTGGGGAACAGCTATGAGAGATTCTATATTTTATTCTCTCTTTGTATGTTATAACAAACTTTGCTGTTACCAGCATCATGTGTTTGGGGGGCCTGGGTAATCATGCATTTTGTGCAACAAGATAGATGTTCAATAAATCTCAATTGCATAGATAGAAAGACACATAAAAAAGGTAGTGCGTAAAACTGGAAATTGGAAGAGACCATTCTGGTATGTTGAAATTGATCAAGAAAATGGATAGGAAACTTTTCAGCTTTCCCAAAAGCAATATTTTAGTTACTTACTTGAATCCTGATTTGCTCTATCCTGCAAAAAGACATTTTTGATTTATGTCTTTAATGAAACCTGCACTGAAGCAGAAGAGTAATATCTCTGCATGAATTTTAAAAATCTGCTTCATAGGATAAATGGAAGAAACTTGAACCTTACATTTATTAGAAAATGATAGATAATCTTAATAGATAATATAATGGTACTATAATAAACTGGGGTTCTTCAGAAAAGCACAAATCAGATAAAACATTTCCCATAGGATTAGTCAGTGAACTAAGAGGAAGTACTGAATCAAAAATATACAATGGAGTAAAGTATATAAATTATAGAAGAACACGTATTCTCCATGCTTACTTTGCAGTGAGGATACATATTGTAAAGTATAATAATGAACTATTATTAGCTATGATTAAGTAGAAATAAGAGTGAGGTGTTATAGAAAAGCTTTAAAAAAAAATACCAGAGAGAACAAAGTGCTGTCATTGGGATTCCTCAGGAATAAACTCTGCAATGGAGATTTGCATGGAGGAATTTTATTAAGGAGGGTTTTTGGGAGCAACATATGAGAGAAGGATTGAAGGAAATAAGGGTAGGCAGTGAGAGAAATCGAACACACTGCCTGTCACCCTCCTCGAGTATTATTACAAAAACCACAACTTATTGACAGATACTAGTCGATCATATAAGAGGAGATAAGTCATAACAAGGTAAGTATACTGGAAGGTGTGCTTGGTTAAACCAAAGCATAGCTTAAATAAAGCACCTAGTTTACACCTAGATTTCATAGCCTATGAATGCCTTGAACTAAATCTAGCCCACACCCCTCCCATCATACTAGCACAAGCCAATCAAATAAAACATTCACCTAACATTTAAAATATAGAGGATAGATATTTAAATACTAACGGCGCTATGGAGAAAGTACTGTAAGGGAATGATGAAACATTAAAAGTAACAAAAAGCAAAGCCTACCCCTTGTACCATTTGCATGATGATTTAACTAGCAAAATTTTAACAAAGAGAACTTAAGTTAAACCACTCGAAACCAGATGAGCTACTTATAAACAGTTACTAGAACGAAATCATCTATGTGGCAAAATAGTGAGAAGATTTATAAGTAGTGGTGACAAGCCTAACAAGCCTGGTGATAGCTAGTTGCCCAGAAAAAGAATTTCAGTTCAACGTTGCACAATACTAAGAACCGCTTATAAGTTTCAATGTATATTTAAATGTTAGTCTAAAAAGGTACAGCTTTTTAAAGATGGGTACAACCTTAACTAGAGAGTAAAAACAAACAACACCATAGTTGGCTTAAAAGCAGCCACCAATTAAGAAAGTGTTCAAGCTCAACAATAAATATATCTTAATAGCAATATTAAATTAACTCCTAGTCTTATTTCTGGAATAATCTATAAAATTACAGATGCAACACTGTTAATATGAGTAGAAAGAAATATTTCTCTTTGCACAAGTTTACATCAGCAACTAATAATATACTGATGATTAACAGTAAATAAATATAGCTCAACACTAGACTATCTATTAAACATACTGTTAATCCAACACAGGTGTGCACCCAAGGAAAGATTAAAAAGAGTAAAAGGAATTTGGCAAACACAAACCCCACCTGTTTACCAAAAACATCACCTCTAGCATCATTAGTATTAGAGGCAATGCCAGCCCAGTGACGACTATTAAACAACCGAGGTATCCTGACCGTGCAAAGGTAACATAATCATTTGTTCTCTAAATAAGGACTTCTATGAATGGCCACAGGAGGGTTTTACTTTCTCTTACTTTTAATCAGTGAAACTGACCTCCGCATGAAGAGGCGGGTATAAGAAAATAAGACGAGAAGAACCTACAGAGCTTCAGTTAGTTAATCAAAAAAAAAAAAAAAAAAAGATTAAACCACCAAGGGATAACAAAATTTCACATGGATTGATAATTTTGGTTGGGGTGACCTCGGAGCACAAAAAACCCTCTAAGTGATTAAAGCTTAGACCCACTAGTCAAAGCATAGTATCACTTACTGATCCAAAAGAATTGATCAACAGACAAGTTACCCTAGGGATAACAGCGCAATCCTATTCTAGAGTGCATATCGACAATAGAGTTTATGACCTCAATGTTGGATCAGGCCATCCCAATGGTGTAACCGCTATTAAAATTTCATTTGTTCAACGATTAAAGTCCTAAGTGATCTGAGTTCAGACCGGAGCAATCCAGGTCAGTTTCTATCTGTTATGTATTTCTCCCAGTACGAAAGGACAAGAGAAATAAGGCCCACTTTAAACAAGCACCTTTAAAGCAATTAATGACATAATACCAACTTAATAAGCAAACACTAAACAACCACCCAAGACCAGGGTTTAGTTAGGGTGGCAGAGCCTGGTAATTACGTAAAACTTAAGCCTTTATACCCAGACGTTCAAACCCTTTCCCTAACAAAATGTTTATAATTAATACCCTAATGCTTGTTATTCTTATTCCCTTAGCCGTAGCATTTTTAACATTAGGAGAACAAAAAATCCTAGGCTGCATACAACTCCGAAAAGGACCAAACATTGTAGGACCACATGGCCTACTTCAACCCATTGCCAACGCAATCAAACTATTCATTAAAGAACCACTATGACCAGCTACTTCCTCCACCTCCATATTCATCATCGCACCGATCCTAGCTCTGACTCTAGCCCTAACAATATGAATTCCACTACCCATGCCATACCCCCTCATTAACATAAACCTAGAGGTACTATTTATACTAGCCATATCAAGTCCAGCCATGCACTCTATCTTATGGTACAGATGAGCCTCCAACTCAAAATATTCATTAATTGGGGCTCTACAAGCAGTAGCACAAACAATCTCATAGGAGGTAACACTAACAATTATTCTCTTATCTGTACTCCTAATAAACGGGTTTTTCACCCTATTAACCCTCACCACAACACAAGAGCAACTATGGTTGATCTTCCTATCATGGCCACTGGCCATAATATGATTTATTTCTACCCTAGCAGAGACCAACCAAGCCCCGTTCGACCTAACAGAAGGAGAAACCGAGCTCTTATCCGGTTTTAATGTAGAATACGCGGCAAGCCCTTTTGCTATGTTTTTCTTAGCAGAATACGCTAACATCATTATAATAAATACTCACAGAAATCCTGTTCCTGGGAGCCTTTCATAACCCACATACACCAGAGCTATATACAATCAACTTCATCATCAAAACACTGTTATTAACAATATCCTTCCTATGAATTTGAGCATCCTACCCTCGATTCTTATATGACCAGTTAATACACCTTCTCTGAGAAAATTTCCTGCCTTTAACACTAGCCCTGTGCATATGACATGTATTACTACCCAGCATAATGGCAAGCATCCCCCCACAAACATAAGAAATATGTCTGATAAAATAGTTATTTTGATAGAGTAAATAATAGAAGTTCAAGCCCACTTATTTCTAGAACTATAGGAATTGAACCTACCCTTGAGAATTCAAAATTCTCCATGCTACCATATTACACCACATTCTATAGTAAGGTCAGCTAAATAAGCTAACGGGCCCATACCCCAAAAATGTTGGTTTATGTCCTTCCCGTACTAATAAACCCCATTATCTCTATCATTATTTTAGCAACTGTCGTCTTAGGGACTATGGTTGTAATAACCAGCTCCCACTGATTACTAGTCTGAATTGGGTTTGAAATAAATATGCTAGCCATTATCCCCATTATAATAAAAATCTTCAACCCACGAGCCATAGAAGCCTCCACTAAATATTTCTTAACGCAAGCCATCACATCCATATTACTTATAATAGCAGTCATCATTAATGTACTCTATTCCGGACAATGAACCATTACAAAAATATTCAACCCAGCAGCATCAACAGTAATAACAATAGCCCTGGCCATAAAGCTAGGACGATCCCCCTTTCACTTTTGAGCGCCCGAAGTAACACAAGGCATCCCATTAACAGCATGCCTAATCCTGTTGACATGACAAAAACTTGCGCCTCTATCAGTCCTTTACCAAATCTCGCCATCAATCAACCTAAGCCTAATACTATCCGTATCCATGTTGTCCATTCTAATCGGAGGGTGAGGTGGGTTAAATCAAACCCAACTCCAAAAAATCATGGTCTACTCATCAATCACCCACATTGGATGAATAACAGCCATCTTACTATACAACCCAACTATGACAACACTAAACCTCGTAATCTACATTATAATAACTCTCACTATATTCGTATTATTTATTCCCAGCTCAGCCACCACTACATTATCCCTATCCCACATATGAAATGATACGTATTCTCACAGCCCTTACCCTAGCCGCCCTGCTATCGATAGGAGGACTCCTGCCACTGTCAGGTTTCATGCCCAAATGAATAATTATCCAAGAAATGACAAAAAACAATAACTAATAGCCATACTTAGCCTGTATTTCTACATGCGACTCACATACTCCACAGCACCGACCACATTCCCCTCCACAAACAACATAACAATAAAATGGCAATTTGACTCTACAAAGCAAATAATCCTCCTACCAACCATGATCGTAATATCCACAGTACTCCTGCTTCTCACACCAATACTACCCGTGTTAGAATAGGAGTTTAGGTTAAACCAGACCAAGGGCCTTCAAAGCCCTGAGCAAGTATAATTTACTTAATTCCTGCCTAATAATTGTTGCAAGACTATATCCTACATCAATTTAATGCAAATCAAACACTTTAATTAAGCTAAATCCTCACTAGATTGGAGGGATACATCTCCCACGATGAGTTAACAGCTAAATACCCTAGTCAACTGGCTTCAATCTACTTCTCCCACCGCCCCGGCAGAATTGAAGCTGCTTCTTTGAATTTGCAATTCAATATGGACAATTCACCACAGGGCTTGGTAAAAAGAGGACTTAACCTCTGTCTTAGATTTACAGTCTAATGCCTACTCGGCCATTTTACCTATGTTCATAAACTGCTGATTATTCTCAAACAACCACAAAGACATCTGTACTTTATACTTGCTGTTTGGTGCCTGAGCCAGAATAGTAGGTACCGGCCTGAGCCTACTAATTTATGTTGAACTAGGCCAGCCCGGAACACTGCTCAGAGACGACCAAATCTATAACATGGAAGTAACAGCCCATGCATTTGTAATATTTTTCTTTATAGTCATGCCCATCATAATTGGTGGCTTCGGAAATTGGCTGGTGCCTCTAATGATCAGAGTATCTGATATGGCTTTCCCCTGTATAAATAACATGAGTTTTTGACTACTCCCTCCTTTCTTATTATTGCTGGCATTGTCAATAGTTGAAGCCAGTGCAGGTACAGGCTGAACTGTGTATCCTCACTTGGCCAGAAATTTAGCACATGCAGGGGCTTCAGTTGACCTTACTACTTTTTCCCTACATTTAGTTGGCGTGTCCTCAGTTCTAGGGGCTATTAATTTTATTACCACTATTATCAATATAAGCCACCTGCTATATCCCAGTATCAAACACCACTATTTGTACTATCAGTATTAATCACAGCAGTATTACTTCTATTATCCTTCCCTGTACTAGCAGCCAGAGTCACTACATTACTAACTGAAAATTAAACACAACCTTTTTTGACCCTGCAAGGGGAGGGGATCCAACCTTGTATCAGCACCTGTTCTGATTCTTTGGACACCCTGAAGTATATATTTTAATCCTGCCCAGTTTTGGGATATTTTCACACATTGTAACCTATTACTCAGGGGAAAAAAAAGCCTTTCGGATATATGGGCATGGTGTGAGCTACAATATCAATCGGATTCTTAGGGTTCATTGTATGAGCCCACCACCTGTTCACAGTAGGTGTAGATGTTGACACACGAGCATATTTTACATCAGCCACTACAATTATTGCTATCCCAACAAGGGTAAAAGTGTTTAGTTGAATAGCAGCACTCCACGGGGGTAATATTAAATGGTCCCCAGCCATGATGTGGGCCCTAGGTTTCATCTTCCTTTTCACATTCGGTAGGCTAACAGGTATTGTCTTAGCTAATTCATCATTGGATATTGTCCTTCATCATACCTACTACATAGTTGCACATTTTCACTATGTCCTCTCAATGGGAGCTGTCTTTGTTATCATAGGAATGTTTGTACACTGATTCCCACTATTCTCAGGATATACACTCAACTCAACATGAGCAAAAATTCACTTCGTAATCATATTTGTAGGTGTCAACATAACCTTCTTCCCACAACATTTCTTAAGTCTATCCAGCATGCCTCGACAATACTCTGACTACACAGATACCTACACAACATGAAATACTATTTCATCAATAGGCTCATTCATCTCACTAACAGTTGTCATATTGATAATTTTCATTATCTGAGAGGCATTCGCATCCAAACGAGAAGTCCTAGCAGTAGAACTTACTACTACAAACTTAGAATGGTTAAATGGATGTCCTCCACCATATTATACGTTTGAGGAACCAACTTACGTCAATCTAAAATAATCAAGAAAGGAAGGAATTGAACCCTCTTTTATCGGTTTCAATCCAACACCATAACTGCTATGTCTTTCTCCGTAAACAAGGTATTAGTAAAAATTTATGTAACTTTGTCAAAGTTAAGTCACAGGTGGAAATCCTGTATATATCTATGGCATATCCTTTCCAACTAGGATTTCAAGATGCAACATCACCCATCATGGAAGAGTTACTACACTTTCACAACCACACACTAGTAATTGTCTTCTTAATTAGTTCTCTGGTTCTTTATATCATTTCACTAATGTTAAAAACTAAGCTAACATATACCAGCACAATAGATGCACAAGAAGTAGAAACCATTTGAATGATCTTACAGGTCATTATTTTGATTTTAATTGCCCTGCCATAACTGTGGATCCTCTACATGATAGATGAAATTAACAACCCATCTCTTACTGTAAAAACTATAGGTCACTAGTGATATTGAAGTTATGAGTACACTGACTATGAAGATTTAAGTTTTGACCCCTATATAATCCCAACATCAGACTTAAAACCAGGGGAGTTATGACTGCTAGAAGTAGACAACCGAGTAGTGTTACCCATAGAAATAACAATCCGAATACTAATCTCCTCCGAAGATGTATTGCACTCATGAGCTGTACCTTCCCTAGGCCTAAAAACAGACACAATCCCAGAACGCCTAAATAAAACAACCTTAATATCAACACCACCAGGTTTGTATTATGGACCGTGTTCAGAGATCTGTGAGTCAAATCATAGTTTCATGCCTATTGTCCTCAAACTAGTACCCCTAAACTACTTTGAAAAATGATCCACATCAATACAATAAACTCGTTAAGAAGCTAGGCAGCGTTAACCTCTTAAGTTATAGAGCTAAGACTCTCCTTAATGGTATGCCACAATTAGATACATCAACATGATTCATTACCATTTTATCTATGTTTCTAGCACTGTTTATTATCTTTCAACTAAAAGTCTCAAAGTACACTTATTACTCCAACCCAGAGTCAACACACACCAAAGTGCAAAAACAGTCCATCCCTTGAGAAACAAAATGAACGAAAATCTATTTGCCTCTTTCATAACCCCAACAATAATAGGTCTCCCTGTAGTTATTTTAATTATTATGTTTCCAAGTATTTTATTTCCAACATCAAATTGACTAATTAATAATCGCATAATTTCTCTTTGATAATGACTAGTCCAACTCACATCAAAACACGTAATAAGCATCCACAATCACAAGGGGCAGGCTTGATCATTAATACTAATGTCACTCATTCTATTTATTGGGTCAACCAACCTTCTAGGGCTACTACTCCACTCATTTACACCTACCACGCAGCTCTCAATAAATGTAGGAATAGCAGTTCCCCTATGAGCTGGCTCTGTGATTACAGGTTTTTGTAACAAAGCAAAAGCATCTTTAGCTCACTTCCTACAACAAGGAACACCCACTCCCTCATCCCTATACTAGTACTATACTATACTAGTAATTACTATACTATACTATACTAGTAATTATCAAGACTATCAGCCTATTTATCCAACCAGTATCACTACCGTGCAATCAACAGCCAATATTACAGCAGGAAACTTGTTGATTCATCTAATCAGAGGGGCAACTCTAGCATTAATAAGTATCAGCACTGCTACAGCTTTTATTACATTCATCAATCTTACCCTACGTACTATCCTCAAATTTGCCGTTGCTATAATTCAAGCCTATGTGTTTACCCTCCCAGTAAGCCTCTACCTACATGACAATACATAATGACCCACCAGACCCATGCACACCACATAGTAAACCCCAGTCCTTGACCTCTAACAGGAGCCCTTTCAGCCATCTTAATGACATCGGACCTAATCATGTGATTCCACTTCAACTTGATAATATTATTAATATTAGGCCTACTAACTAATACTCTAACAATATATCAGTGATGGTGAGATGTCACTCGAGAGAGTACTTTCCAAGGCCATCACACACAAATCGTTGAAAAAGGGCTTCGATATGGGATAGTCTTCTTTATTATCTCAGAAGTCCTCTTTTTTACTGGCTTCTTTTGAGCCTTCTATCACTCAAGCCTCACCCCTGCACCTGAATTAGGCAGGTGCTGGGCACCAACAGGCATTCGCCCTCTAAACCCTCTAGAAGTACCGCTCCTCAACACTTCCGCGCTACTAGCCTCTGGTGTGTGTATTACTTGAGTCCACCACAGCCTTATGGAAGGAAATCGCAAGCACGTACTCCAAGCCCTCTTTATTACAAGCGCCATAGGTGTATATTTTACACTCCTACAAGCCTCAAAGTACTATGAAGCTCCATTTACAATTTCAGACAGAGTATACGGATCAACTTTCTTCATGGCCACAGGATTCCACTGACTGCACGTAATCACTGGGTCCACTTTCCTTATTATCTGTTTCCTATGCCAATTAAAATACCACTTCACATCCAACCACCACTTCAGCTTTGAAGCCGCTGCTTGATACTGGCATTTTGTAGATGCTGTATGACTATTCCTTTACATATCTATCTATTGATGAGGCTCATAATTCTTTTAGTATTAATTAGCACAACTGACTTCTAATCAGTCAGTTTCCATAGAGCCCGAAAAAGAATAATAAACTTAATACTGGCCCTACTGACAATCACAGCACTGACCTCATTGCTCGTACTCATCTCCTTCTGACTCCCCAGCTGAATATTTACACAGGAAAAGCAAGTACCTATGAATTTGGGTTTGACCCCATAGGATCTGCCTGCTTGCATTTTTCCATAAGATTTTTCCTAGTAGCAATCACATTTCTTCTCTTCAACTTAGAAATTGCCCTCCTACTTCCCCTCCCCTGAGCAACTCAAACAAATAATCTAAAAACAATACTCACCATAGCTCTGCTCCTAATCTCATTATTGGCAATTAGCCCAGCCTATGAATGAACACAAAAAGGACTAGAATGAACTGAATATGGTATTTAGCTTAAAATAAAACAAATGAATTCGACTCATTAGATTACGACTAAACTCCTAATTACCAAGTGCCTTTAGTATACATAAATATTATTATAGCTTACACAGTATCCCTTGTAGGACTGCTAATACATCAGTCCCACTTAATAGCCTCACTATTACGTCTAGGAGGCATGATGTTATCACTATTCATCATGGCAACTCTAATGATCCTAAACTCACACTTCACCTTATCCAGCATATTACCAATCATCCTGTTAGTGTCCGCAGCCTGTGAAGCCACACTTGGATTATCCTCGTTAGTAATAGTGTCAAATATATATGGCACCGACTACGTGCAAAACCTTAACCTCCTCCAATGTTAAAATTTATTGTTCCTACGATTATACTAATACCCCTGACTTGATTATTAAAAAATAATATAATTTGAATTAATGCTACAGCCCATAGCTGCTAGTTAGCCTCAGAAGCCTGCTTCTCCTTAATCAGTTTAATGATAATAGCCTTAATTTCTCATTAATGTTCTTTTCCGACTCCTTATCTGTACCGCTATTGATGTTAACAATATGACTCCTACCACTAATATTAATAGCCAGCCAATCTCACCTGCTCAAAGAATCACTAACCCTAAAAAACAATACACCACTATACTAATCATATTGCAAACATTTTTAATCATAACATTTACCACCAAAGAACTAATTTTATTTTACATTATATTCGAGGCTACACTAGTTCCTACACTCATCATCATCACTCAATGAGGTAACCAAACAGAACGGCTCAATGCAGGGCTCTATCTTCTATTCTGTGCACTAGTCGGATCACTCCCACTTCTAGTAGCATTAATATATATCCAAAACACTACGGGGTCTCTAAATTTCTTAGTACTCCAATACTGAACCCAAACATTACCCAACTCCTGATCCAACATCTTCATATGACTAGCCTGCATAATACATTTTATGGTAAAAATACCCCTCTACGGCCTCCACCTTTGACTACCCAAAGCACACATAGAAACCCCCATCGCAGGCTAGTCCTTGCAGCCGTATTACTAAAACTCGGGGGCTATGGCATGCTACAAATTACAGCAATACAGAATTCATAGCATACCCTTTTCTTATGCTTTCCTTATGAGAATAATCATAACCAGTTCAATCTGTCTACACCAAACAGACCTAAAATCACTTATCGCATATTCTTCCATCAGCCATATAGCACTTGTCATTGCAGCTATTCTCATCCAGACTCCTCGAAGTTACATAGGAGTCACCACTTTAATAATCGCCCACAGCCTCACATCATCTATAGTATTCTGCCTAGCAAACTCAAATTATGAGTGAGTCCATAGCTGAACAATAATCTTAGCCCAAGGCATACAAACCTTCCTCCCATTAATAGCCACTTGGTGACTGTTAGTAAGCCTAACAAACTTAGCCTTACCCACAATTATTAATCTGATCAGAGAACTGTTCATAGTTATATCATCCTTCTCATGTACAAATTTTACCATTATCTTAATAGGAACCAACACCGTAATTACAGCCTTACACTCTCTCTATATATACTAATTACAACACAGTGCAGTAAATACACGCACCATACACCCTCTTTCACACAAGAAAATGTCCTTATAGCCCTTCACATTCTACCCTCCTACTCTTGTCACTAAACCGCAAAATCACCCCAGGCCCACTGTATTGTAAATATAGTTTAAAAAAAGCACTAGAATGTGAATCTAGTAACAGAAGACTGAAATTTCTTATTTACCGAGGAAGTATGCAAGAATTGCTGATTCATGCCCCCATGCCTAAGAGTATGGCTTTTTCAAGCTTTTAAAGGATAGTAGTTATCCTTTGAGATTAAGTCACAACAAAGGACTCAACTGGTCTTAGGGAGAGCTACGGAAATAGGAGGGTCCTTAGAGTTGTTTCCCATTGACAAAAGGAGATAGAATTTTTATCTTCTCACAGTCACTGGACATAAGCTTCCTCTGGGGGTGGGGCATAACCTTAGAAGAGGCAGCTCCTTTGGCTGAGAGTAAGTCCTCAAGAGGGACTCAGATTTGAATCTTTGGCAAGCATCAGTCTCAGAAACTGGAGAAATGAATGCCTTGGTTCTGAGGGGGGATCTGGGAAGTGAACCATGTAGCCAACCACAGTCCACCCTAGCACTATTAATTGCTATTTGCCTCATAAACATCTTATCAAGGAATATCTTATCAAGGAATATCTCTTCCAAGGAATCAAGGAATATCTCCTCCAAGATTCAAGTTTGTCTCTTTTCCTACAGAAAATTACAAGAGAAAGGATAGAGGGGTAAGCTATGTCTTCTGCTGCTGCTAGTCTATGGGGTCAATCAAAGGAAAATATTACAAAAGAAAATTACTCAGATCAGAATGTAAAGATATTAAAAACTTGTGCCATATGTAAAGTATATAACAGGCAATGACATTCATACACAAAACAGATGTCCCCTAGATTGTGAGTTCTTTGAAATCAGGGATTATGTCTTATTCATCTTTGTATGCCAAACACCTGCCACAATGCCTTGCAAAGAATGCTTGGTAAATATTTTATGACTGAGGGAGCCAATTAATTAAGAAATTGGTGAATATAAATTCTGTGTTTACATTCAAAATTCATTTCAACTCTCTAGTAAATGATTTGTCTGAGATTGACTGGGGTACTTTTTAAATAAAATTGCAAACATAAAAAGTATCCTCACAGGCTTTTATAATGGGAATTATATAGTTTACTAAAAGGAATTTAAAGTTCTTTTTCTAAAATTGGTATATAGTAGCCTGTGTTATTCAACAAATACTATTAAAGCTAGCATATATTGATTAAGGATAAATTACATGACAAGATGCTTCTAAGTGTTAAGAAGTAGGATAAATAATGCATAATTCCTTCCTCCAAGGAACTTATAGTTTTCTAGTGATGGTAGCATTTATGTGAAAACTAATTTTGATTTGACAAAATAACATAAGAATTAAGTAGAAGTATGTGGTTGAGAGTGATAATTCTTTACTCAGCTACCATTATTCCCTCCTTGAGTGACAGAATCAATTTTTAGCTGGATACATAACCCCCCAGAGTAATTTTTCCCCAGCCTCCTTTACTGCTGCAGTAGCCATGTGTTATGGACTGAATATTTGTGTCCACCCTAAAATTCATACTTTGAATTTTAACCCCCAATATGATGGTATCAGGAAGTGAGGCCTTTGGGAAGTGATTAGATCATGACAGTCAAGCCCTCATTAGTCCCCTTACAAAAGAGATCCCAAGAGCTCCCTCACCCCTTATACCCTGTGGGGACACAGTGAGAAGATGGTGGTCCACGAACCAGGTAGAAAGTACTCATCAGACACTGAATCTGCCAGCTCCTGAGCTTTGCAGCCTTCAGACTGTGAGAAACAAATGTCTGTTGTTTAACCACCTCAGGTTATGGTATTATTGTTATAGCAGCTAAGCTAAGACACCATGTGACCAATCTCTGGGGGAAGAGGGTAACCAAGTGTTCTGTGAGATTCCAAGAAAGTCTTTTTAAAAGATGCTGACTCCTTCCCTCCAGCTGAATCCCTAGAATGGGGACATAATGAGCAGAGTTCCAGAAACCGTCGTGTACCATGAGGTAACCGTGAGGAAGGAAGCCACAAGTTGAGAATAGTAAACAGTAAACAGCCTGAGTCTCCGGTGATTATGAAGCCACCACACTACCAGTGGGAAACTAAAAGAAACTTCTGTCATTCTTAATCCCCTTTATCTTGCTTATATCTCTTTGTATACTTGATTAAATAAGGGCAAACCTAGGATACTAGAGGAGCGAAAAAGCAATAATTTATTCTTATAGGAGAATTAGGAGTTGTAGGGAGGAGGTATCTTTTGAGATAGACCTGAGAGAATGAGAAAAAGTTGTTCATCTATAAATTCTGAATTCAACTTTTATCATTAGCCTGAAAAAAATTAGAGGTATACGTTGATATTTGTGTACAATCCATTCTGAAAGAATAGTCAGTAACAAGAGATCTATTTATTGAGGTTCAGCTGTTCCAGGCTTCCTAATTAGCTATGGCTATATTGAAGTTTTCTTTGGATCCCTGAAATGAAAGCCATAATTTATTTGCCTATGAAAGACAAAAGTATCATACAACAAACTATAATTTTAAAATCACACTTTAAAAATATACATAACAGCCAATTATGCTTTCAAAACAATTAATTTTGAAGGCAGAAATATATAAATACATATTTTCATGTATATATGAAAATGAGCTACTTAGACACCATTAAATACAGAGTGCATTATTTTTGCATCATATTAAATATAATAAGATGTGGTACAGAGCCTTCTACAGATAACTGTGCAAAACCGATAGTAAAATCTTTCACTCCATTGACAGTTATTTGTAGACTGCAGCAATTTTTGTGAAGTAGGTTGCTACCTTCCTTGACATATATTCCTAAACATATGAACACATAGGTTGATATGCATTCCTGGAAAGAGTGCATATGAGGTTTGGAAGAAGGAGGAATATTGGGGAGCTATTGCAAATTACATAATACTGTAACTAACCTAAATATGTTCCCGGAAAGAACCCTGAAGTGACTATTTTGGTAAAGCAAATAATGTTTCTGTAATTTTTTGAAATTGTTTGTCAAAGCCTATTAAGAACTGCGTAGAGTCTGAGATTTACCCTTCTTGCCAGCTAACAGGTTGCAAGGTAACCAGTTTCCTCGATGCTGATGGAAGAACCAACACTCCTGGTTCATAGACAAAGGGTTTTATTAGTCATGGCCCTGCACTGCAAGCAACATGAGCTTCATGCTCACATACATTTCTCTTCCCTCAGATCCCATGGAGGCAATGCAGAAGGGCACAGGAGGATACTGTACACACAGTAGGCAGGTGTCACAGAACCCAAATTCTTTAGAAAGAAGTGAAAGCAAACTTTCCCAATGTTGGCCAAAGAGGAATATATACTGGACAGTAAACAAATATGCTCTGTTGTGGAGACAGAAGTACCTGTGTCTTCTGAGGCTATATAAACATCCTTAAGAAGACAGGCAGTGCTTCTGGTTACAAGATGTGCAGAAGAATGAACAACCCAGGGAATACTCTCAGAGAAGTACATGCCTCTTGGAACACATGACAAAAGCCAAGTCTCTAGGAGAAGAATCAGGCTGCAAGTATAAGGAACGAAAAGGAGGCCAGGAAGTCTCTATCTGGAGCAAGTTAGGAAGGAAGAAAGCATGGAATAAGACAAAGTTAGAGAAAGAAGCAAGAGATGGATTATGTTGGGACTTTTAATCCATGGAAAGAAAGCAGGATTTATTCTGAAGATAAAAGGGAATCACTGAGTGTTTTCAAGCAAGGGAATATCACACTCGGCAATGTAATTTATATTTTTTACATATTACATCTTAAAATACTACAAGTATTGGCCAAAGTGTGCAAAGTTTCAGTTACTCAAGATCAATGAGCCCTATAGATCTAATATACAGCATAGAGTCTATAGTTAACAATAGTGTATACACTACTTAACACTACTGTATAGTTTAAATTTTATTTAAAATTTTGCTGAGAGAGAAGATTTTATGTTAAGTGTTTTATCACAAAATAATAATAAATACAAAAGGTGGGAGGAAGTAATGGGAAAAGATATTGGCTGCTGTGTTGGGAATCCAAGAAGAACAGGAAGAGCAGCAGGCAGATCAGTTACAGAAGGAAAAAGGACTATGGAGACAAGGACTAGCACGGCTGTGTGGGTGGCGGAAAGATGCGATCAAAGTCTGTATCAATTTTGAAGGTAGAGGGGCTTCCCTGGTGGTGCAGCAGGTGAGAATCCGCCTGCCAATGCAGGGGACACGGGTTTGAGCCCTGGTCCGGGAAGATCCCACTAAGCCTGTGCTCCACAACTACTGAGCCCATGTGCCACAACTACTGAGCCCGTGTGCCACAACTACTGAAGCTGTGCACCTACAGCCCATGCTCCGCAACAAGAGAAGCCACCACAATGAGGAAGCCGATGCACCGCAGTGAAGAGTAGCCCCTGCTCGCTGCAACTAGAGAAAGCCCGTGTGCAGCAATGAAGACCAAAAACAGCCAAAAATAAATAAATTAAATAAATAAATTTTAAAAAATTAAAAAAAGAAATTTGAAGATAGAAACGATAAACGTTAGTGATGACTTCTGTGTGAAGCATTGACTAAGAGGAATAAATCAATAATGGTGCTTAGTTTTTTGCCTTGATAAAATATCATAGATGATGATGACTTCGATTTGAGCGAGGGAAAGAACAAGGATTTTAGAGGGGATGGTGGGAATTAAGAGCTCTATTATGAAAATGTTAAGTTGGGGATCCTCATTGTGCTTTTAAGGGAAGATTATTAGATGGACAGTTGAAAGCATCAGATAGATCAGGGGCTAGATTTGGGCAGAAGATATGTATCTACTGGGAAAGCATAAGTAATATAATATGTAAAGATATAGAAATAGCTGAGGACAGCATAGAGAAAGGAACGTTTTGGCAAGGAGATTGACATGACCTGCTAGGATAGAATAGGAGGAAGGAAAGACAAAGGAGCAAGAGAAGAGACCACAAATTAGGTAGATGGATGTGCAAAATAGCATGTTGTCACGGAAACAGAGAAGAGAATATTTCAAAAACCTGTGTCACAAGCTTCTGCGAAGTCAGGTAACACAAAGATATAGAAGTTGCCCCTTGGATTTAGCAACATGGAGTTTTCTGATTACCTGAACAAGAATGGTTTCACTGCAAGCCAAAGTCAAATTAAAACTTGATTTAATAGTTCCCACCACCAGAAGACATTATAATTGTGTGACACGATAGAGGTATTAGCTAATGCTATAATGGCAATCATATTGCAATATAAATGTATTAAATCAATATGTTCACCTTGAACTTATACAATGTTATATGTCAATTATATCTCAATTTTTAAAAGTGAGAAATTTGGTAAAGTTTAAAAATGAGCATTCAGTCATTCAAGGGCATTTCCATTTAATACATTATAGAATATTGCTTATTATGCTATAATCCTACCTGCTTTATCAGTAAACTAAGAGATCTTGGAGAACAGAGCCAGTGCCTTTCACCTTGGTATTCAGGGATGTGTAATATGCATTTAACAAAGAATTAAAATAAACTGAAAAAATGAGCTGATTGAGGAGGAAATGATAAGTACTTAGGTGAAGACTGAAGAATGGTAAGCATAGATGACTCCTTTCTGGAGATCTGCTCTGACACATGACAGAGATACATGGCTAGAGGAGTGTATGAGGTCAAAGAATTTGTTTTTAACGGGAGATGGTGGGGCATATTTCATATTATTGGGAAAGAACCAAAAAAGGCTGTGATGCTGAGGTCCAAAATGGAAGTCAGTCTTTGGAAAGGCAAAGAGAGCAAGTGGAGAAATTTATGTTCCAAGGGCTCAAAGTCAATTCTTCCACAAAATAGAAGGGTAAATGTAAAATCTGTGCATAGGGGAAATCATATTTGTAGATTTGGCATAAAGAGAAAGGAGTTCTACCCTACTGAAACTTCTATTTTCTCAATGAATTATTGTTCCTCATGTTTCTTCTTAACAAAGTGTCTTATTTTCTGAGGGTAAGATGGAGGTCAGGAGTTGAATGTAGAGATGAGAGACATATTGGGACAGGTGGGAGGATTGAGAAAAGAGGAGAAATATAGGAAAAATCAACCTACTAGCAAGAGTAATTCTTTTAGAAGGCTATGACTTTGTTCCTAAAGAATGAACATGAGGGACTTCCCTGGTGGTCCAGTGGTTAAGACGCTGCACTTCCACTGCAGGGGGCACAGGTTGGATCCCTGGTTGGGAAATTAAGATCCCACATGCAAAAAAAAAAAATAAAAAATGAACATGATTCTAAGAAGGCTGTGAGTAGTAGAGAGTATAAAGAGAGCATGGTTCAAAGTGAGGAGTAATTAGGAGAAGAGCTTGATAATACAGGTTGTGTTCACAAGCCTGGCTACACTATGTTAGGTGCCTAATGTGTATTAGTTTAATTCTCAAAAATCATGAGGCTGTATTATACCTATATACAACTATGTAGAGAAGACCAAAAGGAAACATAAAATAGTTTGTAACTTATTTAAGGATAGTGGGATTACATATTTCCTAACCTATTTTTCAACTATTCTGCACTATTGTTTTAATGCTTTAATAATATAAATGTTAGTTCATGGTATTAAAAAAATCATGAGGAAGGTATGATTTTCCCATTTTACAGTTGAAAAGACCAAGGTTCAGAGATGTAATACAGTTTTCCTAAGGTTAACCACAACCAATAAGTAGCAGAGTTTGTATTCACGATCAAGTCTGAATCCTAAGCTCATGCTCTTCTCCCAGCAGTGGAGAGCATGAAAGACCTTATTCAAGGAAGGTATGTGAAGAGACCTCTGTTTCAGGAAGACAATTTTTGTAAAAGTGTGGCTAAATTGGAGGAACAGAGACAAGAGGTAGCAATGAGCTTGGCGAGTATTACAATTGTCCAGGTACTTGATCAAGGCATAAAGGGAAAGGATATCCTGATGGAAGGGTAGAGACTAGAGATCCGTAGGTATGTTAAGTAGGTATTGAGGTGATAGACCCAACATCTACCTAATCATTTCCTCTCCACCAATTTACTTCTATTCTGCTATGGATGGCTTTAAAAAGGAGACGTTAGTGTCATTTTTCCCTCCCTTCCCTTTTCACCTTCTCCCGCCACTTCAGAGCAATTGGGGAGGGGGGAAGAAGAGGTGGAGGAGAGATAGGAGGAGAGGACTTGCAAGGCACTAAGGCAAGCTCAGTCATGCTGTCCCAGGAAGTTTCAGGAATATGTTAGCATGAGTGACCTGGAGTGATTCTAAGCACTAGAAGGGAGATGCTGGCGCCCCAGGACACTGGCAAGACAACTGCACTTCAAAACCATCCTCCTCATGGGCTTGTTTTGCTTGAAAAACACATTCCCCATTCCCTTTGTGTATGTATGTGAGGACTATGGAAAACTGAAGAGAACACTATTTGAAAACAAATGATCCAATGTTACTTTAAAACCAATTGCCTTATGTGAGCATATTCTCAATCTTCTCCATATGTTTGTAATAAGCAGAAACATTTTCCTAACAGGTGCAGTTGCCACAATGAATGTCACAGTGGGCACACGAGGTGTTTTATCTACAGTTGGGTCATTGAAGCAAAATGCAGAATAATGAAAATATATGCCTGCTCAGATGTTTTCAGAACAAATCATTTGCCCGATGGTAAATGATTCTCACTGAGGGCAGGGGAACACAAGGAAAGTGCTGTGACTCACTCCATATTTCTGTTGCCATCTGTATAGCTACTCCACAGAGTATAAATAAAGTGTGAATTTGTCTTTGGGGCAGTATATAATTTCATGTATTTTTTCTGCCTCAGGTTTTCTGTTATTCCTTTTTCACACAAGAGCTTTCTTTGATTTTTTTTTTTTTTAATGTGCCAGGTAGTATACATTTGTTTCTCTTTTTTCCCCTCATGGTATGAGGGAATATCCCTGAAGAGATGTTGTGTTAAAATTGCCAAACTCACTTTGCTTTTGATGTGCCATGTTCAAAGCTACTTTTTGGAGAACACATTGGAGGAATGTACTCCTTGTTGTGTACTGTACATTTAATAGCAGGAAGGCAGTTGGAAATGCATTGTAAGAGAACTCTTGAAGACAGCAGTGTCCTTGAGCACTCTGAGACAGGCAGAAGGAAAAATCTGGCAAAGCGTTCACAGAATGAGACACAAAGCTTGCATTTACAAGTTTGTTAACGGCTAAGAATAATATTATATATTTTTAAAAAGATATCCATAGAAATGAAACGCTCAGGGCAAGGACGATTTTAATAACTCAAAGAGGCAGTTTCAAAGCATTAAAAATTAGAATAAAGTGCAGGGAAAAAATCCCAAAATAAACAACAAACAATTAGTAGCAATATTTCCCCTAAAACCAGTTGGCAGTGAAAATTCATAGGTTAGGTCCTCACCCTCTTAAACACAAACACACAAATACATACACACACACACACACACACACACACACACACACCATTTTCCTCCGACCTAAGCTGATATTTGATACTCAAAGCTGTGATAAGAATTAACTGAACTTAACCATTGAATAACCAGCTTATACATTGGTTTTTATTCTCTGTAGTGAAAAGCAGGAGATTAAAATGGAGCCATGTTGAAACATAGCCTATCCTTAAAAGGAGACCCTGCCAGCCTGGCCATTTTTAATCTGGAAGATGCTGACATGATGTATAGAGAGGTGAGATATAGGGCTAGATTAAGGGTACCTACAGGTTTTATGGGGAAATGTATTATACATACAGGGAACTGAAAACATTGAAATAAAAGGAGATGATTACAGAATGCTTTTGAGAGAGAACTAACGGTATTCCAAAAGTACTGAAATGGTATAAATGTGCACTATAATAGTTTGCTAAGGCTCCCATCACAGAGTACTACAGACTGACTGGCTTAAACAACAGAAATCTATTTCCTCACAGTCCTCTAGTCTAAAAGCTCAAAATCAAGATGTCAGTGACATTGGTTTCACCTTGAGATCTCTCTTCTTAGCTTGTAGATGGCCATCTTATCCCTAACTTCACATGGTCTACCTTCTGTCCTCTGTGTCCTAATCTCCTCTTCTTAAAAGAACACTGATTACACTGGATTAGGACCCACCACCAAGAACCTCATTTAGCCTTAATTACCTCTTTAAAGACCTTATCTCATCGATCACATTCTAAGATACTAGGGGTTAGGGCTTCAACATATGAACTTTTTTCCTTTTTTTAGATTTTGTATCATTTTTATAGAAAGATAGAAACTCTGACTGGTATAAAAATTATACAAGTTTCCTGTGGACACTACCACTCCCTGGCATTATCAGAAGGTAAAAACGTCTTCTTGGATCTCCTACGTGTCATCAGGAAGTAATTTTTTAAATAAGAATGATAACTGTACCTAGAGTCTGTCATACAGAGTGAAGCAAGTCAGAAAGAGAAAAACAAATACCTTACACCAACACACATATATATATATGGAATCTACAAAAGAAAAAAAAAAGGTTCTGAAGAACCTAGGGGCAGGACAGGAATAAAGACGCAGATGTAGAGAATGGATTTGAGGACACGGGGAGGGGAAAGGGTAATCTGGGACAAAGTGAGAGAGTGGCATGGACATATATACACTACCAAATGTAAAATAGATAGCTAGTGGGAAGCAGCCACATAGCACAGGGTGATCAGCTTGGTGCCTTGTGACCACCTAGAGGCGTGGGATAGGGAGGGTGGGAGGGAGATGCAAGAGAGAAGAGATATGGGAACATATGTATATGTATAACTGATTCAATTTGTTATAAAGCAGAAATTAACACACCGTTGTAAAGCAATTATACTCCAATAAAGATGTTAAAAAAATGATACCTGTTGAGTTTAATGCACTGGGGTTCATTTTAATGCATTTAAAGTTAAAAAGAAAACTTAGATGTTATAACTTACAGAAATCTGACATGTGTTGGCATTTCTCTGAGTAGCATTAGAAGAATTTGATTTTTGACTTGTAAATTTTCCATCTCTGGTCAAATTCAAAATAAAATGTTGTGTTTTTTCCCCCCCTCCCAAGTCATTCCACAAGTATTTATTTGCCTACATTGTTTCCAGCAAAGAAGATACAGCCGTTAACAAACCTAATACCCTGCTTTCATGAAACTTATATTCTGGGGAGATGTAGGGGAAGTGAGCCTTAAACACACAAATAGTTGTGTGGTGTAACAAGAATAAGGGCATGAAGAGAAGTGAGGAGAGGCAAGGGGACAGAAAGTGAGGAGGTGGGTGGAGGGAAGTGGTCTTTCTATTTTATAAAGGAGGTCAGGGAAGCTATCTTTATAAGGTGAGATGTAAACAAAGACTGAAAGGAAGGGAGAGACATGATGCTAAGGCCATGGTTCAGAGCATGATCCAGATGCAAGGCCATGATGAGGGGGGTGCTCAGGAGCAGCAAGGGGGCTGGAGAAAGGGATGAGGGAGCCAGGAGAGATGAGGTCTGAGAAGTGGTCGTGGGAATCCTGGTGACATGGGGCTTATTAGCTGTGGTAAGAATTGACCTTTTATTGACTGAGAGAGCAAGCTCCTGAAGGGTTCCATCTGACTTATATTTTTATTTATTTATTTATTTATTATTTATTTATTTATTTAAGACTTAATTGATCATATATTTTTATCATGCATCAGTCTTTTGCAAACATAAAAAGGAAAATGTGGACCAACCAAACTGGTAAAGCTTTTCCTAAAACTTCCTTGTATTCTTTTTTTTTAAATATCTCTCTTAATTCTTTTTTTATACAGCAGGTTCTTATTAGTCATCAATTTTATACACATCAGTGTATACATGGCAATCCCAATCGCCCAATTCAGCACACCACCCCCCAACCCCCACCGCTTTCCCCACTTGGTGTCCATACGTTTGTTCTCTACATCTGTGTCTCAACATCTGCCCTGCAAACCAGTTCATCTATACCATTTTTCTAGGTTCCACATATATGCGTTAACACACGATACCTGTCCTTCTCCTTCTGACCCACTCCACTCTGCACAACAGTCACCAGATCCATTCACGTCTCAAAAAATGACCCAATTTTTTTCCTTTTTATGGCTGAGTAATATTCCATTGTATATATGTACCACATCTTCTTTATCTGTTCATCTGATGATGGGCATTTAGGTTGCTTCCATGTCCTGGCTATTGTAAATAGTGCTGCAATGAACATTGGGGTGCATGTGTCCTTTTGAATTATGGTTTTCTCTGGGTATATGCCCAGTAGTGGGATTACTGGATCATATGGTAATTCTATTTTTAGTTTTTTAAGGAACCTCCATACTGTTCTCCATAGTGGCAATATCAATTTACATACCCACCAACAGTGCAAGAGGGTACCCTTTTCTCCACACTCTCTCCAGAATTTGTTGTTTATACGTTTTCTGATGATGCCCATTCTAACCAGTGTGAGGTGATACCTCATTGTAGTTTTGATTTGCATTTCTCTAATAATTAGTGATGGTAAGCAGCTTTTCATGTGCTTCTTGGCCATCTGTATGTCTTCTTTGGAGAAATGTCTATTTAGGTCTTCTGCCCATTTTTGGATTGGGTTGTTTGTTTTTTTAATATTGAGCTGCATGAACAGTTTATATATTTTGGAGATTAATCCTTTGTCCGTTGATTTGTTTGCAAATATTTTCTCCCATTCTGAGGGTTGTCTTTTCGTCTTGTTTATGGTTTCCTTTGCTGTGCAAAAGCTTTGAAGTTTCATTAGGTTCCATTTGTTTATTTTTGTTTTTATTTCCATTACTCTAGGAGATGGATCAAAAAAGATCTTGCTGTGACTTATGTCAAAGAGTGTTCTTCCTATGTTTTCCTCTAAGAGTTTTAGAGTGTCCGGTCTTACATTTAGGTCTTGAATCCATTTTGAGTTTATTTTTGGGTATGGTGTTAGGGAGTGTTCTAATTTCATTCTTTTACATGTAGCTGTCCAGTTTTCCCAGCACCACTTATTGAAGAGACTCTCTTTTCTCCATTGTATATCCTTGCCTCCTTTGTCACAGATTGGTTGACCATAGGTGCATGGGTTTATCTCTGGGCTTTCTATCTTGTTGCGTTGATCTATGTTTCTGTTTTTGTGCCAGTACCATATTGTCTTGATTACTGTAGCTTTGTAGTATAGTCTGAAGTCAGGGAGTCTGATTCCTTCAGCTCCGTTTGTTTCCCTCAAGGCTGCTTTTGCTATTCGGGGTCTTTTTTCTCCAAACAAATTTTAAGATATTTTGTTCTAGTTCTGTAAAAAATGCCATTAGTAATTTGATAGAGATTGCATTGAATCTGTAGATTGCTTTGGGTAATATAGTCATTTTCACAATATTGATTCTTCCAATCCAAGAACATTGTATATCTCTCCATCTGTTGGTATCATCTTTAACTTCTTTCATCAATGTCTTATTGTTTTCTGCATACAGGCCTTTTCTCTCCCTAGGTAGGTTTATTCCTAGGTATTTTAATCTTTTTGTTGCAGTGGTAAATGGGAGTGTTTCCTTAATTTCTTTTTCAGATTTTTCATCCTTAGTGTATAGGAATGGAAGAGATTTCTGTGCATTAATTTTGTATCTTGCTACTTTACCAAATTCATTGATTAGCTCTAGTAGTTTTCTGGTGGCATCCTTAGGATTCTCTATGTATAGTACCATGTCATCTACAAACAGTTACAGTTTTACTTCTTCTTCTCCAGTTTGTATTCCTTTTATTTCTTTTTCTTCTCTGATTGCTGTGGCTAGGACTTCCAAAACTATGTTGAATAATAGTGGTGAGAGTGGACATCCTTGTCTTGTTCCTCATCGTAGAGGAAATGCTTTCAGATTTTCACCATTGAGAATGATGTTTGCTGTGGGTTTGTTATATATAGTCTTTATTATGTTGAGGTAGGTTCCCCCTATGCCCACTTTCTGGAGAGTTTTTATCATAAGTCAGTGTTGAATTTTGTCAAAAGCTTTTTCTGCATCTATTGGGATGATCATATGGTTTTTCTTCTTCAATTTGTTAATATAGTGTATCACGTTGATTGATTTGCATATATTGAAGAATCCTTGCATCCCTGGGGTAAATCTCACTTGATCATGGTGTATGGTCCTTTTAATGTGTTGTTTGATTCTATTTGCTAGTATTCTGTTGAGGATTTTTGCATCTGTATTCATCAGTGATATTTTTTCTGTAATTTTCTGTTTTGTAATATCTTTTTCTGTTTTTGGTATGAGGGTGATGGTGGCCTCATAGAACAAGTTTGGGAGTTTTTCTTCCTCTGTAATTTTTTGGAAGAGTTTGAGAAGGATGGGTGTTAGCTTTTCTCTAAATGTTTGATAGAATTCAACTGTGAAACCATCTGGTCTGGGGCCTTTGTTTGTTGGAAGATTTTTAATCACAGTTTCAATTTCATTACTTGTGATTTGTCTGTTCATATTTTCTATTTCTTCCTGGTTCAGTCTTGGAAGGTATACCTTTCTAAACATTTCTTCCAGGTTGTCCATTTTATTGGCATAGGGTTGCTTGTAGTAGTCTCTTAGGATGTTTTGTATTTCTGTGGTGTCTGTTGTAACTTCTCCTATTTCATTTCTAATTTTATTGATTTGAGTCCTCTCCCTCTTTTTGTTGATGAGTCTGGCTAATGGTTTATCAATTTTGTTTATCTTCTCAAAGAACCAGCTTTTAGTTTTATTGATCTTTGCTATTGTTTTCTTTGTTTCTATTTCATTTATTTCTGCTGTGATCATTATGATTTCTTTCCTTCTGCTAACTTTGGGTTTTGTTTGTTCTTCTTTCTCTAGTTCCTTAGGTGTAAGGTTAGATTGTTTATTTGAGATTCTTCTTGTTTCTTGAGGTAGGCTTGTATAGTTATAAACTTCCCTCTTAGAACTGCTTTTGCTGCATCCCATAGGTTTTGGATTGTTGTGTTGTCATTGTCATTTGTCTCTAGGTATTTTTTGATTTCCTCTTTGATTTCTTCAGTGATCTCTTGGTTATTTAGTAACATATTGTTTAGCCTCCATGTGTTTCTGTTTTTTACGTTTTTTTCCCTGTAATTCATTTCTAATCTCATAGCGTTGTGGTCAGAAAAGATGCTTGATATGATTTCAATTTTCTTAAATTTACTGAGGCTTGATTTGTGACCCAAGATGTGATCTATCTTGGAGAATGTTCCTTGCACACTTGAGAAGAAAGTGTAATCTGCTGTTTTGGGATGGAATGTCCTATAATTATCAATTAAATCTATCTGGTCTATTGTGTCATTTAAAGCTTCTGTTTCCTTATATATTTCATTTTGGATGATCTGTTCATTGGTGTAAGTGAGGTGTTAAATTCCCCCACTATTATTGTGTTACTGTTGATTTCCTCTTTTATAGCTGTTAGCAGTTGCCTTATGTATTGAGGTGCTCCTATGTCAGTGCATATATATTTATAATTGTTATATCTTCTTCTTGGATTGATCCCTTGATCATTATGCAGTGTCCTTCCTTGTCTCTTGTAGCATTCTTTATTTTAAAGTCTATTTCATCTGATATGTGTATTGCTACTCCAGCTGTCTTTTGATTTCCATTTGCATGGAATATCTTTTTCCATCCCCTCACTTCCAGTCTGTATGTGCCCCTAGGTCTGAAGTGGGTCTCTTTTGGACAGCATATATATGGGTCTTGTTTTTGTATCCATTCAGCAAGCCTGTGTCTTTTTGTTGGAGCATTTAATCCATTCATGTTTAAGGTAATTATCTGTATGTATGTTCCTATTACCATTTTCTTAATTGTTTTGGGTTTGTTTTTGTAGGTCCTTTCTTCTCTTGTGTTTCCCACTTAGAGAAGTTCCTTTAGCATTTGTTGTAGAGCTGGTTTGGTGGTGCTGAATCCTCTTAGCTTTTGCTTGTCTGTAAAGCTTTTGATTTCTCCATTGAATCTGAATGAGATCCTTGCCAGGTAGAGTAATCTTGGTTGTAGTTTCTTCCTTTTCATCACTTTAAATATGTCATGCCACTCCCTTCTGGCCTGTAGAGTTTCTGCTGAGAAATCAGCTGTTAACCTTATGGGAGTTCCCTTTTATGTTATTTGTCATTTTTCCCTTGCTGCCTTCAACAATTTTTCTTTGTCTTTAATTTTTGCCAATTTGATTACTATGTGTCTTGGCGTGTTTCTCCTTGGGTTTATCCTGTATGGGACTCTCTGCACTTCCTGGACTTGGGTGGCTATTTCCTTTCCCATGTTAGGGAAGTTTTTGACTATAATCTCTTCAAATATTTTCTTGTGTCTTTTCTGTCTCTCTTCTCCTTCTGGGACCCCTATAATGCGAATGTTGCTGCATTTAATGTTGTTCCAGAGGTCTCTTAGGCTGTCTTCATTTCTTTTCATTCTTTTTTCTTTATTCTGTTCCACAGCAGTGAATTCCACCATTCTGTCTTCCAGGTCACTTATACTTTCTTCTGCCTCAGTTATTCTGCTGTTGATTCCTTCTAGTGTATTTTTCACTTCAGTTATTGTATTTTTCATCTCTGTTTGTTTGTTCTTTAATTCTTCTATGTTTTTTTTAAACGTTTCTTGCATCTTCTCGATCTTTGCCTCCAGTCTTTTTCCGAGGTCCTGGATCATCTTCACTATCATTATTCTGAATTCTTTTTCTGGAAGGTTGCCTATCTCCACTTCATTTAGTTGGTTTTCTGGGGTTTTATCTTGTTCCTTCATCTGGTTTATAGCCCTCTGCCTTTTCATCTTGTCTATCTTTCTGTGACTGTCGTTTTTGTTCCACAGGCTGCAGGATTGTAGTTCTTCTTCCTTCTGCTGTCTGCCTTCTGGTGGATAAGGCTATCTAAGAGGCTTGAGCAAGCTTCCTCCAACATATGAATTTTGGAGAGACACAATTCAGCCTTATAACGTGTACCAAATGAATTGACATCACACTGAACACTTGGTAGTGTAAAGAACTGACATGCCTGTTCCTTGTCTCCAAGGAGCTTACAAATGAGTGTGACATATAGTGCCTATAGATCCCTATAATAAAGTATCCTTCACAGAGCACTAGAACGTACATGTTAGAGGACTACAACTGATTGAATAACCAAGTCAATGAAATCAAAGGAGACACAAAGAACATGTGACATTTGACCTGTGACTTGAAACATGATCAGGAATTCACTAAAAAGGGAGGTATTATGAAGACTATGTCTGAGGGGACCATGGCAGCCTGGCAACAGCATAGACATTTCAGAGAGACTTAGTCAAGGCTTAAGATATCCCCAGGCACAAGCAGTGAATTAATACAAATGTCACTAAAACTGCAACATCTAAGAGCTATAATATATTCCAGAAAATGAAGGGAAATCCTATATTATGTATAAAATTCAACTTTAAGGTTTGGTCTTCATGGATTTTTGTACCAAGCTATTGCTCCAACCTTGGAGTCTTAAAACAGTATTCAAAATTTGACATTGGGAATTCCTGATCCCCCAGGAGCTTGGGACAGAGATGCATTTAAATCATAATTAGGATACAAGCTAAAACAATCACACATATGTGGGAAGGTGGCTTTATGTACACAATGGACTTATCTACCAGGGACTCTCATCACATTTAGATGCGATTCAGGAATTTTTGTGACATTTTCTCTCTCGTTCATCTTAGAAAACTTAAGATTTGACTGCCTCATTAACCAGAAAAATAATTCTTTTAGTAGGAATGGTGGATATGACCATCTTATGTGACTGTAAATTTTGTAAAATCATCAACTAAGGACATACTCATCTTTTTAGGTTAATCTATAACAACTCAGTTTATTTCTCTGGCCAAGGTCAATCATACAGTCCTTGGAATGCTATTGGTGTAGCTTAAATGGAATTCACAGAAGTGGAAAAGAATAAGCTTCCTATTGATACGTGATTTACATCTGATTCCTGACTTAACAGTGCTCATTAATTCACACATTCTAGCTCAATCTCTCAAAAACCACAGTATTTATTTGTAGCACACCTTGTGTTGTAACACCCTGAAAAACAAAAAAAACTGGTTACTAATTCTAGACAAGGAGGTACCTAATTAGGTACCTATTAGGTGTCTATTAGGTACCTATTATGTACCTAATTAGGTGTCTATTCTGAGGTGTGAAATCCCTAATTGTGTGCCTATCCTTGTATCCATTCAATCCATAGATAATAATAACTAGAAAGATCTTCTCGCCAGAACTCTGTGAGGTGACAAATAATAGGTTGAGAATAACTGAGACCACCGTGTCCACAAAGATTCAAGCACAACAAACAAATAAGGATATACAATAGATTCTGATATTAGTCTCCATGTCCCTTTTAAAAAATACTGTGACTAAGGAAAAAGTTTTGATGCTGGGTGTCTTCTGTTTTCCCGGTCCCAAGCCATCTAAGTGAGATGCAAGCTTCTTGCTTCAGAACCTTTTACTGAAGTCTTAGATTTTGTAGATGTACTTGCTCAAAAATGGAACTTTTGATTATTGGGTGTCTATCAGCTGATTTTTTCAGGATAGCTTGCTTTCATTTAGTAAATTCAGCAAACTAATACATATGATGGTATGGTACCGTGGTGCTCTTTGTCTCACCCAGCCCAGTGGACCTGGTTCTCATAGACCTGGCAACAAGGTTAGATAAACAAAGAATAAGAGAGAGTTGTAGCAATGAGGGGCAAAGGATGACAGTTGCTGAAAACCATCTTTAAGATCTGACATTTTTTATGTGCCTCATTAAACGTGTCACCGGAAGTATACCACAACTTCAGTATTTAAATGTCTTGCCCAAAGTGAAGGGCCTATCTCAGCACTAAGGCTTAGTATACATTGTATTCAGCAAGCACAGACTTATTTTCTTTAACTTTAGATATAAATTATGATGACTTACATAAAAAGAAGCATTCCAAATTTTTTTTTTTTTTTTTTTTTTTTTGTGGTACACAGGCCTCTCACTGTTGTGGCCTCTCCCGTTGCGGAGCACAGGCTCCAGACGCGCAGGCTCAGAAGCCATGTCTCACAGGCCTAGCTTCTCCGCGGCATGTGGGATCTTCCCAAACCGGGGCACGAACCCGTGTCCCCTGCATCAGCAGGCAGACTCTCAACTACTGCGCCACCAGGGAAGCCCCCAAATATTTTTTATGTTAGCAGAAAATCCTACCATCACCTAGCTAGTCTCTAATTGTCCAAACACAGGACATTTTAAAATGTTAACAATATTAATGGTATTTTGAATGCAATATAAATATTGTACACACATGTATATGCATACAGATAATTATGTATTTTAAATAGTAACAATAGTTATTGATCAGAAGAATAATGCTATCTTGCTAATTAACCAATTTCCAGAAATATGGGGATTTTATTTTTTTCATTTACAATGTTACTAAAAATGATTAGAGATTAGTGCTACTTAACCACTAAGTAGTCAAATCAACTATTTGAGAACATGGAATAGAAAATGTAATAACATCCCAACTACATGTGTAAATGTTTTTCTGATTTGTGCTATTATCCATTTTTTGCACCCATTATTCTAAAGTTGCATTTTCACTTAAAAAATAAAAGAAGAAAAATGTGCAAATGGGTAAGCTGAATTAAAGGAATGATACGATTGGGAAAGTTTCTAGTTACTAGGGAAACCAGATTCTTTGTATGCCTATTTAAATGGCCTTTTTCTTGGTAAACTGAGACTGCTCTTGTGACATTTAGTAAAAAAAATAAAAGTTGAAATTACAATAGGTAAATACACATGTATTAAATAAAAAGTACAAAGTTGTACTTACAAGCTATGAGCATTTATAGTCAGTCAGCACATTGATTAAATTATCTCATTGTTATTCATACAGATAATACTAGTGGGCATAGTCAATAATACTAGTGGACATAGTAGATCATACTAGTGGGCAAAGATAACACTACTGAGCACAGCTGAAAATATCAAAGCATTATTAGATGTTATTTTATATCAAAAATGGGTAAAATTTATTTTTTTCAAATGGCAAATATTTCTGAGTACCTATTGTGTGTAGGCACAAAATTAACTGTGATGTTCATGATTAATATTGCAATTTACAGGACCTTCTTTACAACAGCTACTCACTATCAAATAAAGTACAGCATAGAAGAATTCAGGGCCATATAAAACCATATAGGCATCACCCCTTAAAGCACAGTTAACTGTTGTCATTCTTATTTTACAGGCAAGAAAGCAGATGGTCAGAAGGATTAAATACCTTAACTAAGGGTCCCTCTAATCATTTTATGTATTTTAGATATTTTTGCAACTAAACTGTATGACTTTGGAGAGTATGAAGAATGACTTACACTGAAAAAAAAAAACAAGAAAAGACATCACAATAATATTCAACAATTTGTTGCCGTTATAGTTATGACATAAGTTGTGGCTTCTGATAGTGTGTCTCCTCTGACAGTTGCATCACAGATTCAGTCTTGTCCATTCAAGACTGGAACTAGCTATGATCTGTTGCTTCTTCTCCTCCCTTAATTCCCTTCACATCTCCTATCCACTTTGTCTAGCTCATCCTGTTTGATTTGAATACATAACTAACACATATAATCATTTGCTATACTTTTATTTTTCAGACTTTTACTTATTAAAAGAAATTGCAGAGTTTCACATTACATAGGTCTGCTCTCAGAAGTTTCAAGCAATAAATAATTCCCTCCTAGTGTTCTCTCCCCTTTTGCCCTAAGATTCTTCATTCTCAGGGTGATGCATCTTCTGCCTGATCCATAAAATTCTCTCCAAGCCAAGGATGGACTTCATTTGAATTCTTCACCTGAGATAAATGTTGTTTACATTGATAATTCGGGTTTTCTTGTGAAGAAAAAAGCTTTGTATGATTTGAGGATCATTATTGTTACACTCTATTCAAATGAAGTCTTACAATTATCAAATTAGATTTGGGGGAAGAAAGTAAAGGTCAGTCCATTTAGAACCGAGGCATCTGGGTCTGTTTGACTGACTTCAGTTTCAGCTCAAATGGACCAAGGTTCTAGTATATTAGATCTCTAGAGCTTATTTACTAATTATCACTACAATACAATCATACAACAACATACAAATGTATCAAATTAAAATGTTGTGCACCTTAACTTTGCACAACATTAAATGTCAAATATATTTCAATTAAAAGTAATAAATAAAAATTTTTAAATTTCTTCTGTGTGAGGGGTAAATTGTTTCTACCTGAGAAAAAAGAAAAGACTAGAGAAAAGAAAACAAAAAGAAAAAAGAGAAGAAAGTAATAAAAAAGAAAGCCAGCGGTAGGTCATTCATACAGTGAAAAAATTGGCCTTATGTGGTAGAATTATTTCTCTCTTTTTGCTGTGTGACTTGTCAAGAATAAAAGGAGTTGTGAACAAGGAACTTGAAGGAAAAGAGAGAAACTTTTCTAAGAATAACTTGTAATCAGGAAATTGTCATGTTTTTTCTCCGTGAGTGGAAGGATTTGGCACACTGAAATATTATTCTGGTATGCAGAAGGATTTGACAAAAAATTTGACAATTCAAGGTGAGCTGGGAAGGAAAATGGAGAAAATTAAATTCTATAAAGCAGTAATTACTTAAAATATAATTTTCAATAGTAGTGTATTTTAAACATGTTTGCCCTTCTGCATAATTTTCTGTAACTGATTCATTCTTCTTATAACTGCAGTATTTTAATACTATGATCATTTCTTAAATAAAGAATTATGATATGTTTTTCCAAACAATAATTAAGGGGTTAATTATTATGTTTCAGTTAGTTACTATGGGAGTGTAGTTGCTATACCTGGATGTTATGGTAAAAAATGTTTTGTCCAACCCCCAATAGCAAACCCTAATTATGGAACAATCAGAGTGGCATAAACTGCCTCATGGGTACCAATTATTCAAATACAAGACTGGGAAGTAAAAACAAACATTACACGGATCAAGTTCTGTTCTAAAGCTGAAAATGTATATGGTACAGAAAAATTGCTGTGCAGTACCTAAAAGCAGCAGAAATACTGAGCATTCCTGTCCTCCAATGGTGTCATATTACTGCACCTGTAGCATTTACTTAACCACTACTTGGGCATTTATGTAAACGCTAATACTACTTCAGCATTTACTTGACCTTGACCCTTAAAGTGTCAAGGTCAAGTTAGGAGAGATGTATTTCTACAGCTATTAACATCTAATTAATGTTCAATGAACTTTGAATTACTTGTAGGAAATATTTTCTCATAAGAAAAAGAATACTGTTTTTTTTCTTTTTTTTTTTTAGTGGATGTGTGTGGCACAAGACATGTGCTAGTAAAACGGAAGACATTTTCTAGATAAAGGTAGCAGATTTAAGCATGGACAAATGTTCTGTGTCTCAAATATGACATGATACTATGAAAGATACTAGAGAGTTTTGAGGGAGTGGTCATGGGTAACAGTAAAATTATTACTGGAGCCTTACAACATACTTTGTTTAAAATTGTCAAAATCATTGGCAAAGAGTAAAGGTCCTAAGATCCTTCTGATTGTTGAAACATTGCTTTGTGCCTCAGACTTTAAAAAGTACCATTTTTTGTGAACCATGAAGTGCTTTACACATAAACTACAATTAACAGTAACAACAATCCAAGGATAATTTTTCTTAGTTCACAGATGTAGAAAACTTCCCGGGGTTTTCACATAACTAGAGTCATAGCCATGTGCCTGGAGACAGAGATCAATTTTTCATTCTTTCCCCAGAGACCTGATACAATGAGGTCTGGTAAATTCCTTCATGTTCCACATCAATCAACTCCTTGCCTGTAATTTTTTTTTTTTTTTTTTTCTGGTATGCGGGCCTCTCACTGTTGTGGCCTCACCCATTGCGGAGCACAGGCTCCGGACGCGCAGGCTCAGCAGCCATGGCTCACGGGCCCAGCCACTCCGCGGTGTGTGGGATCTTCCCGGACCAGGACACAAACCCGTGTCCCCTGCACCGGTAGGCGGACTCTCAACCACTGCGACACCAGGGAAGCCCCCTTGCCTATAATTTTGTCTTATGGTATTGTAACAGGGAAGAGCCAAATCCGACTCCATGTTGGATCTGTTTCTTTTACTTTAACCTTTGCTTTCCGCTGCTGTGGTTCACTAAAAGGATACTGTCTGTACATAATGGCCTGCTCAGGGAACCCTGCCCCTTTGCCTGAATGTTAAATGGAAGTTCCTTTGTTCAGGGAAGTATCCTGACCCTGTCCACCTGTGGATGGCTGCAAGAAAGAAGAAATTAACACATCCCCTCCCCGAGGCTGGCCATTCCAGAGGATATTTACAAAATTTACGGCCTTCTTACTTTACTTCCTCATCTCCTCCTCATCTTTGTTCTGTAAAAGAAACTGGCATCCAAACCCCGATAAGATGGGGGTTTTTCGGAAACATTAGTCTGCCATCTTCTCAGTCTGCCGGCTTTCCAAATAAAGTCGTACTCCTTGCCTCTACACCTCGTCTCCCGATTTATTGGCCTGTCCTGTGATGAGCAGAGCGAGCTTGGACTCGGTAACAGTATCACCTTTAAGTATTAATCATAGTGATCTCTGTTTTCAGGAACCTCCCATCCATCCACCCAGTACTCTACATCCTCCTGATCTCTCGACCCAGGTTTTTACTGGGAGGTCTGCACCTTTGGTAGAGCTTCTCAGTTCTGGGAGCTCATTTAACTTCTCTAGGAAAGATTATGGTTACTAGTGGAGGGTATAATTCTGTGTCTGTGGAAGCGTACGTAGCTGTCTGCTGCTACTCCTACAGCTTTCCATTCTGAAGCATATAAATGTTTAGAATGTTTAGTTTCAATTGAGACTAACTAATTTTTGGTGTAGTAACCTAAAAAACTGAGGAACTGGTTATTGCTATTGGAGACTCATAAGTATGTATTAATTTTTTTTCCATTATTCTGAAAATTAAGTTACCTTGGACAGAAACACTTTGCCACTTGGTGGGATTCTTAAGTTGGTAGTAGCATCCTTGGGAATTCATTTGTATCTCCAAGAAAAGTGTCGGGGAGGAAGAAATATCCCTCTGCTCTTCCAGGTTCTTCTGGTTGGTCTAAGAATTAACTTGACATGAAATAGATTAACAAGAGAAAATCAAACAAAATTTTAATAATATGTATACATGGAAGAGACCCAGGAAAACTGAGTGACTCGTCAAAATGGCTGAAATCCATGGATGGACCTAGAGTCTGTCATACAGAATGAAGTAAGTCAGAAAAAGAAAAACAAATACCGTATGCTAATGCATATACATGGAAACTAAAAAAAAAACATGGTACTGATGAACCTACTGGTAGGGCAGGAATAAAGATGCAGACATAGAGAATGGACTTGAGGACGTGGGGAGGGGGAAGAGTAAGCTGGGATGAAGTGAGAGAGTGGCATGGACATATATACACTACCAAATGTAAAATAGATAGCTAGTGGGAAGCAGCTGCATAGCACAGGGAGATCAGCTCAGTGCTTTGTGACCACCTAGAGGGGTGGGATAGGGAGGGTGGAGGGAGAGGCAAGAGGGAGGGGATATGGGGATGTATGTATGTGTATAGCTGATTCACTTTGTTGTACAATAGAACTAACAGCATTGTGAAACAATTATACTGCAATAAAGATATGTATATAAAAATACCATCTTCAGCTAAAAACAAAAGAGGGTGTTGGGGGTAGTGGTCTGGGACTTCAAAGGAGGGAAAGTCAATTCCTGTGGAGATTAAAAGCAAATGTTTGGTAAACAAATATTTGCTGGGCCTGCAGAGACAATGGGACACAGAGTGGGCTCTGATCTCTAGGCCCTGCTGAGTTTCCCTCACCACTCTCAGCCCTATTCTTTACACATATCTGTGGTGGTAGCTCTATTCTGGGAATCGGCCCTCTATTTAAATTCTCTTAGGCGGTTAAGGAGAAGGTCACAGTTTCTTCCTGAGTCTTTTGGGCCTTGATTGTTTTCAGCTTGAAATAATCTGCACGGCCAAGAGACATTTTGGGGTGGCAAGTTTTGCTCCCCTTTGAAAAGGAAATATTGTTTTGCTCCTGAAATTTTACGAGTAATTTTCTTACCAGTGGAAAGAGAAGTATAGTCATACAGACTGGTTGTACTATCCTTTCTTTTCTATTTCCCACCTGACCAACATTAAGAAAGTTACCTAACATCTCTAAAGTTCAGATTCAACATCTGTAAAATGATCTCTCCCACACAGGATTAAATGATGGATGATATATGAATGAGTCTAGTACAGGCACTGTCATACCCTTTTTATAAATGCATCTACAGTTAACAATTAATATGTTATTATACCTTTTTGACTAACCTTATTATTCCAGAGAGATGGAAAGTTTATGGATAGCAATCCATGTCTCAAAACTCTTTAACATCTCATGGGACACTGGGATACTGCTGGGTATAACGTAGGCACTGATAAACTCCCAGTAATTGGCAAGTTCAAGCAGAAGACATCATAACAACTCAGAGTCTCCTAATCCCTCATGTATACCATTACTTTCTTCTGCATCACTTCCGTGGACTCCTGGGAAATGTCAAAGAAGTTACTGGGCTATTCATACGGGAAAGAAATTATAAGAAAAACTTGGAAGGGGAGAATTTGGAGAGTTGAAGTGACCAGCAGTTTAGGCTAACACTGTCAGTTCCTGTAGGAATAAACAAAAAAGAATCAGGTGTTTAAAACTTCCAAGATTAAAAACAAAAAAAGCCTCCAAGAGACTAAAAAGGGTGATGGAAGGGCACCCCCAAGATCAATTTTCAAGTATCACATAAATGTGCCCAGTACAACCTCAGCTCTGAAACAAGAGGCTTCTAGGGGCACAAAATGACAGTCTTTTCCCTCAAAACCTTTTTTTTCCCTTATTAGTCATATTCTTCAATTATCCTCATAAAAGCTGGTAATAGTAATCCCATTCTGAAAAAAAATAGTATTAATGGCAACATATTTTAAAAGAAATGGAGAATCTGAGGAACACTGATATTGCTTTCCTTCTTCAAGGTCACTGAAAAGTTGAGACTAGAACCCAAATGGTTTCAGGTTTCTAGGTCAAATTTTCCATTATCTGTTTCAGTATAAGCATTAGTTTGGATGAAATTAGTACTAGAAAAGCAATTGCAAGATTTAAAAATATCCTTAAAATTTTGAATATATATGTATACACACAAATATACACTTATATATACATATATACACACATCTATATACATATACACACAAGTATATACATACATATATGTACACACATGCATAAATATATGATTAAAAGGGAATCAATTATGAGTTTCCATAATAAATATAATAATCAGGTATAGAAAAATAATAGCCACTCTAAATCATATGGTGTCAGTATTCACTACTGTTTAAGTAGGTGCTACTATTCCAATGAGTTATTTCATAGCAAGTACACTCCACTGATTTAATTTTTGCATATTTGTTTCAAAAATAAGTTTATAAAAAAGGAAAAATAATCAAGTTACATACAAAACTTTTTTCATACTAAAAAACAAAAATGTGTTTTAAATTAGCTGTTTTTCAAAAATGTTTCATTTTATTTTAGAATCAATCCAATTTACAGCAAACCACCCTTAGCAAACTTATGAATATGACAAATTGTATTTTTATATAGGTGATTGTTGTTTGATATATTTAAAATCACCTTCAACTATGCTCCTTTAAACAGGAAAAAGTCATAAAGTATGTGAATCATAAATCAACTATAAATTATAATTTCCCTTGGCATGTCACAATCTCAGTTTTCCCACTTTTTCTTCCCCAGGAGAAGGTGACACAAATATAAGGAGAAGATTATCTCTCCTCTGAGGCTCGGTGACTACCACATGCTCACACCACCACCATGTCTTTAAGGGCCTCAAGTTCATGTATGTACATAATGACCAAGCATCCTGGCTTACTGCATTCCTGAAGTTGGTGTAAGCTACACCTGACTGTGACCATAACAAGCTAGTTGACTTCTCTGGACCACTTTGAAAAAGTTCCCGAGGAGTTTTGGGGAAAGAAGTAAAAGGCAGACTGGGTTACTTAGTCCCCAAACTTTCCTCAAACCCTTCAAAATTCACCGTTCCTAACTGAGGACAGAGCTAATGTCTGCAGAGAACCATTTGCTCTCTGATTCAGGAGAACATCAAGAGAAACTTTCTGTTAACAGATGCTCTGCTGTTATAAATTCATCGCAAAGATAGCTAAAACCCTGAAAAAAAAAATGTAGGAAAATTGCTAGCTTCTAAGAAGATACATGAAGCCAAAAGAAACTCCTCATTTGACTGGACAAATTCCAAACACCAAGAGACATTCATTTTAATGAGTTGTCATGAGGTGCTAATAAGTATAGAGATCTGTGCAATGCCAAAATTTACCCTTCCTCCATAGTTCTTCTTTTTTCCAGAGCTTGTTCTGTTGGGGATACAAGTTCTCTCTTTTAGACAGTTGTTTTTCATCTCGTTTTGGTAAAAAAAAAATTCACTCCCCCAGAAAAAATAGTGTATCTCACAAACTATAACTTAGTTATAAAAATCTCAAACTTCTGCTCTATATTTTTTGCATAAAATTTACTTCTACTTTCTTCTTTTATGCTTTGAAACATAAATTTTATGACTACCCTTTTCCTATTTCCTATGTGAAAAACCAGACTATGTATTAAGATCCCCATGGAACTGAACTACATCCTTTGTGATTAAGTCCTGGAATTGCTTTGAATGTTGCCCATATCATTCTCACTCTTGGCTCTTTTAACCACTCAACAGCATTTTTTAAGCACTTAGGATGTGGAAAGCACTATGATGGAGTCAGTGAAGTGCTTGCACTTAGAGGAAGGCCAATCCTGCAGACCACCATTGAACTAAATCCAAGAGCATGAAAGGCATGCTTGTGCAGAATTCCAGTGGGAGACCAGAGCTCTTCCTGCTTCTGTCAAGTTGCCTCTGCATCCCTCCCTCCCCTCAACCCTCACCACATCTCCATTACTCTAGACCTTGGACCAACTGGACCAATCTAATTGTGTGCTTTACTCCTGTTCATCTCAGTCACCACAAAAGATCCAAGACTCCAAGGTCCTTCTTCATCTTAATCCACACCTGGCTCCATGGCTGCCTTTTCTGATTCTATCTCCCACTCTCCACCTCCTGAAACCTTTCATTCACTGTGCCCCTGAAACACTAAGCCAATAACCAGTCCTTTCCCTTAACCTCAGCAACTTCTCCCAAAGTCCCCAGCACATTCTTAACTTGACTGAAACCTGGCTGCCTCTGAAGGCACTGGTTGCCTTCCAGCCCTCTGAGCAGTGGCTGTTTGCCTCCCACTCTCCTTGTGCTATGGGGTCTGGAGCTGCAGTGAGTGTCCCCTTTGTTCCTCATCATTTCCAGAACTTTCTCTCTTGTCCACCGAAACTCCCAGCACTGAGTCATTTCATCAGACACTTTGCCTCCCTGCTGCCCACAGGACTCCACCTCCCTTTCTTGCCAGAAGAGTTTAGTTTCTGGCTACTGTCATTCTTTCCAATATCCCATTATAATTAAAACCCACATTGGTCATTCTTCCAACAACCTGGCCTCTCAATTCCCTGAATTCCTCTCTTCTAAAGATCTTTGTTTTTTTTTAAACATCTTTATTGGAGTATAATTGTTTCACAATGGTGCGTTAGTTTCTGCTGTATAACAAAGTGAATCAGCTATACACATACATACATTCCCATATCCCCTCCCTCTTGCCTCTCCCTCCACCCTCCCTATCCCACCCTTCTAGGTGGTCACAAAGCACCGAGCTGATCTCCCTGTGCTATGCGGCTGCTTCCCATTAGCTATCTATTTTACATTTGGTAGTGTATATATGTCCATGCCACTCTCTCACTTTGTCCCAGCTTACCCTTCCCCCTCCCCATATCCTCAAGTCCATTCTCTAGTAGGTCTGAGTCCTTATTTCCATCTTACCCCTAGGTTCTTCATGACCTTTTTTTTTTCCTTAGATTCCATATATATGGGTTAGCATACAGTATTTGTTTTTCTCTTTCTGACTTACTTCATTCTGTATGACAGACTCTAGGTCCATCCACCTCACTACAAATAACTTTGTTTCTTTTTATGGCTGAGTAATATTCCATCATATATATGTGCCACATCTTCTTTATCCATTCACAAAGATCTTCTCTTTAACCCCACCTTGCCAACTTATTCCCATGGTCATATCTTAAGGTTACATCAATTTCAATAATCCCCCAAACCCTGATCACTAACTCTTAACTTTTAGCCCACACTCTATATTAACTGAAGTCTAAGGTTATGGATTAAATGTTTGTCACACCCCAACCAACACCAACACCACCCACCACGCTCCTCTCCACCACACAGGGGAGAGTTTATATATATAACTCATATATTAAAGCCCTAACCTCTAATGCCATGGTATTTTAACTGAGCAGGACCCTATGGGGCCTTCCTGGGACAGACTCCCTACCCCTGGCCAACCTCCATGTCCTCCGCCTGCCTCTTGTTTGTAGAAATACTTTAACCTCCTAGGCCTTCCCCAAGTTCCAAAGAATAAACTTAATCAGAGAAGTGAGAAAATTCAGAAACAAAAGAAAACAGTCAAGCAAGACAAAATAAGAACAGTTTAGCCATTAAAAAAAAAAGTCAAGGATCTTTAGCTCCTTCTCAAGGGCTATAGATAATATTCTGAGCCATATCCTTTGCGCTGTTTTGCAGACACTGAAACCCTCACCAGGTAGAAGAAGGTAACTGCATGCTGCCCACAAGCATGTAGACCCCAGACTGGTTGGAACCAGAGGTTGATCCTGTTGACTCCTGGTTACCTCACCACCAACCAATCAGAAGAATTTCCACAAGCTGATCACACACTCTGCAACCCTCTCCCTCACACTGTCTTTAAAAACCTTTCCCTGAAACTTTCAGGAAAGTTCAGGTCTTTTAAGCACTAGCTGTCTGGACTCCTTGCTTGGTGCCTGCAATAAACGCTGCCCTCTCCTTCACCACAACCCAGTGGCAGTAGATTGGCTTTACTGCATACGGGTGAGTGGACCCAAGTTTGGTTCAGTAACAGTATTTGGAGTTGGGACTTTGAAAGGTAATTCGTTTTAGATGAGATCATGAGAGTAGGGCCCCATGATGGGGTTAGTGTACTTAGAAGAGGAGAGACCAGAGCTCTCTCTCTCTACCATGTGAGGACACAGCAAGAAGGAAGGCTGTTTACAAGCCAGGAAGAGAGATCTCACCAGAAACAGAATCTTCAGGCACCTTGATCTTGGACTTCCCAGGCTACAGAACTATGGGAAACAAATGTCTATTGTTTAAGCCACCTAGACTGTGCTTTTTCCTTATGGAGGTTCAAGCTGATTAAGACATCTAACAATTCTTCAAACCCACCAGGACCTATAATCTATTGATCCACCATGTTTTTACTTTTGCTCACCCATGATTTCCTCTTCTTTCCTTATGCAGCTTAAGTCCCACGTTTGTTTATCATAAACACTTGCCTGCATACACCTTTATCTCCCTTACTCATCCCCTGCTTTTGTCACCAGTTTCTTTCCTCCCATTCTTTCTTGAACCATTCACATCATGTTTTTGCCTCCACCACTCCATAGAAACTGTTCTTGTTTTTGTTTTTGTTTTGCGGTACACAGGCCTCTCACTGTTGTGTCCTCTCCCATTGCAGAACACAGGCTCCGGATGCGCAGGCTCAGTGGCCATGGCTCACGGGCCCAGCCACTCCACGGCATGTGGGATCTTCCCGGACCGGGGCACGAACCCATGTCCCCTACATCGGCAGGCAAACTCTCAACCACGGCACCACCAGGGAAGCCCAAAACTGTTCTTCTTGAGGTCACCATCATTGCCATTTTGCTAAATCTATTGGCCATTTCTGGGTCCTTATCTGTCATGATCCATCAGCAGAATTTGACAGAATAGATCATGACATTATTTTTGAAATACTTTCTTCTCTTGGCTTCCAGAACACCTAATTTGCTTTATTGTTATCAGATCTCTCTCCATCTCCTTTGCTATTTTTTCTGATCCTCAGTTTCAAAAGGATTTCCCCAGGGTGTATCTGTTGGACCTCTTCTATACACACTCCCCAGTTGATCTCATCCACCCTCATGTCTTCAAGTATCATCTATACACTGATGGCTTCCGATCTTACATCTGGAGCTCCAACTTCTTCCCTGAAATCCAAACCCACATCTCCAATTATCTGCTTGATATCTTTCAGAGCATATTTAGTAGACTTTTCAAATTTAACATGCTTGAAACTAAGCTTCTAATATTTTGCCAAAACCAACTCCTTCTGCAGCTTTCCCCATATCAGTTCATAGTAGCTCCATTCTTCCAGCACACAAGCCAAAAATAGGTAGTTATATTTGTCAGGATTTTTTTCTTCACCCTAGATGTCCATTCTGTCCAAATTTCCTGTCTGTTCTACCTACAGCATACATCCATAGTTTGACCATTTCTCATACCTCACTACCCACTTAGTCCAAGCCACTGTGATTTCTAGCCTGGTTTACTATAGTAGCTTCCTATTTAATCTCACTTCTTCCATCCTTTTCTCTCTATAGTCTATTTTCAACACAGTATCAAGATCAGCCTTATTAAAGCTGTAGCAGGCCAGGTCCTCCATTTACTCTAAAACCTCAAATGTCTTCACATCTCACTCAGAGTAAATAATAAAATTCTTATCACTTACAGGTTCATACACTGTCTGACTCCACGTTACCTCTCTTTCTGATTCTCCTACTCTTTCCTCTCTCACTCCTCTCTCCACTACGAAGGACTCAATGTTCTTCAGATGTACTTGAGATGCTACAGTCTCATCTCAAGGACTTTGTGTTTGCTCTTTTACCCACCTGAAACCCTCTTATTCTAGATATCTGCCTGGATATCTCCGTCCCTTCCTTTATGCAAAGTCTTCTCTCAGGGATGTCTTTTCTGGCCATCCTATATAAATTTCAATGCTGTCTCATATTTGTTTTCTGTGTTACCTCAGATTAGGGCACTTGACTTGCTTTCAGCAGGAGCAACCCTAGCAAGGGTGATGCTATTTACATGGTAATTGATCCAGGTTGCAGTGGTTGCTGTAGATCCAGGAACCCATTGCAACAGGAACTCCCAGTCCCTCCTGTTGCTCATGGCTACTGTCCATCAACATCTTGCCTTTTTCCCTCTTCATACACTTCTTACTCCCTACCTTGCAACTTCTATTCAGCCACTAAAGCCAGAGACAGCACAGGAGCTGGTCAGTATGCTGCAGGCACAATCTTAAGCCATCAGCTAACTTCCTCTCCCTTTTTCCTCCCTGACATACTGCTCAAAGACACAGTAGCTTCAATTATGCCCTCTGAAGAGGTGCAGGGAGAGCAAATGACTGCTTATACACAAACAGTGGCAAGTGTGGTAACAGTTTCTTATATTTGCTCTCCTAGAATGGTCCATGTTATTGATATTTTCCAAAAGCATCATTCTCAGTGCATTAGTCTCCTGGTTTAAAACTTGTCCATAGTTCCCCTTTGCCTATAGAATAAACCACTAGGTTCCTAAGGTAGTATTAAAGTGTGGTAACAATCTGAAGTCTTGTCTCTTGCTTGCCCTATGTTCCAGCCAAAATAAACCAATCACCATCCCTAAGCTACATCCAAAATTTCCTAACTATGTGTCTTGGCTCAGAATTTCACCTCCTCCAGGAGCCCTAAGGCCCTCATTTCTTCCTATCAAAATTCTTTCTATATTTTCATGACCCAGATCAAATGTTACTTCTTTCTTGAAGACTTCCTTGCTCCTCCCCAAATAAATGATTCACAGTTCCCTGTGTGACAACTTATCCTGGTATTCTTATTATTTGTGCATTCATTTCTAATTGCTCCTTAAAGTAGTATTATCTATCTCTGTCTCCCCTGCAGTAACTAATTAAATGATATGAACGATTATATTTGCTCAAAAAAATGTTAACTCTAATCAAATAGCAGGGCAAGCTATCTGGCAATACCCAAAGAGACCAGTGTGTTCTAGACAGTATGAAACCCAGGAATGCCACAGAGAATTAGAAAAGAGCAATCGACCTGGGGTCGGGTTGAATGAATCTTGAGTCTGCCATTTAACAACCGTGCAGTCTGGGGCAAGTTTTCTTTCTTTTTTTCTTTTTTTTTTAAATTTTTTTGAATCTCTGGCCCCTCTTACTACATGTAGTGAATATATAATTTTTTTAGTTTTCACTGGAGTATAGTTGCTTTACAATGTTGTGTTAGTTTCTACTGTATAGCAAAGTCAATCAGATATACGTATACATATATCCCCTCTTTTTTGGATTTCCTTCCCATTTAGGTCACCACAGAGCACTGAGTAGAGTTCCCTGTGAAACATACAGTAGGTTACTTGTAGTGAATATAAACGTAGATACCACATGTAGATAATCGTATCTACCACATATGGTTGCTTTGAGGGTTGTGTGCTTTTTAGAGTACCTGGCCTAAAGTCAAAGATTTGATTCAGAGTCCAGAGTGCTCACCATTCCACTGTGGAACCGCTACGGGAGGCCTGATTCAAAGCCCAGGTCTCCCAGAGGTGAGAGTTTGGCTTGTGCAACGGTAGCCCTTATAGTCTCAGAGTTTTCATTATAAAATTATAGAGCTTGACTTGATGTCCTTAAACATTTTTTAATTTTATTGAGGTGTGGTTAGTTTACAATGTTGTTTTGGTTTCTTCTGTGCAGCAGTGTGACTCAGTTGTACATATATATGTATGTTCCTTTTCATATCCTTTTCCATTATGGTTTATTGAATACAATTCTGCAAAACAGTGCATCTTCAGGCTAGATGAGCCTTTACCAAACTGTATTTCCTGAAACAATGGCTCCATGAGCTGCTCTGTGAAAAATGTTTGATCATCAAATAATTTTGGGAAATTCTGAATTCTAAAACATAAAATAAAATAAGGTACCTGGACTAGAACCCCAATCCTCATGTCCTGATTCTGCATTCTCAGCACCAAAGGCCCAGGTCTCTCTGTGTTACCTCTGAGGAAGCAGCCTTAGGTAACAAAGGTGATGACACACAGAGGCTCTTCCCCTGTTGGACAGGGAATGAGCCATGCTGGCTGGTGAGGCCCCAGGCAGTGTCTTTTCTCCAGACCCACAGGGGCCTCATGTCACAGGACTGATCAGTGACAGCAGAGGGTGGCTTGAGTGTGAGAAGCCCTTCTTATCTCTCCCCGTTCAGTTCTATGTAGAACCGTATGTCCTGTGAGACGTGGAGACGAAAAAAAGAGGATGTGGCTTTTGAGACAATCAACTGAGCAGAGAGTGTGGAAAATAAACCCTCAGAAAGAGGAGGGTGACATAACCATGTTTTCCATGTTTATTTCTCTCAAAATGGCTAAACACTCAGAGAATTATGCAGAATTTCTGGGAGACAAAAAGAAACTGAATAATGCTGGTACAGAGTATGAAGTAGAATGAAAAGAGGAAGGAGTTATTTCCTTATCTGTAAGAAGAATAACATTAGACCTGCTTTTGCTTTCGATAATAATGTTAATATGCCAATATAAATGCATCTTGTCTTCAAACTTGAGATTTCATGTCATAGTGACAGAAGTTTAAGCAGTGTTTATAATTATACAAAATTGCATGGCTGAGAGTGGAAAGAGCTAAGGCAGACTTCACCAACAACACAGAAACTATGCATTAGGAATCAATGCAAACCTCATGAAATAGAGCATTTCACACACAAGCACGCATGAACCCAGCCCACTGATGATATGCTATTAATGGCATGGTAAAGAACTGTGTCATTTTGTTTTGAATAAAAAACCACTTCTGTTATTAAACCTCAAAGATGTCATTTTAAGCGAAAAGAATACTGTATTAAAGCAACTCAGGTAACCCTAAAATTCACTTCCTGAAACAAAGATTTTACCAAAAACAATTAACAGCACATTTCCCAAGTTACTTTCCTTTGTAAGGAAGAGGCTGACCTATGTGATTATGCTTTATAGACTCAAAAAGACCTGAATCTGTTGCCCAAGAATAATGTTTGAGTAGAGAGAGAAGCTTAAGTATTTTTATTATATTACATTTATACATAGTATATATATATATATGCACACCCATATACAGTCACTCCTCATTATCTGCAGGCGATTGGTTCCACGACCCACCAAGAATGCCAAAATCCATATATATATATGGAGGTATACTTATACCTCAGACTTGCTCAGCCATTGACTGATATGACATATAACTTATGCCCTATTTATCTTGTAATCCCAGCATTCAGAACAGTATATGGAATGTAGTAGGTGATACATAAATTTGTTCAATTGACCTGTAATCTTTACAGGTTAAGTACCATTTCAGGATTTAATAAATTCAAATATAGAAGATCTCTTAACAAAATAACATCAAAAATTCAGAAAGCTGACCCTGCCAAGGAAGAAAGAATTATATTCTTTTCTAAAGGAACAAAGTCTTATGAGAGGGCTAGGTAAAAAGCGAGTCCTAAATCTGCCATAAATAATCTTCTAATCTATTAATTTCTTGTTCAATAAAAACTAGCATCCAGAAAATATAGTTTTGCCACCCAAAGGTAATCTAGATTAATTCCTGATGAAACCAAGAGACAGAAGCCATACGTGAAGACCCTCAGTCAGTGTGCAGTGAGCCCCAGACCAGGTATCATGGAAGGACAGCAACACCAATGATCCCTCCACTGACTCACTCAAGGGGATGCCCAGTGGGAGTGCAGGTGTAGTCAGCACTAATGGGAATGGCTATAAAGGCAAAGTATTCACTCATCATTCAGTTTCTGTATATTTACTATGTTCCAAGTGGGATGCATTAATAATCCAAATTCTCTGTCATTAGAGTCTAGTGAGGGGACACAGGCAATGAAATATAAATGCAATCAATAGCTTAATTACATAGTGAATTAGAAGGTGATAATTGTTATGGAAAATAGAGCCGGTCAAGTGGAACCAGAAGGGAGGTAAGGATGGTTGCAAACATCAATATCATTGTGTGATCAAGTCAATGTGCTCAAGATGGCAGCCCTGTGAACAAGCACATAAAAGAGTAACAGACCTGGGGATGAACTAAGCGTTAAGAGGAAATGATTAACTAAAAGACATGAACATTTGGATATAGACGTACAGCTATAGCTGGAGGAACTGGAAAATCAACAGAAGAAAGAGTTAAAGAAAAATTGGAGAGCCTTGAAATAGTGAAACCTGGAGCTGGAACACTGTATAGGAAGGACGCCCTGAGTTGCATGTCAGGAAGGGTGTGTGCAATGGCTCTTATTTCCCCTAGTCAGGCTCCCAGGACAGAGGACAAGGCACTGCAGGGGACCATTTAAACATTCATTTTGGTTTATAGTCCTATCAATATTAATTGAATGCTTTGAAAATTATTGCAGAACTAACTGATATGTATTCTAGGAAGCCTGGATATGTCTGCACAGCATGATAATTAAAAGAGGAGCAAAATTAATACTGCTGAAGGCTAACCCTTCTAAAAGAAGTGTCAGCTGACTGTAGGGTGGAAGGTCAGTGGGTCTCAGGGCCCTGGGCTTCTATGGACTTTTTATATCTCTCCATCCATGTCCTTCATAGCAAGCAAGCGTAAATTCATCTGTTCTCTGCCTGGGCTGGTGTCCTCCATAATTTTTCTAGCAGTGTTCAAAGGTTAATTCTGTATCTATCATTGTGAGGCTCAGAGGACACTACAGTTACTATTTTCAATTGTCAGTGTGGTTATCACGGAGAAGGACAGAAGATGGTGTCTAAGGGAACCTGGAATCTACATCTTGTCAATGAGGCTCCCTTAAGACTAACTGCAAAACCATAACCGCCAACAGATCAAATGAAGGAAAGGTATATACTGATGTTTCTCTTTATTTTTGAGTATCACTTTCAGGGCCTAAGGGACAGAGATGCAATTAGCATCTGGACCATCAGACACCTGACTTATTTGTTATGTATTTGGGAAGGAGCTAAGTGTGGAAAGTTAGACACAGACCCATGCTTGATTTGTCACAATCCAGTGGGGGTGTTAAGAGTAAGCATGTGCCTACGAGTACAGAATACTACAGAAGAGCTATGTACAGAACATCAACAGTCATAAATGGAGAGAGTTATAATGTGATAGAGGACAGGAGAGAGAAAAATGAAACAGAAGGTGGTCTTGATACGACTTGGAGAATAACTAGTTTACCAGACAAATAGAGAACATTCCAGAGTTGTGTCATTTTTGTTTTGAATAAAAAAGACACATCTGCTACTAAACCTCAAAGATGTCTTTTTAAGCAAAAAGAACACTGTATTAAAGCAACTCAGGTGATCCTAAACTTTACTTTCAGAAACAAGGATTTTATCAAAAACAATTAATAGCACATTTCCCAAGTTATTTTCCTTTGTAAGGAAAGTGGCTGACCTATGTGATTATGCTTCATAGACTCAAAAAGACCTGAAGTAGTTGAGCAAGAATTAGGTTTGAGTAGAGAGAGAAGCTTAAGTATTTTTCTTGTATTACATTTATACACAGTTACGTATATACATACATATGTACTTGCACGTATATATATATGTATATATACACACTCATACACAGTTGCCCCTCATTATCTGCGGGGGATTTGCTCCAGGACCCACTGAGGATGCCAATGTGTGTATGTGGGGCAGGGAGATTTTAAGCACAGAGACCAGAAAATGCATGAGTGGAGAAAAGTTAAAGGGTTTAGTAAAACTGTTATTCATGTTTAGTTTCATTTCAAAAATGTTATATAAAGAGCTTTGAACAGATAGGTGTTTGAATTTTATTTTTAAATTAGTAAAATATTTTTGATACATGTTCAAAGACATTATGTGTAAGTGTTAATAATGTGTTTCTCCAAAATGAGCAAACTTGCAGAATTTGGAACAACAATGTTTAGCATTGAAGTTTTATATCTCACAGAGCCCCAGCTAGTTAGAGAATGAACTCTGCTCCAATCCATCTTGTCTCCCACTTAGTCTGGTTGATAAAAGGCCGGACATCAATCAGGAAAGAGCATAACTATCTAGTGCTTTAGGGAGAAATATGGACACCTTAGCAAGAACATGAAACCATTACGGAATAATTTGAGTTTGGATGAGCATAGGTCAAAAACATAATTTCTTGAAAAATGTCATTGGCATTGAAATCAGACTCTATATTGAAGGGGTATAGTTCCCTAAAAAGTTACAAACTTTCTTCCTTTGAAGATACCTTAAAAGCTATGCTGTTTAGATGCACAAAATCAAAGTGTTCGATACAAAACAATTTCAGTTGCATAACACACATGCCCAACAAATCCAGCTGTTCTCTGCCCTTCTCTGTAACCGGTGTCAGCATTAATCCAGTTAATCAAGGAAGGTGACCTCCAGCATCACAGAATCATTCCTCTTCTTCCTACAGCCCTCCTACCTCCAACCGAAGTCTCTCCTCCTTTCCATTCCTTTTCAGGGCATCATGTCCTGGTAAGCAAAGAAGGCAACGGATGTGGAAAGCAGATCAGTAAGATGGTTGAAAGCCATGTCTCTGGATTCTGTAAACGTGCATTTGAATCTTCATCTCCTGCTCACCCACCAGCCATGTGAACTTGAAAAGTGACACCATCCCTCTGAGGACGGGGATAAAAGTAAGCAGGTAAGGAAGATTTCATTTAGGCGATTTCAATGGGGATAGAACCTAAAGGAACTAACTCCACTGAAACAAAAGGCAGGAGGGTTTTTAAGCAGAGGATGAGCTGAAGGAAAAGCCTGGAGGACAGGCCTGATATTGATCAAAGGGATGCACTGAGCACACTGAGCTATTCCCAAGTTTGTCAGTGGTTTTCTCTGTAATTATGCCATCAATTTGTTAATTGGCACCCATCCAAGTTAAGCTCCTACCTCCCACACAGACGGGCGATAGGGACACAGAGGTACTTTCTTACTTGATGTTTAAGTTTCAAAGAGATGATTCTCAGGTCCTTGAGAAAGACATTTCCTGGGTTGTGAAACTGGGGAGAAGCTGGGCGAAGATTTACATTCCTGTCAAGTAGCAAAGAATTTACAGCTGCTAGTTTTCTAAATCAGTAACACACATGCTCTAAGAAAAGGTACATCAGGGGACTAGTGTCAGAAAGAAATCTGCCTAAAGTTTAGCCAAGTGGAGAAAAACATTAAGTCTGTCCTAGTCAAGGTTGTATCATTAGAACAGCTACAGACACAGACATTTCAGTCACTAGAGTTGCCGACTACAAGATCCCATTATTGAATTCCTGTTCTCATTTCCACAAAATCATCCACTGTTACGTGAACGTATTTGTGTGTGTATGTGTCTTTGTAAAGTACCACTTCAGACTTTGAAAGGATTGTTGCTGTTTTTCCTGCTAGCAAGGGACTGAACATTTATGTCCCCCCAAAAAATATGTAGGTTGAAACCTTAACCCTAATGTGATGGTATTTAGAGATGGCACCTTTTGGAGGTAATTAGGTCATGAGGGTAGAGCACATGATGGGATGACTGACCTTATAAGAAGAGGCCAGAGGCCTAGCTCCCTCATGTTTGGCCATGTGAGGATACAAGGCGGTCTTCAACTGGTAGAAGGCTCTGACCAGAACCCAATCCTGCAGGCACCCTGATCTGGCACTTTAGGCTCCAGAATGGTGAGGAATAAATGACTGTTGTTTAAAGCACCCAGTCTACTGTGCTGTAACAATGTTTTGTTACAGTATCCAGGGTAACTAAAACACTGCTATAAACTCCAATGTTGCCCGATTTACAGTTATCTTATCGTCAATATTATCATCAATATTATCATTAATGTTATCAGTAAGTGGGCTCCTCAAGTGGACTAACAGACTTCATTTATTAATGATCCACAGCAGAAATTTCAAGAACAGCAACAAACCTTCCACTGGATCCCCTCTCCTCTACTGAACCGGACCTGTGTCTGTGCATGTTGATTGTAAAAATCTCAATGGAATTTAGAAGGCTCTCCCTGGAGCATCACGGGTCTTGCATCTCATAAGGCTACATTCAATTAGCTTTCTAAAATTGAAAAGTCACTGCCAATTCTGTAATTTAAGTAATCGAGTCCCTGAGGAAAGAAGGGACACTGCAACGGGAGGGGAATGCAGTGCTTCTAGCTGGGCTATAATTTTGGCTCAGCCGATGCTCTAGAGATGAGATAAAGGTGATATCTGCCCTCTTGCTTCTCCAGAGAAGCCAGCAAGATTGTGACACCCTCAGTTCGAGAATACAGTCTCTTGGGTTCACAGAGCACAGAACGAAGCCAGCTGAGACTTCGATTGCTAACCTCATTTTCTACCTACTCAATAAGAAAAGTAATATACTCTGTCCTTCCAAATTAACCTTCTAAGTCATTAAAAAAAATAAATCTCATGAAGGCATATCTTCAATGTAATGACAAAATTAACTGGATAAGCATGAGGGAGATAGGTTCTCAAGATCATAAGAAAGAAATGAAAGGCAATATACCAGTGATATACTGATATATATACACACACATATATTTTTTCTTATAACCCCAGCTCATCATCAGTGGCAGTTAGAGACAGCACTTTTCACCCATTAACTAATTAATTCTCACTACATCCTTTTCAGAGATAACCATCTCCCCAGTCCTTTGTACCTACCCATGTGGAGAAAAAACTGGGTTTTCAAAACGTACTCTTAAAAAGGTAAGAACTGGAAATTGAACTAGATATTTATGTTTCCACCTGCTCATTGAAAATTCAGATTTTCATTTTAGGAGGTCTCCTGAAATTGGACTTTCCCAAAGCTTACCTTTTCAAAATCGTAAAAATTGACACCAACTGGGATGAACTGAAGCCACCAGGAAATAAGCTGCTTAATAACGATGCACAGAATTTTACAGAGTGTAGAGTTCCAATAGAACTTTAATCTGTATTACTCCTCTTTTTGAAAATAATAACTAACAAGCTGCTTGTCAATACAATAGGCTATATAAATCTTCTATTTTCTTGCCAGTTTTCTTCCCCAATAATAACAGCATTTAAACATCAATTATACCATCACTTTAAAAGAAGCAATAGCTGTGAGCAGTAAAGTTAGAACAGGTACACATTAGGTATGACTTTGGGGTCAAGATTTCACCTTGCCTAAAAATTGTTACCTTCAGATAATATCTACCAACTCTTGTAAGGTACTAGCTTTCCGTTAAGCATATAGAAATATGTAAATTATGTAAAAGTATCCAACTCTGCCTGGGCTACCAGATTTAGTTTCTATCCTAAGTCATAAACTTTATATTAATTTTATATAATTTTAAAAATTGGAATATAGTCACATCATTCAAAAATAGAAAAAAAAATTTAACATCTTTATAGAAGTATAATTGCTTCACAATGGTGTGTTAGTTTCTGCTTTATAACAAAATGAATCAGCTATACACATACATACATCCCCATACCCCTCCCTCTTGCCTCTCCCTCCACCCTCCCTATCCCACCACTCCAGGTCCTCACAAAGCTCCAAGCTGATCTCCCCGTGCTATGCGGCTGCTTCCCTCTAGCTATTTTACATTTGGTAGGGTATATATGTCCATACCACTCTCTCATTTCATCCCAGCTTACCCTTCCCCCTCCCCGTGTCCTCAAGTCCATTCTCTACATCTGCGTCTTTATTCCTGTCCTGCCCCTAGGTTCTTCATAAACATTTTTTTTTAGATTCCATATATGTGTATTAGCATATGGTATTTATTTTTCTCTTTCTGACTTATCTCACTCTGTATGACAAACTCTAGGTCTATCCACCTCACTACAAATAACTCAATTTTGTTTCTTTTTATGGCTGAGTAATATTCCATTGTATATATATGCCACATCTTCTTTATCCATTCATCCTTTGATGGACACTTAGGTTGCTTCCATGTCCTGGTTATTGTAAATAGAGTGGTAATGAACATTGTGGTACATGACTCTTTTTTAATTATGGCTTTCTCAGCATATATGCCCAGTAGTGGGATTGCTGGGTCATATGGTAGTTCTATTTTTAGTTTTTTAAGGAACCTCCATACTGTTTTCCATAGTAGCTGTATGAATTTACATTCACATCAACAGTTCAAGAGGGTTCCCTTTTCTCCACACCCTCTTCAGCATTTATTCTTTGTAGATTTTTTGATGATGGCCATTCTGACCTGTGTGTGGTGACGCCTCATTGTATTTTTGATTTGCATTTCTCTAATGATTAGTGATGTTGAGCATCCTTTCATGTGTTGTTGGCAATCTGTATATCTTCTTTGGAAAAATGTCTATTTAGGCCTTCTGTCCGTTATTGGATTGGGTTGTTTGTTTTTATGATATTGAGCTGCATGAGCTACTTGTAAATTTTGGAGATTAATCCATTGTCAGTTGCTTCATTTGCAAATATTTTCTCCCATTCTGAGGGTTATCTTTTTGTCCTGTTTATGGTGTCCTTTGCTGTGTAAAAGGTTTTAAGTTTCATTAGGTCCCATTTGTTTATTTTTGTTTTTATTTCCATTTCTGTAGGAGATGGGTCAAAAAGGATCTTGCTGTGATTTATGTCATAGAGTGTTCTTATGTTTTCCTCTAAGAGTTTTATACTGTCTGGCCTTACATTTAGGTCTACAATCCATTTTCAGTTTATTTTTGTGTATGGTGTTAGGGAGTGTTCTAATTTCATTGTTTCACATGTAGCTGTCCTGTTTTCCCAGCACCACTTATTGAAGAGGCTGTCTTTTCTCCATTGTATATTCTTGCCTCTTTTATCTAAAATAAGGTGACCATATGTGCAGGGGTTTATCTCTGGACTTTCTAACCTGTTCCATTGATCTATATTTCTGTTTTCATGCCAGTACCATACTGTCTTGATTACTATAGCTTTGTAGTACAGTCTGAAGTCCAGGAGCCTGATTCCTCCAGCTCTGTTTTTCCTTTCTCAAAATTGTTTTGGCTATTCGGGGCCTTTTGTGTTTCTATGCAAATTGTGAAATTTTTTTCTCTAGTTCTGTGATAAATGCCATTGGTAGTTTGATAGGGATTGCATTGAATCTGTAGATTGCTTTGGGTGCTATAGTCATTTTCACAAGGTTGATTCTTCCAACCCAAGAACATGATAAATCTCTCCATCTGTTTGTATCATCTTTAATTTCTTCCATCAGTGTCTTATAGTTTTCAGCCTACAGGTCTTTTGTCTCCCTAGGTAGGTTTATTCCTAGGTATTTTATTCTTTGTGTTGCAATGGTAAATGGGAGTGTTTCCTTAATTTCTATCTCATATTTTTCATTGTTAGCTTATAGGAATGCAAGAGATTTTTGTACATTAATTTTATATCCTGCTGCTTTACCAAATGCATTGATTAGTGCTAGTAGTTTTCTGATAGCGTCTTTAGGATTCTCTCTATATAGTATCATTTCATTTGCGAAAAGTGACAGCTTTACTTCATCTTTTCCAATTTAGAGTCCTTTTATTTCTTTTTCTTCTCTGATTGCCATGGCTAAAACTTCCAAAAATATGTTGAATAATAGTGGTGAGAGTGGGCAACATTGTCTTATTCCTGATCTTAGTGGAAATCGTTTCAATTTTTCACCATTGAGAATGATGTTGGCTGTGGGTTTGTCAGATATGGCCTCTATTATGTTGAGGTAAGTTCCCTCTATGCCTACTTTCTGGAGGGTTTTTATCATAACTGGGTGTTGAATTTTGTCGAAAGCTTTTTCTGCATCTATTGAGATGATCATACAGGTTTTATACTTCAATTTGTTAATATGGTGTATAACATTGATTGATTTGCATATATTGAAGAATCCTTGCATTCATAAACCCCACTTGATCAGGCTGCATGATCCTTTTATTGTGCTATTGGATTCTTTTTGTTAGTATTTTGTTGAGGATGTTTGTATCTATGTTCATCAGTGATATTAGCCAGTAGTTTTCTTTCATTGTGACACCTTTGTGTGGTTTTGTTATCAGGGTGATGATGGCCACACGGAATGAGGTTGGGAGTGTTTCACCCTCTGCTGTATTTTGGAAGAGTTTGAGAAGGAGAGGTGTTAGCTCTTCTCTAAATGTTTGATAGAATTCGCCTGTGAAGCCGTCTGGTCCTGGGCTTTTGTTTGTTGGAAGATTTTAAATCACAGTCTCAATTTCTGTGCTTGTGATTGGTCTGTTCATATTTTCTATTTCTTCCTAGTTCAGTCTGGGAAAGTTGTGCTTTTGTAAGAATTTTCCATTTCTTCCAGATTGCCCATTTTATTAGCATATAGTTGCTTGTAGTAATCTCTCATGATCCTTTGTATTTCTGCTATGTCAGTTGTTACTTCTCCTTTTTCATTTCTAATTCTATTGATTTGAGTTTTCTGCCCTTTTTTCTTGATGAGTCTGGCTAATGGTTTATCAATTTTGTTTATCTTCTCAAAGAACCAGCTTTTATTTTTATTGATTTTTGCTATTGTTTCCTTCCTTTCTTTTTCATTTATTTCTGATCTGATCTTTATGATTTCTTTCCTTCTGCTAACTTTGAGGTTTTTGTTGTTGTTGTTGTTCTTTCTCTAATTCCTTTGGGTGTAAGGTTAGGTTGTTTATTTGAGATGCTTCTTGTTTCTTAAGGTAGGCTTGTATTGCTATAAACTTCCCTCTTAGAACTGTTTTTGCTGCATCCCATAGGTTTTGGGTCATTGTGTTTTCATTGTCATTTGTTTCTAGGTGTTTTTTTATTTCCTTTTTGATTTCTCCAGTGATCTCTTGGTTATTAAGTAGTGTATTGTTTAGCCTCCATGTGTTTGTATTTTTTACAGATTTTTTCCTGTAATTGATATCTAATCTCATAACGTTGTGGTCAGAAAAGATACTTGATACAATTTCAGTTTTCTTAAATTTACCAAGCCTTGATTTGTGACCCAAGATATGATCTATTCTGAAGAATGTTCCATGAGCACTACAGCAGAAAGTGTATTCCGTTGTTTTTGGTTGGAATGTCCTATAAATATCAATTAAGTCCATCTTGTTTAATGTATCACTTAAAGCTTATGTTTACTTATTAATTTTCATTTTGCATAATCTGTCCATTGGTGAAAGTGGGGTGTTAAAATCCCCTGCTATGTTTGTGTTACTGTCGATTTTCCCTTTTATGGCTGTTAGCATTTGCCTTATGTATTGAGGTGCTCCTATGTTGGGTGCATAAATATTTACAATTACTATATATTCTTCTTTGATTGATCTCTTGATTATTATGTAGTGTCCTTCCTTGTCTCTTATAATAGTCTTTATTTTAAAGTCTATTTTGTCTGATATGAGAATTGCTACTCCAGCTTTCTTTTGATTTCCGTTTGCATGGAGTATCTTTTTCCATCCCCTCACTTTCAGTCTGAATGTGTCCCTAGGTCTGAAGTGGGTCTCTTGTAGACAGCAGATATACTGTGGGTCTTGTTTTTGTATCCATTCAGCCAGTTTATGTCTTTTGGTTGGAGCATTTAATCCATTTAATTTACGGTAATTATCGATATGTATGTTCCTATTCCCATTTTCTTAATTGTTTTTGGTTTGTTATTGTAGGTCTTTTCCTTCTCTTGTGCTTCCTGCCTAGAGAAGTTCCTTTAGCATTTGTTGTAAAGCTGGTTTTGTGGTGCTGAATTCTCTTAGCTTTTGTTTGTCTGGTAAGGTTTTAATTTCTTTGTCGAATCGGAATGAGATCCTTGCTGGGTAGAGTAATCTTGGTTGTAGGTTTTTCTGTTTCATCACTTTAAATATGTCCTGATACTCCCTTCTGGCTTGCAGAGTTTCTGCTGAAAGATCAGCTGTTAACCTTATGGGGATTTCTTTGTATGTTATTTGTTGTTTTTCCATTGCTGCTTTTAATATTTTTTCTTTGTATTTAATGTTTGATAGTTTCATTAATATGTGTCTTGCCATGTTTCTGCTTGGATTTATCTTATATGGGACTCTCTGTGTTTCCCAGGCTTATCTGGATTAACTATTCCAGTTCCTGGATTAACTATTTCCTTTCCCATATTAGGGAAGTTTTCACCTATAATCTCTTCAAATATTTTCTCAGTCCCTTTCTTTTTCTCTTCTTCTGGTGGACCTGTATAATTAGAATGTTGGTGCATTTAATGTTGTCCCAGAGGTCTCTGAGACTGTCCTCAATTCTTTTCATTCTTTTTTCTTTATTCTGCTCTGTGGTAGTTATTTCCACTATTTTATCTTCCAGGCCACTTATCCGTTCTTCTACCTCAGTTATTCTGCTATTGATTCCTTCTAGAGAATTTTTAATTTCATTTATTGTGTTGTTCATCATTGTTTGTTTGCTCTTTAGTTCTTCTAATTCCTTGTTAAACGTTTCTGGTATTTTCTCCATTCTATTTCCAAGATTTTGGATCAACTTTAGTATCATTATTCTGAATTCTTTTTCAGGTAGACTGACTATTTTCTCTTCATTTGTTTGGTCTAGTGGGTTTTTACCTTGCTCCTTCATGTGCTGTGTGTTTCTCTGTCTTCTCATTTTGCTTAGCTTACTGTGTTTGGGGTCTCCTTTTCACAGGCTGCATGATCGTAGTTCCCATTGTTTTTGGTGTCTGCCCCCAGTGGCTAAGGTTGCTTCACTGGGCTGTGTAGTCTTCCTGGTGGAGGGGTCTGGTGCCTGTGTTCTTGTGGATGAGGCTGGATTGTCTCTCTGGTCAGCTGGACTGCGTCTGGTGGTGTTTTGGGGTGTCTATGACCTTATTATGATTTTAGGCAGCCTCTGTGCTAATGCATAAGCTTGTGTTCTTGTCTTGCTTGTTGCTTGGCATAGAATGTCCAGCATTATAGCTTGCTGGTCGTTGAGTGGAGCTGGGTCTTAGCATTGAAATTGAGATCTCTGGCAGAGCTTTCTCCATGTGATATTATGTGGAGCCAGGACATCTCTGGTGGACCAATGTCCTGAACTCGGCTCTCCCAAGTCAGAGGCACAGGCATAACACCCAGCCAGAGCACCAAGACCCTGTCAGACACACAGCTCAGAAGAAAAGGGAGATAAAACAAAGGAAGAAAGAAAGAAATGAAAGAAAGAAAGAAAGAAAGAAAGAAAGAAAGAAAGAAAGAAAGAAAGAAAGAAAGAAAGAAAGAAAGAAAGAAAGGAAGGAAGGAAGGAAGGATGAAAGAAAGAAAGAAAGAAAGGAAGGAAGAAAAGAGGAAAAAGTAAAAAAATAAAGTTATTAAAATTTTAAAAATTATTAAAAAATAATAAAAAAGAGAAATTAAAAAAAGACAGAAAGAAAGAAGATAGCAACCAAACCGAAAACCAAATTCACCAATGATAACAAGTGCTAAAAACTATACTAAAAAACAAAAACAAAAACCCCAAAACAGACAGACAGAACCCTAGGACAAATGGTAAAAGCAAAGCTATATGGACAAAATCACACAAGAAGCCTACACATACACACTCACAAAAAGAGAAAAAGGAAAAAAAAAAAAATATATATATATATATATATATATATATATATATGCTCCCAAAGTCCACTGCCTCAATTTTGGGTTGATTCATTGTCTATTCAGGTATTCCACAGATGCAGGGTACATCAAGTTGATTGTGGAGATTTAATCTGCTGCTCCTGAGGCTGCTGGGAGAGATTTCCCTTTCTCTTCTTTGTTTGCACAGTTCCTGGAGTTCAGCTTTGGATCTGGTCCCACCTATGCGTGTAGGTCGCCTGAGGGCATATGTTCCCAGTCAGACAGGACAGGGTTAAAATAGCAGCTGATTAGGGGGCTCTGGCTCACTCAGGCCCGGGGGAGGGAAGGGTACGGAATGTGGGGTGAGACTGCAGCAGCAGAGGCCAGCATAACGTTGCACCAGCCTGTGGTGTGCCATGTATACTCCTGGGGAAGTTGTCCCTGGATCACGGGACCCTGGCAGTGGCGAGCTGCACAGTCTTCTGGGAGGGGAAGTTTGGACAGTGGCCTGTGCTTGCACACAGGATTCTTGGTGGTGGCAGTAGCAGCCTTAGCATCTCATGCCCGTCTCTGTGATCCGCACTGATAGCCGCGGCTCGCGCCCATCTCTGGAGCTCATTTAGGCGGTGCTCTGTATTCCCTCTCCTCGTGCACCCCAAAGCAATGTCCTCTTGCCCTTTAGGAAGGTCCAGACATTTTCCCGGACTCCCTCCCGGCTAGCTGTGGCACACTAGCCCCTTCAGGCTGTGTTCATGCCGCCAACCCCAGTCCTCTCCTGGGATCTGACCTCCAAAGCCCAAGCCTCAGCTCCCAGTCCCCTGACCCGGCGGGTGAGCAGACAAGCCTCTTGGGCTGGTGAGTGCTGGTCGGCACCCATCCTCTGTGCGGGAATCTCTCCACTTTGCCCTCTGCACCCCTGTTGCTGCGCTCTCCTCCATGGCTCCGACGTTTCCCCCTCACTATCCCCTGTCTCTGCCTGAAGGGGTTTCCTATTGTGTGGAAACTTTTCCTCCTTCACAGCTCCCTCCCAGTGGTGCAGGTACCATCCCTATTCTTTTGTCTCTGTTTTTTCTTTTTTCTTTTGCTCTACCCAGGTATGTGCAGAGTTTCTTGCCTTTTGGGAAGTCTGAGGTCTTCTGCCAGCATTCAGTAAGTGTTCTGTAGGAGTTGTTCCACATGTAGATGTACTTCTGATGTATTTGTGGAGAGGAAGGTGATCTCCATGTCTCACTCCTCCAACATCTTGAATCAGGGCCAAAAATAGAAAATTTAAAACAATGTATATTAAAAGGGTCCCTCTGACTCTTGTCTCAAATCCAACCAATTCTTACCAGCATCTTGCATAACAAGATAATTGCTATTATTAGCCCCTTTGTGTCATACCAAAGTTTCTTTTTGCATATCCACTATTGATTTTAATTTAATAAATTCTTCTCTCCTTAAAAAGCTGGTGTAAAACAAAAAATAAAGCAATATTTCAAGACAAGGAAAAACTAATTTGGTGACAAAGCATTCTTTTATTAAAGTAGGTAAACTTTTTCCCCACTGTTTTTGACCTTAATACAGCTGAAGCTTTACAATTCTTACTTCCCAGTACTCCATTTTTAGCTAGTGGTTCAATCAAGAAACATGCCCATTTGTCAGGTAGAGTTTGGCAAATAATTGTGAGTCATACCTGAGAGATGATCTGTTTTCTGGATAACAAGCATAAACAGAAAAGAAATGTGCAATGTTATTCTGTATTCTAGAATTAGTGTTTCACAGAGATCCTATTTAATTAGAGCATGAGACCTTATCAGACCTGAAAATTTCTTTGAGATTTTGTCTCAAAATAGAGTTCTAACTTTCTCAGTTACTCTAGTAACTGAGATTGCAACTGCAGAGGAGGTTAAGAAATTATTGATAATTACTGGCAAAAATTATATAGGAAACAGAATTGTCATATAAAGAAAGTAGGACAATTTTATACTTCATTGTCAGTAAATTTTTTATTGGACATTAATTTGATGTCCTATATTTGTTTAAACCCCACTCTTCAAATATTTTTTGTGACTTCCAAAGAATTGCAATCTAGATCAAAGCAAGAAAAACTAAAACTACTACAAAAGTCTAACAACTTGTCAAAATTAAAATGTGTCATAACACCACATTGTTCACTCAATTAGTGATTGTTAGTCAGCTACTGCTGTAATAACCTTGTGTAACAAAGCTTTCTCAAATTCAGTGACATAACAGCATTTATTTCTCTTCCTTGTACTTCTGCAGTTTGGTTAGGATGGCTCAATTTAGGCTGTCAGTGAGCTGAGATTGGCTCCAGCCTGCAGGTTGAATTCAGATCTGTGTCATTCATCCCTTCCTTGTCCTTAGGTCACATGGCAACTCAGGGCATGTTCTTCTCATGGTAATTGGCAGAGCACAAGAAAGAAAGGCAAAATAACATCAGCATATTTAAGCCCTCAGCTTACAAGTCATATGGGTAACATCAGTATCAACGGAGCAGGAAAATATATTTTGCCCACAGTGGAAGGGCACTGTGAAGTTTCATGTGAAAGATGTGGGTATATAATTTATAACAAGATAGTGAAGAATTGGGGGCAATATGACAATCTACTACAGTGGTAAGGAGAATGAGCATTATATCTTCAAAGCTTAAAGAGTCTGGCAAAGTTTGGGCATACCTTGACTGTATAGCTAAAGAATAATACCAAGAATTGCATATAGGAAGCCAAGTTTAGGCTAAACACTACCTTTGATCTGAAGATATATTTATACATTTATTTTGCCACTTGTTTTTCCAGAAAGTTCCCAAAACAGCTATTGTTTCTGTTTGTTGTTGTTATTGCTCTGCTGTTCTCACTTTATGTACTGACTTTCCTGAACTAACTATGTAAAGTCTGTTTCTTAGTCATGTGTGGCCACTAAAATCTCTACTTAGTTAGCATAGTGGCTACCTAATGATTGAACAGAGATTTCCTTAAATTCCTGGAACCAGCAAGTTTCCCAGCCTTTGCCAAGGAGCTCTGTTTGTGTGTGTTGGGACATGCCTTGGGCAGGCAGTCCACAACTCTACCTTAGCCTTCACTTCCTGCTTGCAAAGAGCCTCAAGGTCTGTCAGAGGTGAGAACTCAAGGCCTTCTCAGGTGTATTCTGAGCATACACATAGCCCTATATATGGTCATGGCCTTCCAGATTTTCCTGGAATATGTTGGAGCTTTGCAAAGCAACTAATTCCTCAAATTTTCCGTTAATTTTGTGTGTGTGTGTGAGCTTGCTGTTTGTCCCACTGTTATCACTGTTACAAGAAGCTGTGATATTAAACAATTGTACTCTTTTCTTGGCAAACACTCCTTAGAAAAAGGCTATTTGCATTAAGTAACTTCTGATTCAATTCAAATAAAGAAAAACCCTGCAAGTGGAGTTTCCTGGGGAAGTACCAGGAAGGTCAAATAATGACAATGCTCTGGAATTGGAGGTTAAAAGGAGGGCCAAGCCTCCTCCATTCTATTCCAAATATTATATTATAGGCTAGGAACTCTTCTTCTTAAGAGGAGTCCTAAAGGATCTCTAGCTGTAGTTTGTCTCCAGAACATTTGACACACATTTGTGCAAAAGAGAACCCAAAGGACACACTCATGTTCATCATAGCATTATTACAATAGCCAAGAAGTGGAAGGGATCCAAATATCCATCAATGGATGACTAGAAAAAGAAAATGTGGCATCTACATACAGTGGAATATTACTTAGCCTTAAAAAAGAAGGAAATTCTATCAAATGCTACTACATGGATGTACCTTGAGGGTACTATGCTAAGTGAAATAAGTCGGTCACAAAAAGACAAATATTGTATGATTCTGTTGATATGAGGTCTCTAAAGTAAAACTTCTAGAAGTGGAGAGTAGAATGGTGGTTGCTAGGGCCTGGAGAGAAGGGGAAATGGAGAGTCGTAGTACAGCAGGTATAGGGTTTCCATTCCATGAGATGAAAACATTCTGGAGATCTGTTGCATGACAATGTGAATATACTTAACACTACTGAACTGCACACTTTTATTTATTTAATTTTTGTTTTACATCTTTATTGGAGTATAATTGCTTTACAATGGTGTGCTAGTTTCTGCTTTATAACAAAGTGAATCAGTTATACATACATATATACCTGTGTTCCCATATCTCTTCCCTCTTGCATCTCCCTCCCTCCCACACTCCCTATCCCACCCCTCTAGGTGGTCACAAAGCACCAAGCTGATCTCCCTGTGCTATGCGGCTGCTTCCCACTAGCTACCAATTTTACGTTTGTTAGTGTGTGTATGTCCATGACTCTCTCGCCCTGTCACAGCTCACCCTTCCCCCTCCCCAAATCCTCAAGTCCATTCTCCAGTAGGTCAGTGTCTTTATTCCTGTCTTACCCCTAGGTTCTTCATGACATTTTTTTCCCTTAAATTCCATATATATGTGTTAGCATACAGTATTTGTCTTTCTCTTTCTGACTTACTTCACTCTGAACTTCACACTTTTAAATGGATGAGACAATAAATTTTATGTTGTGAGGTGTTTTTTTTTTTACCACAAGTAAAAAATTTTAAAGATTCAAATGGAAATAAAACTTTATCACAGCAGCATATCCTTGAATAATTATTTGATGATTGAACATCATGCCAAATAGGATAATAAAAAGTTCTTATTGAGCAAAAAAATTAAAAAAGAAAAGGGAACTCAAAAAAGCTGTTGATGGAGCAAAATTTTGCACCTCCCTTGGGTCCAGGAAGGTGCCTGATGACAGACTCAGGTATAAGGAGGACAAAGAGGTCCAGTCAGAGGTTAACAACCACGGCGCTAACTGCTGTGTCGGTCAAGCCTTCAGCACTTTTCTTTGCTTTATTGCCGTTTTCCTTTCCCTAGACCCTCGGCCTAAAAGCAGACATGATGGATGCCCCTGTCATAATGTAAGCTGATAACTGTCACACTTCCCCTCCTGTTCTTACTATAATTTCCTTTAGGAGGTTTGGCTTACTACTGGATGAGTTCAGAGAGAACCAGTCTTGTCAAACTTAGGAGAAAAAGAGAGAGAAGAAATATGGATTTGTGACTCCAGTTTAAATAAAGAGGTGGCACCTTCCCTGGAAATATTAAATTAGAGGCTGTGATTCAGGCTTCTGGGTCTTACTCTCCTTACTCAGCTTTCTCTTAAAAGCAGGACTTGGAAGAAAAAACATGATCTCAATATTTATGAAAAACTTTCTGGGAAAATCATTCCAGACCTCCTGAGAGGATTAACGAGAAATGGTATAAAAGTACATTTTATTTCACAGAATGCCAAGTATCTCAAGTGCCCAAGGCCTTTGGAATTATTCATTGTGAGCATGGTCTTTCTAGGGGGACTATGTGAGCCTAGGAAAGAAATGTCCATAGGGCACGTTTGGCCAATCACAAAGCAACTGGGAACATCACGGAGGGCAAATTTGATGGAACCAAATGTAAGGCAAGTCTTGAAGGCAGATCAATCGATCTCATTGAGAGATGCAGGGCATCTCTGACAGCCAGTATCAAACTGACAAAGTAGGGAAGACAAAGGTGAGTTTTATTCTGACCTAAAGATGTTCTGAAAACTAATCGAATGATGTTCAACATCAACAAGGGCTTACAATTTGATGTTTAGATGCTCCTGACACATGTCCGTGAAAAGTTAACAAATGCAGAAGCTATGTGGACGGCCACTCCAATTCAACCGCACCAGAGGACCCTGCTTCATGAACCTCAACTTATTCTGTTGCCTCAGGAAATGTCAGCTTCCAGGTACCCGAGGCAGGAGATTCTGATCCTTTAGAAGAGGTAATTTTAAAAGGCTCAGCGTGTTTGTCCAGGTAAGCTCCAGTAAACACCATCTCCATCCCTTTGGAGAAATAAAATTAGGCTGCAAACCTCACCTAGAGGGAGAAAAAATCCCAGGAAATGACCTATCTTTCATTTCTTTCAAAACTTGTTCTGTTTCCTAGAACCGTACAGATTTTAACTCAGTATGACATAAAACATGAATATCAAAGTTGAGTTCTTAGAAGGGAGAGAAAACTTTGCTTCATTCTCTCTGTGGCCCTGTGATATTGTTACACAATTAAACGTTAAAGACGCTATCTCAAAGGCAGCAATTTTATTATGACTGCCTTTTGAAAGTTCACAGAAGGCTGCCATCATAAATGCCATTTTCATTAGAATAATATGAAAGGTGACATGCCACACAGAATATGCCAAGGCCCGACTATCAGGTGCCACTCTTGGAATTTTCCAGTTTGCATGGCTGTCCCTCAGACCCTAGAGCCACAACACCTCACAGGCAAACCAAGCTGAGTAGACATAAAAGAAAACTCTAATGGGCAGAAAACACAGTGTCTCAGCTGCAGAAATCCTACAGAAGTGAAACATTCCCTCAGTTTAAACAACAACAAAAAACTTGCCCAGTCATCAGCATTATCTCTGGGAACACACATCTAAATCTGCAATATATTCTGAGGCAAACAATAAAGGACCAGCAAGAGCTCTCTTTTCGGAACACATGAGGTCATTTAAGACCAGAGAAAAGACCATCTCAGGAAGGAAGGGGAAGTGTGTGTGCATGTGTGGGTGTGGCCATGTGAATGTGTGCACACTCAGGTGTGTGTTGTGCATTTACGGGGAACCCTGAAAATTTTTAACTCTAAAATGTCACACAAGTTTGATTTCTTGCTTATCATTTTAAACAAATAAACCGTACCAGGATTCCAGGGTGAAATAAAACTTCTGTGGCAGAACCAAAGTGAGGGAACAATGCTGGAGGCGTCATTGTGATGTCGAGAAGTGGGACTTCATAAATAATTCTGTCATCCTTTTATTTCTTTATGTGATACGGTCTATAAAGCATTTTAAACAATCAAATGGCTTAAAGTACAAATCTCAAGGTTTTAAGAGAAACTACGGAAATAGAGCGACTTACAAAAAAGGTGTAAAATTATTAAAGCGTAAGAAGATCCTTGCAAATGATAACCAATGTGTGTTAGATGCTCCCATCTCAAGGTCATTGTTCAGGCTGCCCCTCTCTCTGGCTATCTGTCTTCAGTATCTTCATGTTCCCTCTTTCAACTTTACTTGGATCTCAGCTCACACGGCGCCTCTTCAGAGAACTCACCGCTAACTCTCTAACAATAGAGTATGTACCTCTCCTACGATGGCTACTTTTATGGATCAACCTGGCTAGGCTTTGGTGCCTAGTTGTTTGATCAAACACTAGTCTAGATGTTGTCGTGAAGGCATTTTGTAGATCTACAAAATGTAGATCAGTTGACTTTAAGATTACCGTTGATAATGTGTGTGGGCCTCATCCAATCAGTTGAAGGCCATAGGGTAAAAACTGAAGTTTCCCAGAGAAGAAGGCATTCTGTAACTTAGAAACCCTGCCTGAGTTTCCCACCCACCAATTTCCCACACAAATTTTGGACTTTAGGCTGGGACATCAACTCCTGCCTGAGTTTCCAGCATGCCCCACAGAGTTTAGACTTGCCGGCTCCCACAATTCCACAGTTGTGTCAGCCAATTCCCTAAGATAAATCTCTTATATAAATATATATGTGTGTATGTGTGTGTGTGTGTGTGTGTACATCTCCTTTCCCACTCCCTGTCTCTACACCCTCATTCTTCATAACAATTGTCAGTACTACTTAAGATACATAGGTACTCATTGGTTTATCTTTCACCAGTACCTAGAGCAGTGTCAGAGACCCCAGGCACTCAACACACATTTGTGGGCTACGTCAATGGTGTGCTGAATTTTGCCAGCCACTGCTCTAAATGCTTTGCATAGAATAACTCATTTACTACTCGCAGCTAGCTACGTTGACAGTTGAGGTTGATGCTATGTTTGGCTCCCATTTTACAGATGCTGAAACTGGGCATAGAGAGATAAAGGCACTCCGCAAAAGTTGTGCAGTTGGCACAAAGTGGAGCTGGTAATTGAAACCAAGCAGCTGGGCCCCAGAGTCCAGACTCACAAACTCCACATTCTAAAACCCCTTCTGGAACTTTGCAGCTTCATAAGGATATCATTTGGCTGGAGAAAATTCTCTTTTAGAAAGTATAACAATTAATCATATATAATAATAAAATTAAAATAATCTATACATCTGTGATCTTGTGACTCTGTGTGATTTGGGGGGATGTTACAAACCAGTCCATCAGACTAGAAACAAGGGATTTTTAATTTAAGGAAGAAAGAGGGAACTCTGCTCAATACTCTGTAATAACCTAAATGGGAAAAGATTTTGAGAAAGGATAGATACATGTATATGTATAACTGAATCACTTTGCTGTCCACCTGAAACTAACACATCATTAATCAACTAGACTCCAATATAAAATAAAAATTTTAAAAAAATAAGAAAGAGGAAAAGAAAGATAAAGAAAGGGAATACTGAGAATCATCAGATGTTTCATAGACTTTAGTAAAAACAGATTTCAAATGATTCAAGTAGAGTAAACTGGTCCATTGCAAAGACTCTAAAAAGAAACACAGCTGAAAGATCATGGGAAACATTTTAAAACCACATTTATATCATCAAAAATATCCTCGTGAAAAAGAAATCAAAAAGGTAGTAAAGAGACCAGAGAAGAGGCAGAAGCACAGAGAGAGTATCGTAAGCCCCAGAATATGAAGCAGGATGGAAATAATGGCCACAACTGGAACACTTTCCCTCAGGCCGCAACTTCCAGCGGATCCTATAGCTTACATCCTGGTTCTGAGTCTCCAAGCCTGGCTAAAATCTGCAGAGAGTTTCTGGGACTCTGTCCCCACCTAGAGGTCTGACAGTGAATAAAATTAGATAATAGTAAAGCGCCCAGAGTATATCAAAACAGCAATTGTAGCTCTAATCATTGTTGTATGAGTCCTGATAAGATAGCCTTTAAGTGTTTTGTAAGCACTTTGCAAAGGAAGGGGCAAAGCCGGGGAACCAGAGGGTTAATAATAAGCATGTCAGCCTTATAGCTTTCTCTTGAGATACGAGGTCTTGATTTCAGCAAGATTTTCAACCAAAATAATTGCGTAAATAGTTTTGTGGGCAATATAATGAAATATGTGCTTGATTATTTGATGGTTAGCCTGATAGCTAGCTAAGCATGGTATACAACACTATGGAGTGTATATATGTTTACAAGCTGACACTGAATCTCAGTGGCGCTAGAGTGGTAAACCATAGACACTGCAAGGCTGTCACGGGATTGCCTATACCTGATTGGAATGTAGCATCTTTACCATTAATAGCTGCTCACTCTGAATGTTTCCCCCTCTTCTTCCTCTTCTCTTGGGATTCTAATTCCTTGGGCTCCTGGTAGAAAGGGAGGGGAGACAGCCTTTGTCGGAGAGGTGAACTTGCATATCTGGGGCACGTCCGCTTCTCAGATGATATCGAGCTACAGAGACCAAGGCTGTCAAGGCTCGCATGGCTGGTGTAATATTTGATGGTGGCAACTTAGGCCAAGACCCTCCATTAGCACTACCTATGAAGTCTTCTGACCTTGAGGGTCTACATGGGGGATTGGCATGACCAAGTCTTCACTCCTAGCAGGGGGTCCACCCCAAAGCCTTTGAATGGGATACTTCTGTCTTTCAAGAGATTCAGTGAGGGCTGCCTGGAGATCCAGACCTGCTCTAGTGAATCTGCTGCCATGGGAAACCTAGGATTCCCTGTCTGTCCATCTAGTACCCACAGAAAATAGGTAGGAGATGGGTCTCTGGGAATGGCTGTGGCCCTCCCGTAACCAGCTCTGCCACTTTACCATCTTCTAGACAAAGGACTTCCCTGATGTACTGGAGCTTGTCTATAGGTACTTCCACTGAACAACCACTAGGTAAAGTTGGAGCTCAAGCCCTACATTCAGAAACAACACAGTCTTTAGGGGAAGTATGTCCAGTGGCTCTTTTCTCAGTGGAGAGAGAAAAAGGGTGACTCCCCACACCCAAATACACTCAGAACACCCTCTGTAAGAGTCTCTTCCTGAAGACCCCTCTTCTTCTTTCCAAATCTCTTTTATTATTTTTTGTTTTTATTTTAATGTGGTAAGAACAGTTAACATAAGATCTACCTTCTTAGATTCTTAAGTGTGCAATACAATATGGTTGTGCAACAGGTTTCTAGAACTTATTCATCTTGTAAAACTGAATCTTTTTTTTTAAACATCTTTATTGGAGCATAATTGCTTTACAATGGTGTGTTAGTTTCTGCTTTATAACAAAGTGAATCAGCTATACATATACATATGTTCCCATATCTCCTCCCTCTTGCATCTCCCTCCCTCCCACCCTATCCCACCCCTCTAGGTGGTCACAAAGCACCAAGCTGATCTCCCTGTGCTATGTGACTGCTTCCCACTAGCTATCTATTTTATATTTGGTAGTGTATATATGTCCATGCTACCCTCTCCCTTCGTCCCAGCTTCCCCTTCCCCCTCCCCATGTCCTCAAGTCCATTTAAAACTGAATCTTCACACCCACCATTCTCCCTCCTCTCAGCCCCTGGCAACCAGCGTTCTGCCCTCCTTGGAGTTCAGGAAGATACAGTAAGTCAGCCGGTTTATTCAGCAGTGTTGTCTCAGGTTGGCAAAGTCTCCTTGGAGCCCAGACATTCAAGTCAGCACAAGAATAGTCAGGAGCGGTGTTTAATGTCTTAAGTTATTGTTCAAAAGGAAAAAAAAAAAACCCTTTATAGCACCATGTTATACAACTTAATGTAGGTCAGTAGTATGATATGGCTGGTCGTTAGTTTCATGATGTAAAAATACTGCACTGCTTAGAATCATCAAGGCTCTTCCACTCCCTGATCAGCACACAGTACTGTGATGTACACGCCAAAATGCCTTTCCCATTAAGAAGAGTTCAAGAAGCCAGAAACTGGAACTTCCCTGGCGGTCCGGTGGTTAAGACTCTGCCCTCCAATGCAGGAGGCTCGGGTTCAATCCCTGGCCAGGGAACTAAGATCCCGCATGCCGTGGGGTGTGGCCAAAAACTTTAAATAATAATAACAAGAAAGCAGAGACTGGTTCTGGATTGGGTGGTGCTAACAGGATGGCAAGGCGGAAGCAATTCGGTGATTGGATCTTGGTGATTTTCACCTAGGAGTCCAGAGGATTAAAGTGGGCTCCAGCCCACTGTGCTTAAAGTTATACAGCACAGGGCTTCCCTGCTGGCGCAGTGGTTGAGAGTCCGCCTGCCGATGCAGGGGACGCGGGTTCGTGCCCCGGTCCGGGAAGATCCCACATGCCGCAGACCGGCTGGGCCCGTGAGCCATGGCCGCTGGGTCTGCACGTCCGGAGCCTGTGCTCCGCAACAGGAGAGGTCACAACAGTAAGGCCCGCGTACCAAAAATAAAAAAAAAATTATACAGCACAAGCCTAAATCCTCTAATAAGCCTCTTCCACCTCCATTTTACCTAGGTGTGCCATGGTTTCTGTGATGTGCACTTTCCCACATTGTAACAAGCTAAATAAATCTAACCTTGTTTGACTCAGGTGTATCACTGTTGATGGAAGAGGATGGAAAGGAAGACGGTGTCGATTGTGACGTATTGATTAGAGAGGGTGTTTAGTCTTCTCAGACATCAATGTGCATGTGAATCACCTGAGGATCTTCTTTAACTGCAGATGTGGACTCAGCAGGACAGAGGTGGAGCCTGAGATTCTGTATTTCTAACAAGTTCCAGTGACACCCATCCTGCCGGTCTGAGGCATACACACACGAGTTAAGTAGCAAGGCTCTGGTCCACTGGCTCTCAAAAAAACAGACTACCACTTAAATCATCTGGAGAGCTGCAAAAAACACTGAAGCTTGGTTTTACCCTCAGAGGTGATTTCAGTAGAGAGCGGAAGGCATTAAAGAGTTAAATTCACAATTTCAAAGGAAACTGTACAGTTGAGCCAAGTTATGTCAAGACAGAGAGACAAACAAGGAGAGAGAACATGCAGAATTGGGAAATAGTTTCTATTCTTGGGATCACAGAAGCAAGTAAGGTGAGCCGGGAATAGTGGGACCCTGCGTAAGTAAGGTTATAAGTTTAGGGCTAGCTTAGAGTTTGTTTGCTCCATTCTGTGTTACCCTGATAACAGGGGTCTTACATTATGATAATGATATTATAATGAGTCCACATGTATATTAGATAAACAGTAATTAGAGACAGAGTTCTAATAGTCTGGTCAGCCCCACTGTAGAGAGAGGTCAGGGAGGACAATGGAAGTTTCGAGCCACAGAAAAGAATGAAGACATAAAGGAGAAGAAGATAAATTATGTATGAAAGGGCTCAGGAGTCTGTTCTTGGAGAACTTCTGGGTTCTGCTGACCTATAGCTTCTCCCACTTCCTGAAGTCAAATCAATATATGTAATAAATTATGTAGTTGCATGCTCATCTTTCTACTTATCACACCTGGGAAGCAAAAGGCATATGCCTCCCTGCTGGTGTGCAGCAAAGTTCTCTTGTTGACTTACTGCCTCAGTCTTTACCCTCACCCAGGGCACTGGGCTTGACCAGAGCAGAGATCTGAGTTAGAGTCAAGAGAACTATCATAAAAGATAATGATGAATCCCCACTGCATGCACCTTGGGACGGCTACACCCACTCATGCAAAAGCCCAGTAGCTGTAGGAAGTTTCACCACCAGAAGAGTCTATGAGGTTTAACTGTCTTTGCTTAGAGATACCTGTGCAGGGGCCCCAAAGTGAACTGAACAGTAAAGAGCCTGTATTTTGAATGAGACCATCCTGAACACACACTCCAATTGCAGTAACCATCTATCCTGATTAGTGAACTAAATGAATGAATGAATACAAATACATGGAGAACATTTTTATGTGTTTTTTTTTTTTTGTGTGTGGTATGCGGGCCTCTCACTGTTGTGGCCTCTCCCGTTGCGGAGCACAGGCTCCGGACGCTCAGGCTCAGCGGCCATGGTTCACAGGCCCAGCCGCTCCGTGGCATGTGGGATCTTCCCAGACCGGGGCACGAACCCATATCCCCTGCATCGGCAGGCGGACTCTCAACCACTGCGCCACCAGGGAAGCCCCATTTTTATGTTTAATATCAGATTCTGATAGATATGGAGAGTAGCCTTCACCTACCTCCTTCATGTGCCTTTCCTGGACCCTACCGAGTCTTTTTTTTTTTTTTCCTACCGAGTCTTAAACCTGTGCCTTACCCTTATGCAAAACAACAAAAACAGGATAGTCTCCTTCAAAGGTGCTTACTTGCTCTCACTGTAGAGCAGAATTCAGCTAAATAATTTGCAAGGACCTCAGCCATGGAAGGGATATTAAAGGTGACATATTTACTCTTTACCATTGTTCTGTTCTCCAGTTCTCATTTTCTCGACTGATCACGTGTATAATCCCAGAAATAACTCCCATAGCACAAAGAGCTCTGATCACAGCTGCCAAGATCGAGGCTTATTTGTCTTAATGGTGCTGGCAGGGATTGGTCAGGATGACAAGAACGACCTCATGGGGAGGCACAGACTGTGGCTGCCTCGGGTCTCAAACTCTAGAGCACCCAGACCTCTCAGCTCCTTCTGGATGATCCCTTACATTTCATTCTTGAGTGACTGTCCCTCAGTCATGTGAAAACTCACATGAGTGCTGTATCCCTCTCTGTGAATTAAACATCTGAGAGTGTGTTTTGATTTTCAACTCAGGAAAGGGAAAAAGGTGGGCAGGTGCAGATGCGTGGGGGACACGGAAGGATGACTTCCTCTCACAAAGCGCCCAACTCAAGATGCTCCCGTGTGCTCTGTGCACCTCTTAGCCTTCTCTCTCCCTGGGACCCCTCCCATTTCTAACCGGATAAGAGGCAAGCAGAAGGGCCAGCAGACACCCCAGACTCCCTGGGAGGGATGGCGCCCAAGAGGTTTGGCAGACAGAGGTCACAATTGTGACAGATGCTGCCCATCGTCCCAATCCTCCCAGAGGGCGACCACTCAGAGCGCGCTGATTTGTTCTTCCTTCTTCTCATCAGGCTTCACGGCTTGTAGTTAACAGAAAGAGCAGGAGCCTTCGGAGCATAACCAGAAGTAAAAATCTCATCAGCATCTATTCCTCAGCCCCCTAGCGCTTCTCTTCCCCCTTTCTCATTGCACCCTGCTCACTTCGCAAGCCCTTCCCAAAGAGAACCACTGAAAATAGCAACAATTGTAAAGCCATGTTTTGTGTGTCATTCCAGATAAATATCTGTCTCAGAGTAGGAAAAGCATTTCCAAGCATAGAAAGAAAGAAAGAGAACATAAAGTAAAGATTGATGGCCTTGATCACATAAAAATTTTAAATGTTTATGCAACAAAAGATGCCTAAAGCAAAATCCTTAAAGCACAAACTAGAAGAAAATTGGTGCACCATAAATAACACACAATGGGTCATTATTCCTAACACATAAAATGCTCTTCTATAGAAGAGATGAATACGCCGGTAGGAAAATTGGCAAAATGTGAAAAGCTGATGCACAAAAGAAAAAATACACATGGACAAAGAAAACATTTCTTAGAGTTCAACTTCTGTGCAATTCATAAACAGGGGCTTTACCACCAGTGCTATTTTTACCCATCATAGAAACAATTATATTATGATAATATCCAGTATTAATGAAGCTATGAAAAGTGAATGTTTATAGGCCACTCTTGGGACTGTTACCTGCCACATTTTTTAAATAGGAAATACACCAATATGTATCAAAAAGCTTAAAAATCTATACAATGTTTACATTCTTAATTCTACTTCCAGGGATTTATTGTGAGGAAATAATCAAAGATATAAACAATTATTGATTAATAATGATGCTAACCTCAGTGTTATTTGTAAAGAAGAGAATGAGATAAAAACAACTTATAGGTGTGACAACCTAAATGTCAAACATAAATATGATGAAACGTCCATAGCAAGGAATATTTGTCATTCATTATAATTTACATTTTAAAGAATATTTGATGACATGGGTAAATAATCATATTATAAAGGATGAGTTAAAAAGTTATAAACAGTACAGACCATAAAGTTATTTTTTGTATGTTTATTTGAATGTTTGTGTGCGTGTGTGTGTGCACGCGCACGTGTGTGTGTGTGTGTTTCCCGTAGAAAGCTCAGCACATACCCAGTGGTGACCCAGGAGTGGTAAGAGCATTCAAGACTAAAGTTTTGCACGGGAGCTTTTTTTTTCTGTATTCTCCCAATCTACAATGCATATGTATTTCTGTTATGAATATTATCGAAAAAAATCTTATTTTTTAGAATTACGTATGTTTTTAATCAATCGAAACATCATTCTTCGTTGTATTCTGCAACAGATTATTCAATCCACTTTTTATGCATTCATATCAAAATGCCCATCAAAGATGCTGCAACCCCGGAGGAAGAGAATAATTCTGTTTAATGAACGCAGGAAACATTATGCCCACTGCCCCCAGTCACACCAGCAGATAATTCTTGAAATAATGTTTGCAGCAGTTAGCATCCAGACAAGAAATGTGGGCTGCCCAATAGCCAAGTTAGGGCCTGTGAATGACCATTATAAAGATCTCAAGTATTTTTGAAGCATTGCCTATTTAAAATCAAGTTATAATTGTAAAGTTTTTAATATGTGGCAAAACTTTTTTTAAATTACAATACTTAGAAAGCGTATTGAATTCTATAGGTTAAAAATACCCAAGTCAATCAGATTATGACGTATTTGTGTTTCCTCTTTATCTACGATTCCTCCCCTAGAATTGTCAGATTTAAAGTGGTTCTGTTGCTGGTGAATTTAAGGTTCTTTCTTTGTTACAAAAGAATTCGGAGATGAAGTGCTAGGTAAGAATCAGATTTATTTAGAGAGGAACACACTCCACAGACAGAGTGTGGGCCATCTTGGAAGGCAAAAAGCAAGAGGCTTCGAAATACGGCATGATTAATTTTTATGGGCTGGGTAATTTCATAGGCTAATGAGTGGGAAGATTATTCCAATTATTTTGGGAAGGGGTGGGGATTTCCAGGAACTGGGCCACCACCCACTTTTTGACCTTTTGTGGTTGACCTCAGAACTGTCATGGCACTGGTGGGTGTGTCATTTAGCATGCCAACATATCACAATGAGCGTATAATGAGGCTCATGGGCTACTGGAAGTTGAATCTTCTGCCATCTTGGACCCAGTTGGTTCTCACTAGTTTTTGTCATGTCCTATGGCTATGTCGTTCTTTTAAAGGTTGTGCCCTGCCCCCTTCCCTCCTGCTTCAGTTCAGAGACTCAACCCTCAACATGGTGAGGAAGCAGACTGTAAGATAGGTATCACATACACATGGTGTCTCATAGCCGCATATGGCCTGGCTCAAATATGGCATTTTTTTACATCTGATCTAACTGAAAAATAGATATTATAAAATAATTCTACATCTGGCAATAGCACATTTTCCACATGGAATTCTCCATCAGATGCCATTTAAGATGTAATTTCCCAGTTGGTCTAATTTAGTCTAAATTTCCTCTCATCCTTTGTTCTTTCTAGAAATGGCAGTACCTTTGCAGTTTGTCTTTTACGGTGAGCTGCATCTTTTCCAAAGTGCAGCAGTGCGTGGTTCCCAAAAATGTGTTAATCTTGGTGAGATTTACCTTTCTTTCCTAGAGCCCTCACTAAATCACCATCCTACTTCTGATGTTTATGATTTTAATAAGGAGCCTTGGAGAGTGGCTAGTCAAAACAGATTTTCAGTTAGCACTTTTAAAATAGCTAATGCCAATTCACTGATCCTTCAATATTTAAAGGCATTTTACTGGGAAAGATTTCTTGAGGCATTTCTAAAACTGATGTAAAGGCTCTGATTTTTGTCTCACATTGACAAAAACAGAGTTGGTCTAATCTAGTCCCAGCCTCTCTGGGATTCATTTTCTTTCTCTTAAATATAGGAGACAGTGTTGTGTGTGTTGTGTGTGTATATTGTGTGCTCTGTTTGTGTTGTACATTTCATTATATCAGATATATCCTAGAAGGATATATATCAACATGTTAGCAGTGATCCCCTTTGGGCAATGAGACGATGATTTTTTAAAATATTATTTTCAAAAATATATGAAATGTTTAAAGAACTAAGTAACAATAATAATAAATTTTACTTTGCATAACTACCCTAGATCATAAACCCTTTAAATTATTCATAAATATTCAATGTATTCATTAAAAACTATATTGTTTTGTCTAGAAGGTTTTAAAGATGGATGATTTGATAAACTAATAGGTTATATACAGTTTTTATTGTCTAGGAACAATACAATATTATAATTGTATAAATTAGTTCCTACACATGCAGAGCTCTGAATATTGAATAAAAATATGAAAACCTATATGGGTGGGCTAAAATTTAAAAAGAAAACAAATAATTATACATATTGTCCAGAAAGAACAACAAAAATTTCTTTCTTTTCTTTTTTTTCTTTAATATCTCTGGTATAAGTTTTCAGAAAATCATCTCAAAGTAAAATCTGAATAAAGAAAGAATTTTTTTGGTATTATTCAGATTTAAGGGGATTTGACAAATTCTACCCCTCTTTCTTGACAAGTTAAGAACCAGTTTAAAACTAAGACAAAGCAGTAAGGCAGACAGATAAGCAAATTGTTACCAATACTGCTGATAAAGCTGATATTGGATAAAATGGCCTAAGTCTAGTGTAAGTAAATTTCTAATGCTGAATCCCAAAACTGGACTGACTCACACCCAAGCCATTGCAGGACTCTTGGAGGCCAGGCCTGCACCACAGGGGTAGGGCTTCCCTGTTAAGCTAACTCATGGCAGCAATGATGGAGGATATTGGATCTCAGTGGACAGGTCAGCTCCCAAGAGAAAAAGGAGATGAAGTGGCCAGTGTCCATGCAACCTCCTCCTCTTACTAAACTTTCCACTAGGGTACATTTAGGGAGAGGAATGGGGGAGGAGAGAAGGGGGAGATGTCATGAGTATTACACAGGAAATAATACAGCAAGGATTAATAAGTGTTCAGTATCCTGGCACCACTGATAATTAAAATATTCCGCCTCCATATATCTTCCATCTAGCTGAATCTTATTCACTTTTATATGGTTGGGATATTACCCTAAAATGTATTTCTCCCTTTCCTGCTTTCTTACATGGAGTTTAGCAAGGGTGATGGTAAATTCTTCTGCTCTGGATCCAAACTCCTGTCGACCCCTGTCATCACACTCAGGTTCCCATGTACTTCAGCCAAGTGGCTGTCCTGACAATACAGGAAGGCTTGCCTGTCATGATGGATGGGACTGGCCAGTGTTGAAACTTCAGAGTGGTCTTTACCTAGAGCCCAGAGAGGTTTGCAGAACCAGGTCCCCTAGAGCCTATTCTTTAGGGCCCAATCTAGCATGACCTCAGCTATCTAGCTTCTACTTCCTTTGCAGAAGACAAACCAGCCCCAAACTGGACCCCGTCTTAATATTACCAATTAAAAGAAGAGAAGAATAAGAGAAGATACTGGATGCTTTCTCTCTCTAAAAAGGCCCCTAATAAAGGTGCCTCCTCCAGGACTCCTAGATTCATATCACTTCACTCTTCCAGCCAAGGTCATACCATGGACCTGAACATGAAAAGGGGGAAACTCCTCTGTTCCCTAGATGGTGGAGTTTTTATTTTTCTTCCTCATTTTTATTTCTCTGGTGCCTCCATTTTTGCCCTCATTACCTCCCAGGATCCCTCCCCTTTGTGAGAGTAGGAGAAATAGGAGAAGGTATAGGGTCATAGCCTTGTTGTTGTTCCAAGACCATTGTTATAAGCATCCATTACTATAATAGGTTATTTATGCTTTGTGACTTATAGAGTGAGGGCCTCATGATAACACTGGGCAAATATTTAAATCCAGACAAACATGGAACCAAATTCTTTCTCCACAGATTTGTTCACGGTGTGACCAAGATGAAGTTAATGCAGTTCTTTAAGACCTTCTTTCCTCTTTTACAAAATAAAAACATCCTCCTGATGATTAAATGATGTGGCTTTGAGCGTGCAGTAGAGCGCTTGGTGTGGTACCACTCTCCCCTCTCCTTTACTTTCAGTGGTCATCAGAATAAACAGGTTGACTCTTCACATGTTGAAGAGTCAATAAACAGGTTGACTCTTTCATTCCTGCCTCTCCTTATGTGGGCAGGTGTCACTTCTTGCCACTGCTGTGTGTCCCTTCAGCTTCTAACCAGCATCTCCACTTGACGTGGCAAGTGTTGACTGATGGCTGAGTGCCCCTGCCCTCCTCTCTTGGAGGAGAGGCATGGGCTTTGTGGCAGCTTATCACTTTGTAGTGGATGTGTGCCATATCTGTGCTGTCCAGTGCCTTTTGAACACCTTTCCTGTGTTTCATTAATCCCCCTCACCGGGCAGTTCCTAAGGTGTCTCAACTACAAATCAACTCTTCTGTATTCTGCTTTGTGATGCAGAACCAAGACTCTCTAAACCAAACATCTGCTTCTCTTGCTGCTCCCTGTTGGGTTCTTCCAAAGGAGACCACAGGGTTTGAGGACTGGAAAGGAGCATGTCCTGTCCTGTGCGACCCCTGCTCCAATGAGCCGCACTCAAGCAACCTTCTTCACCACGGGAACAGTACCTCACTCTGGTTCTGGCGTTGGTTCCAGTTTGCAGTTTTTCCAACACCTGCACAGCTGGCCTCACTGCTCCCCTCAGGGACACAGTAAGCACCAACCAGCCAGCATCCCCTCCGGAAGTCTGGGTCCCCACCCAAAGGGACCCCCTCCTCTAAGGATCTAAGTTTTAATAAGTTTCTTCCTTTGTTTCTCAAACCCTAGGGGTGGTCCCCATTTCCTGCAGTTGCTACTCTATGATACATACGTGGGATTTTTTTGCCATCAATTCCTTATACATAGTTAACATTTTTTTTTTAATTTTTATTGGAGTATAGTTGATTTACAATGTTGTGTTAGTTTCTGCTTTACAACAATGTGATTCAGTTATACATACATATATATCCACTCTTTTTTAGATTCTATTCCCACATAGGTCATTACAGAGTATTGAGTTGAGTTCCCTGTGCTATACAGTAGGTTCTTATTAGTTACCTATTTTATATATAGTAGTGTGTATATGTCAATCCCAATCTCCCAATTTATTCCTCACCCCCCTTCCCCCCTTGGTAACCATAAGTTTGTTTTCTACATCTGTGATTCTATTCGTGTTTTGTAAATAGGTTCATTTGTACCATATTTTTAGATTCCACATATAAGTGATATCATATGATATTTGTCTTTCTCTGTCTGACTTACTTCACTCAATGTGACCATCTCTAGGTCAATTCATGTTGCTGCAAATGGCATTATTTCATTCTTTTTATGGCTGAGTAATATTCCATTGTATATATGAACCTCATCTTCTTTATCCATTCCTCCGTTGATGGACATTTGGGTTGCTTCCATGTCCTGGATATTGTAAATAGTGCTGCAGTGAACACTGGGGTACATGTATCTTTTCGAATTATAGTTTTCTCTGGATATATATGAAAATATCTCTGTTAAAATGACTGGTGTGATTGCTTAATTGTAACAGGATCCTGACTGATAAATCCCCATCAGAAGTCCCGCTTCTCTAAAGGAGGTCTCAGGACTCACTTGCCCGGGGGTCATGACAGCTGGAACACAGGCCTGTGTTCATCTACCCACTGGCACACATGTCATCAATCCAATGTACCTTGCAATAATCAGAGGAGACCAATCAGGGATTTCAGTTGTAATTTTTCAGATTATAAATAAGATATATAGAAAAAGCCTGGCACCGTTTATTTTTTAACTGCTCTGTTGAAGTATAATTGATATACAGAAACCTGCACATGTTTAATGTATACAATTAAGGGCACACTTTAGTGCTCAACAAATACAGATATTATTCTTGAAATAATATATTAAATCTATGATGTAGGATTCTTGAGGGTAAGACCCATATTCTATATGTACTCTGTATTCCCAACATGACTGTCTTAGTCTACTCAGGCTGCCATAACATAATCCCACAGACTGGGCAGTTTAAACAATAAACATTTATTTTCTCACGGTTCTGGAGGCTGGAAGTCCAAGGTCAAGGTGTGGGAAGGAATGGTTTCAAATAAGATCTCTCTCCTCAGCTTGCAGATGGCATCTTTTCACTGGGTCCTCACATGGTCTTTTCCTTGTACACACATGGAAAGAGATAGATCTCTGGTTCCTCTTTCTCTTCTTATAAGGACACCAGGGCTATTGGATCAGGGCCCCACTCCTATGACTTCATTTAACCTTAATTGCCTCCTTAAAGGCCTCATCACCAAATACAATCACATTGGTAGCTGGGGCTTCAATATATGAATTTTAGGGAGACAATTCAGTTTATGACTTTGATCATAAATGAATTGAGGAGTAGGAGTGTTATCTAAAATCTGTGGAATCCTATCTTTAAATTAATTGATATGGAATGATTAGGAAAATTCTTATTTTCAAAACCCAGTTTATTTTCTACTAATTTCTGCATATTAGACCTTACACCTTCCTCCCCACTCCATACCAAATAACTTTTTTCTTCAGAGATTAGTTTGGGATCCTTATCACTAACACCTGAGTTGACATCACTCTTCTGGAAGAGTGATAGGTTTCCAACAATTGACTATCAAGTATTTTTCATACTCTTTTAGCTGGTTGCAAGTAAAATTTAATGGCTTCATGTAATTTACAATCCTCATATCATGTGTTCAAAATAAACAGCATGGGCTTGCCTAGTTGGCCATGAATACCTGTCTTGAACAGTTCCTGAAATTACTGAAAAGTACCACAGTCTATTATGGGAATTGCTTTATTATGATTATGACCTTACTTCAGGTGACACTACATGGTACCTGTCAATGTGGAGTGTCTCATTAATTAATTGTTTCTGAGCTTTCAAACAGGTACCAAAGGATACCATCAGCAGAAGAAGGAAAACAACTTATCCCATGTAAAATGGGGATAATTCCCACCCGTGCTGGTCTCATGAAGCTTAAAACGACAATGTAGACACACTAAAATCATTGGCTCATTTAAATTGAAGATAAATCTTGGGGTATATATTTTGCAACTGAAAAGTGTGATGAAACTGCATTTCTGGCAAAGCAGGAGAAGAATGGTGGCCTATTTTATTAACCATGTTTTTCTTAAAGATTAGCTTCTTTTTTTCATTATTGCAAAGTTGCAATGACAGTTCAAGAAAACTGAATCTCCTCAGGACTGAATGATTCATTAAGATGAGGGCAGAGCATAAAGGTAGTAGGCACACTGGAATCACAGCCCCAGGGCATTCCCATGTAGGAGATATGATTTGCCCATTAAGGATTTGCCCAGTGTGTTACTGACAGAAAGTTCTGACTGCTATAGTCACCAATTTCACAGCTATTGTCTTGGCAGGGACTATTGCAACCCAATGATCAGATTACAAAATTGTGAGTCAGTTAAACAATTTACTCAACTTAAAATTAGTAAAAATGCAGGTACTAAATATTAATTCAGGTCAAAGGGAGGCAATGCAAAAAATTGCATTCAGTCATTTGTCTGGCTCAGTTTCCCTGGCCTCTTTCAGCCTCAGCACACCCAGAAGTCCGTGCCTTGTATGAGGTGGTTAACTGCTATTCATCATTGGGGTCTCAATTGAGATATCCCTTTCTCTGTAAAGATTGTTCTGGCAACCACAGTCTAGGAGAGGAATGGAGCCCCCATAGTCCCCTATTCCATTCTCATTGTGGGTCTTCCTACTTCTCTGAATCACTCACTGGACTGGAAGCTTTATGAAGAGAAGGAATATGTCTCTTTCCCCTCATACATTCATTCACTACCCAGACAGTCAATAGATATACATGAAGTATGTATTTTGTGCCACAATCTGTTCTGGAAACAGAAACACCACAGTGAACAAAATGACAAGTCCCTGACCTTGCAAACCTTGCATTCTAGCAGGGGAGGCAAAAAATAAATACATATGCAGTACAAGTGCTTAAGAAATTTATGAAATAAGGTGAGAGAAAATAATGAGGGTATTAGTTCATATAAGGTGAGTGACCAAAGAAGACCTCACTGAGGAAGCAGAAGAGAGAGGCATGGATTACCTGGAGGAAGAGTTTTCCAGGCAGATGGAAAACTAAGATAAGAGCAGGCTCCACGCGCTGAAGGCATAGCAAGAAAGCCAGTGTAACGTGAGAGCAAGAAACAAGGAGAAGTAGAGAGGAGCTCAGAGAACAGACCACATGGGGCCTTGAGGGCCATGATAAAGATATTGGATTTTACTTCAGTGGTGATAGGAAGCCCTCGTATATTTTTTACTGACTGGGGATTAGGTTAAGAGTGGAGAAAGGAGACCCCCCAAGAAGTTACTCCAGGAGTTCAAGAAAGAGGGGATTATGGCCTGAAACAGAATGGTGAGCGAGACCCATGAGAAGCAGTCAGATATGGGATATAGTTTAAAGGTAGAGCCAATGGCATTGCTGATAAATTGATAACGGGATATAAGAAACAGTAGGAATTAAAAACGGCTCCAAGATTTTGGGTTTGAGCAACTGGATAGACAAAGATGCCATTTACTGAGATGAGGAACCCTGGGGAAGGATCAGCTTTGGAGAGGGAAGAGGTAGTCAGAAGTTCTGTCTTGAAAATGTTAATTTTGAGAGTCCTATTAATAGACAGAGATATCAAATGGGCAATTGAATGTACATGACCAGGCTGGGGAAATGCATGTATGAATCAGGAGAATTTAGAAGGCACTAAAAGCCACTGGTTTGAGATTACGTAGATCAAGATCCACAAACTCTGGTTTGTGATCAAATCAGGACACCTCCCTGTTTTGATTAAAGCACTTTATTGGAACACAGGCACATTCAAACATTCATGTATTGTCTATGGACACTTTTGTGCTACAACAGCAGAGTTGTGACAGAGCCCATGTGGCCTGCAAAAGCCTAAAATATTTACTGTCTGGACATTCACAGAAAAAAATTGTCAACTTCTGATCTAGAGATTAGTAGAGATGAAGGGAGGAGGTCTGAGGACGGGGCTGTGGGATCTTCTAACATCTAGGAAGTCAGTGAGAGCAGGCAGATGTAGAGGAAGAATCAGAAGGAGCAGTGGTGAGAGAGAGGAAAATGGATGCTTATTTTTTTTCACACTTGTATCCACACCTAGAACAGAGCCTGCATGGAGAAGATGCTCAATGAATACTAATGGACATCAAGATAATGGATAAATAAGGTAATAGAATTAATTTTTTTAAATGATTGAAAATGTTTTGCTTACCAGTCTGCCAATACTTCAATATGCTTCTATGATAAAAGATTCTGAGGCTACCACAAAGTTTTCAGAGGAAAAATAATATTTTTAAACTTATATACAGGTGAGATAAAAGCAGCAGGCTCCAGAGTCAACTTTTGATCTTCAATATTTCCCTCATGATCCTAAAACTAGGTTCTGTATATTTTTATTGCAGGATCCAAAACAGAGAAGAGATTAACCAAAATGAAAGGGCTCAGACTAACACTGCTCTTCACTGGAGAAGATGGGCATTCCAAAAGCCAATTTGTGTGGTGTAATTTACTCCAGCTGCCCAACAGAAATAAGTAATACTCTTAGGCCCTCTCATATTGAAAGATTTAAGCTGGACAAGCATTTCTCACATTTTCAGCTACATTAGATATCTAAGAGAAAAATCTATCATCCTGGGAAGTTATGTGCTCAATTTCCCAGGATCAGGCTTATCATCAGATATTCTGTACAGCAGGTGATCTCTCTCCCTGCCTTCAGCTGATAGCTTTTCTGAAAAGTGAAGCTTTATGAGGGCCAGGGTCAATAAGAAGGAGATCCCAGTCTGGGACCCCTTCAATCTTTTGTAAGCTATCACTATGTAATATCCTACCAAACTTTGTATACGATGTAAGGAAATATATTCAATGTCAATAGTAATAATAATCATCAGGTTGCACTGAGCACTTTTCTTGCTAAATTGTCTCAGGAAATCCTCACACTAACCTTTGGAAGAAGCGTTATGTTCTCTTTATAAAGAAATTAACTTGAGCTCAGGCAGGCATGATAAAATTATTTATTATAACCCAACCTGTAATGTAAAGAGCCAGACTTTTACTCTAAAATTTTGTATTTGGATTGTTGTTGTTTTCTTTTTACATCACCCCATGCTTCCACGAGGCACATCACTGAGCTATAAATGAATGCAAAAGAACATAGACAAGATATCTTAAGACAGAATTAAACAGTTTAGGTATCCACTCAAAGCATAGATCCCATTTCCTTCTGACTTGTGTTAAAAGATAAACTGAGGCACATTAAAATTTTCAAGTTTCTTTGAGCATGCATTGATTCAAATAAGACAATGTTAAACAAGAAGTTGTTGGAAGCACTCCAGCAACAGTAGTTAAGGAAGAGGATTTTATTGAGATATGGAAACAAAGCAAGGAAGTTATTTGATTGGCTGTAGCTTAAGTGGTTGCCTTATTTGGGAAAGCCTGGTTGGCTGCTTGTGATGGGTTGTTCTTAAGTTTTATTTTCTCAGTTTCAAGTGCATTGACTCTGACTTAGGTTTTGGCTTGCTTATACAGGCAATCAAGACTTTAGAGCCACCCCTATCTAATGGCCTCCTTGTTTAATTAATCTAACTCTTGCTTGGGTGGAGACAAAGCCACCCCAAGTCACAAGATCCAATGGCAATAAATTTGATGGTAATTAACTTAAGCAGTTTTTGAGACCCAGACAAGCCATCATTTAGTTGGATTGGATAAGATCAAATAACAGTGTCTGATTTAAAAATCATGCATGGTTACATTGATAAGCTTTTATTTCTACTGAAAGTCATGCCAAGTAAATATTATCAACCAAGAAACTGCAGGGTGCATTTCCTTAATCTTTACTAATTATTCTGTTTACTAAGTGAAAACCAAAATTCTTATCCAGAACAAGCACTTTCTAAAAAATATCTTGTTCTCTGCAGCGTCTTTCATGTACAGTAGCAGATGTCTCACCTGATAGTCTTTGGCAAAGCTTTTCATCTTTAATCTGCAGGTTTAAATCCTGCCATGCTGTTTTTTAATCATCATTTAACTTCTGTTCTTACTGTTTAATTTATCCTGCAGTACAGAGTGGAGCTGTGAGATTCTGCAAATAATATTCCCTTGTGTGTATTCATTTTAAAAAAAATAGGAAAAAAATACTTCCTCCTGTTCTTCCAACTTCTAAACCATTCCAAGGTACCTACTTCCTCCCTACTCTCAAGAAACACAATTTTGTACCTCTGTCTCTTAACATAATAGATTTTCTTCACTATTCCTCATGTATTTATCGGTCCAGTCAACAGTGGCTAAAAGAAAAGAAGCATGGACTCTCTTCTCTCTTCTATATTCTGTTAGATTTTGTTAAATTCATTATAATTCTACAAGACTTTATCAAGAATCTATGTTGTATTTTGTACAGGGATAGGTAATTTTGTGGGTAAGAAATAGGTGTATTTCAAATACACACATGTGTATATATTGCTATAGGCAGAGTTTTTGTCCTTGAAAAATTTATATGTTGAAACCTGATCCCCAATGGGATGGTATTAAGAGGTGTGGCATTTGGGAGGTGATTAGGTCATAAGGGTGAAGCCCTCATGAATGGGATTAGTGCCCTTATACAGAAGGCTCCACAGCACCCCCTCACCCATTCTGCCATATGAGGATGCAGAGAGTTGGAAAAGGAGAGAAAGTAGATTCTTCACTAGGGCCTGCAGAAGGAACACAGAGTTGCTGACATCTTGAGTGAGATCCGCTTCAGACTTCTGTCCCCCAGAACTGTAAGAGAGTAAATTCATGTTGTTTTAAGCCACCAAATTTTTGGTAGTTTGTTATTGAAGCAATAGAAAACTAACACAGAAGCTCACTAGGATAATTTAGATGGATCTTACAAATTGTTGGTTTCCAAGGATAAATTATATGCTTGCTAGAGAAGTTATATAATAGCTATATATAAGTGCTTAGATTCATTTTGTATGGCAGTTATGTTTTAAATATTTATAATCTAATTTTGATTATATGAGAGCAACAGCAAGGCCATCCTAATTAGCAGATATGCTTTGCAGATCAGAGCATAGTGTATCTACTATTATAGGATGATTTATTTGTTGATTGGAGGTAATTTTCCAGAGCAAATCTGTGCTTAACATTAAGATGAAAAATATCACACATCAACTGTGTGTACTTTGATTCAGTCAAACCAGGGCTCAGTCACTCCTGCATTTGTCACTACTAATGCTGGGTCCAACAGTAACAATTCACTCAACAAATATTGATTGTATTGTATGGTTCTAGATTCTGTGCTGGAGACAAACGATACTCCTGTCCCCATGTAGCTTACATCCCAGTAGAAGTAGACTGTCAGTGAAGGAAGCAGACAAATAACTGAATAATATTTGCTTCTCAGGCAAAGCATGGTATATTAGTTTCCTAGGGCTACCACAACAAAGTAACACAACTGGATGGCTTTAACAACAGATATTTATTGTCCCATAGTTCTAGAGACTAGAAATCTGAAACCAAGTGTTGACTGAAAAAAATGCACAACCTAAAAGTTGACAATTATGTTTCATTCAGAGAACTTACTGAGGACTATAGCTCAGGAGACAGCCTCTCAGATGGCTCTGAGGATCTGCTCCAAAGAGGTCAGGGAGGAGTCAGAATACATAGCTTTTGCTAGGAAAAAAAAAAAGATATGTAGTCAAACATCAAAAGATTAGTGCTAATCACACACACAAAAAAAAAACCCAGACATCTCAAATTAATGATTTTAGTGCTTTTCTATATATGGGGAGATGCAAGAGTCTGGGCTCAATGAAATTATTCCTTAGAAACGCACCTTAACTATCTATGGCCAGTATCCTGTTTTTCTCCATCCTGAATTCCCCTCAGGTGTATCATCGGGGACAGCTGCAGTGGCTGAGGTCTTTATGGCTACAATAACCTTTGTTTACTGAAATGGCAGGTGACATGTTTTGTCCACACAAGGTTTTGACAGGGTTGATTCCTTCTGAGGGCTGTGAAAGGGAATTTGTTCCATGTCTCTCCCCTAGTTTCTGTTATCCTCAGGTATCCCTTGGCTTGTAGATGTCATTATCCCTATGTTTTTATTATCATATTTCCTCCACACTTGTGTCTCTATATCCAAATTTCTCTTTTTTATAAGGACATCAGTCATATTGGATTAGGGCCCACCCCAGTGACCTCATCTTTACTTGATCATCTGCAAAGATCCTATTTCCAAATAAGGTCACCTTGAAGTACTGAGGGTTAGAACTTCAATATCTTTGTGGGGAGTGACGGGGGCAGAGGGGGACACAATTCAACCAGTAGCAGGTAGGAGGAAAGGCTCTGAAAACCAACTAACTAGAAGCACAGAGAATTTATCCTTGGAGATGTTTCCAGCCAGCCCTCCCAGGTATTACACCAGCTCCAGCTGCTTTACCATGATTATTCTTTCACTTATGCATTCACACTCTCCCTGGCATTAGGTTCTCTCAGATTTTTAGAATCTCTTCTTCAAATTGACGAGTGGTCTTCAGCTTCCCTGATTTCACCATTATTCTGGATCTGCATTATAACCTTTAACCTGATCATCTTCCCCAGCAGGCAAGACTTTTGCACCCAGGTCATTCAGATCACAATTGACTTAGGTTTGGCTTAAATTATGGTTGGCTTAAATTATGTTTTCTTTGAGCATTTACAAATAATTTTTGGTCATATCTGAAAGTGAGAGGACAATAAAATGACAATGCACATATTTCTGTATTGCTTTATAAAGAGCTTCCCCGTAGATATTTCATATTTCATCTCTCAACAACTCTATGAGATGTAAATTAATGTCCTCCTTCAATGCAGACAATTAGCCTCAAAGATCACAAACTCCTAAGTGGTAGGTGTGGGATTCAAAGGCAAGCTGGGACAATTTTGCTGCTAAAACATGCCTTAAGATCATCTGTCACTTGAAATTATTTGGAATTGGAAAATCTGGTCATGATGAAGGGAGAGAAAATACAATAAAGTTACTGTACTATTCATGAGATAAAATTTTCACCAAAATTATTTATTCCTGGTGCATCACACTCCCTTTAGGTGAATTTAAAGACCACCTCTTCAGGATTTAAGCTCCCTCATGACTGTAGAGCTGATAAATCTTTCTTCCCTATGAGAGACACGTCATAATCAATATTTTCCTGCATTGAACAACTCTATGTTTTATCACAAAAGATCTAGCTTCTAACTTAATTCCACTTAGTTCACTTTCATTGTCCTCTTATTCAGGTTTTAAAAAATAGATATCGAACAGAGTTTTCAGAAGGCAAATTATCATTCTCACATGGGGAACTGCTCTAATGTGCTTCAAAGAGAGCTTGACGCTGCCAAAATCACTCAAAAGGCTAACCAGTCAGTAGGTGGTTATTAATTGAGAAGAATATTGTCTGTGTGCTCCAAAAAAAGGAAGAAAAGGCTCACTTCTCATTAGAGCTCTATCCTCTGTTTTCTCCATGGGTTTTGTTGGAACTGCTAGGAGACAGGGCAGTTCATGGGCTTCAGGCAAAAGGAAGAGAATACTTAGCACGAATAGGTCAAAAACTACACCCCCTCATAATGAAATCTCAGAGAGGAGTACTTAATTCCAATGCTGGAAACTTTGAAAAGGTTAATAGCAGGGAAAATCCATGACCAGCAGACAGTCAAGTTCACACCTGGAGAGTGCGGTGCTCTTATGTTATCTGAGAAGAAAGCTCTGTCTATCAAGCTACAGTGTGAAAGTGAGGAATCAAATCTCTGGCATGATTCATGCTTCTTCATTTCCTTGATTGTCACCCAAGTTGAATATATTCTTTGGCTTAGTTGGCTTCTCAGCACTCATTTTGACAAAATTACATGACTTCTGCTCTGAGATTTCATTGGTTTCTCCTTTTTTTTATGTTCTGCCATGTCATGCTAATAAATCAAACAAGAACTTCTGACAAGGGATTTATTGGAAAGTTTTACAAGCAAAAACCTACTTGTCATAAAAAAACATAGCTGCAAAAAAAAAAAAAAACATAGCTGCATTGGAAGGTTTTCAAAAATGGCCTCTAGGTTTCCCTTGAAATTGTACTAAATAGATGATAGGAAATGTAATCTTGTCGACTCTATAGGAAGGAAAGTTGATCGTAAGCCAAGAGCCATGACTTGCAAAGATCTCCTCAAATAGTGTGCAAATCACCATGATATTTAGATTGTGACTTTTCAAAAAGCAACAGTGGCATCCAGTTAAACTCTGGCCTTTAGAGAGCTAAGCAATTAGAGATAGTTTTTCAGAGTTCAACAACACTAAGCAGAGACTGTCTTATATCTCTGTAACTCTTTACAGATTACAAAGGACTCATATGACATCCTCTGACTCCCCTCCCCCGCCAACCCAAAAGGTAGAGAAGACCAGGGGCCTTGCTCTTCCCATTTTATAGAGTAGGAAACTGAGGCTGAGAAAGCCAACACAACTTGCTTCCATTTCAGTTAGTTTGTCACAGCTGGGACTCTGGTTCTTTGTCTAGGCTACATTGTAACTCACTGATTAAAAAATATTCTCTTGGCAAAGGAGCTATCACATGCTTCCTACATCATCTATTGCTTCAGTGACCACATAAAGACTGATTTATACCCAAGTCCATACCTGTGAGCAGACCTACACACTGGGCTTCCTACTGGATATTTACTCTTGGATAGACCACCAGCACCTCAAATTCAACATACTGAAAGCTAAGTGCAACACTAAATGGGCTCCTTCTCCGTGCTCCACCACTTGGTGAAGACAGATGCTGCAAAGGAATTGTTGCAGGAACACTAGCCAAATGCAACACATTCCAGAGCCTCCCTCTATGGTCCCAACATTTACAATCTGTAGTATTTATAAATGCCATTATGTACCTCCCCACATGCCACTGTGTGCTTACATGTATATCCCCCTCAATATTTTAAAGTCATTGAGGGCAGGGACCACGTACCTATCATTTGGTGTGCATGCCATATATGTTTGCTAAAATTGATCTGAAATTAACATAACTTTTAGATTAGAAAGCCTTTTTTAATAAAGTTTTCATTTCAGAATAGTTTTAGATTTAGATAAAAAGTACAAGAGTAATACAGAGAGTCCTCACATGCCTCACAGTTTCCCCTGCTGTCAACACTTTACATCAGTATGGTGCATTTGTCACAGTTGAGGCACCAACACTGAAATTCCATGCTTTATTCTGATTTCTTTAGCTCTCACCTCATGTCCTTTTTCTGTTCTAGGATCCCATGCAGGATTCCACATTACATTCACACATCATGTCTTCTTAGGCTCCTCTTGGCTGTGAGACTTTCTCAGACTTTCCTTGTTTTTGATGACCTTGACATCTTTTAGGAAATACTGGCCAGGTATTTTGCAAAATGTGCCTCAATTTGGGTTTGTCTGATGTTTTTCTCATGACTAGACTGTGTTTATGGGTTCTGGCAGGAAGACCAAGGAGGAATAGTGCTATTCTCATTGCATGATGTTGGTACAGCAGGGAGGTAGCTAGCTATGAGCAGAGAAATGCCGGCAGGGTCTATGTGTAGGGAAATCACGCATTTTATAAACAGCGGGGGTCCGCGGGCAGACAAAGAAAAGCAGGAACCTCCAGACTGACAGGAGACCACACATTTTGGCTGTTAAGTGTACTGAAGGCAGACAAAGAAGGGTGAGGAAAGGCCGGAATCTCCACAAATGTAACCTGTTGCTCATAATGCTCTCATTACAATAAAATTAGCCTTGCAGATAAGAAGTACCCATCATGCACCGACGCCATGAGACCTCTGATCTAAGCTAACTAAGGACAAAAATCCCTCCCCCCCTCGGGAAGATGAGCTGGGATGAAAATCAGGGAATACGACCCCCAAACTCCTCCTTATAACCAGCTTGCCAGAGAAACACGGGGCAGCAGCTTCTCAGTTGTCTGCCCAATCTCCCTCTGAGAGCGTATTCCTGCTTAAATAAATCCTCACTTTACTTTCCTAACCTCCCTACCTCGTCTCCGAATTCTTTCTGCAGCAAGGCAAGAAACTTAAATTCACTGGGAACAATATCAAGGGTACATACTATCAACATGACTTATTACTGTTTACCTTGATCACCTGGCTGAAGTAATGATTGTCAGATTTTTCCACCATAAAGTTATTCCCTTCCTCCCCTTTCCATTCTGTACTCTTTGAAAGGATGCTCCTATGAGTAGCCCACACATAAGAGGGGGGGTTATGCTGCACTTCCTTGAGGGCAGAATACCTACATGAATTATTTGGAATTCTGAACAGATCTGTCTCTTCTTTCCCATTTATTTGTTGATTCGATTACTTATTTATGTCAGCATAAACTCATGGATATTTATTTAACACTTTGAGTAACAGTCAGCAATTTTTAATTTATTTTCTTGCTCAAATTGTTCCAGCTTTGGCCACTAGGAGTTCTTTCAGTGGGAAGAAGTCTTTGTTCATAAAAATAACAATATCATATATGGATGCAAGCTGGTTTTTACCATTTGAGAAAATAACATAGGCTATGTAATTTAGATGCTTAGGACCTGATTTTAATGAACAAAAACATTTGGCTTTCTGTTCTTTTTTCATTCTTTCCTCCCCCTTTTCTTATTTTAACAGTTGTAAAAATATATAACCCTTATTCATCTTCATATTGTACCTAACTAATCCCCACATCCAGCGGGGCATGATAATAAAGGGTTTTTATCTCTGTTTTACGGATGAGAAACTAAGACACAGAACAGCTAAATGCCATGTCCCAAGGCTTTGCATGCCACACTAGGGAAATCAGATCTGTAATTCATCACACCCAACCATCCTGCAGAGAGCTGGGTCACCATTGCCTCCCTCTCTTCTCCAATTATCTTGGGCTTTGCAATCAAAGAGGTGCAAAGGCTCAAGCTCTCCAGCAAAGGTCAGCCAGTGTTGTGTAGCTCCTCCGGCATGTTTTGCCGCCTTCTGCATGTAAAGCCCAGCAGAGCAGGGAAATTTCTGCAGCTTCTCAAGACCACCTGGAGTTCTCAATTCCCAGCTTCCCCAAGAAGCTTCACAAAGAAGCTCATTATTTTTGCCATGATCCCACGAGTCCTTCAGTTCAACATCCAGTTGCCTGTTAGGTTTAGCTTTGTTTTCAGAACAAACAGGACTCATTTCTCTTCTGAAAAGCTAAGCTCTCTTAAGCCACTGTCCAACACTGACGGGAGATGAGATTTTGCGTTCCCAGTGCTGGATGGCACAGGGATTGAAAAGGAGGCTGAAAGAAGAAAAAACGCACAAACGTGGTAAGACAAAAAGTGCCTGCGGTTCTATTCAGGGCTTTGCCTGTAATTAGCTTTGTGACCTCAGGCCACGCCCTCACTCCTGGACCTCAGTCTTTCCATCTGTAAAATAGGGGTTGTGGAGATCAGAGCCTTTGTATCCTGGCAAATTAAAGCCTTCACAAGCACAATTTCATTTTATACATACATAATTGAAACAAAAGTTTCAGTAGCCCGCCCTTTGCATGTGTGGCTATTCTGATATTTTACATTCTATTACATATCTTTTTTTTTTTTTTAATGTAGGTGATTTGGGACCCAGTAATGCTGATGTCCTGACCCATGAATGGACCATGGGCTGCTGTTCTAAAGATCCTGGAGCTAGATGCTATCTGAGATGCTGCCCAGCACTTATTCACCAAACTTCTAAATCAGGGTTGGAAGGGATACTTATTGTCAGAGTCACTCACCACGTCCACAGCCCTGTCCACTTGCCTTGGATTTTGTCCTGACTCTGCATTAAGCTGTGTGACCTGGAGCGAGGCGCTCAATATTCTGAGCCTCGGTGTTTTCATCTTTAATAAGGCTTGTTGTTAGGACTATAGTAGATAATACAAGTGGCAATGCCTCAGTATTTCATGTAAAATATATGGTGTTATTATTATTATAAAAGGCTGGAGGAAAAAAAGTCTTCTTATCTAGGATGAGGCATCTTCCATGAGGGAGGAAGGTGAGCAGTGCAGACTTCCCCGTGGGGGGATCGTGGGGAACGAGGTAAATTCTTGTACATTTTTGGGCATAGTTCTCTCTCTCAGTTATGCCCATTGGCTGTATCTTGGAGATGCCATAGGGTTTCACGGATGCTGAGGGCTAGTCAGACTCTTAGATACCCCTCAGGTGTATACACAAAGTTGCCATCAAATTGCAAAGACAATATTTAATTTTATCATATAATTGTCTTATAAAATAGAGACATGTTCACAAAAATAAACAACAGAATCACTTTCAAATCCCTTTTTACTCTGCCTGGAAATCTCTCCCAAGGAATTCTTCACTCTGTGCAAGTGTGAATTCTTACATGCCCCGACCTGACCTCCGTATCCACCCACTCCACACCCAGCAACCTCCAGATTCCTCAGCTGTCCAGCAGTGTTTTCTAGCACAAGAACAAGCCAGTCCAACCAAAGCAACCAGGCTAGCTCCTCAGCAGGTGTCATCTTTAAATAGTCTTCTACAAGGAACAAGGATTGTTCTTACTCTCCTGAAACATAGCAGATCAAAGGGCAAAGAAGCTCCTCCCTCCTCTCTTTTCCTAGAGCAACTGCTTTAGGGTTAAGTAGTTTAACCCTAAAGTTAAGCTCTTTATCTCTTTGAAATGTATGTAAATCTTTTTAAAAGCTAAATAGGCTTCTTAGCTTTAAGTCCCAGCATGTCTTTCTCAAGGACCTGGGAGCCATCTCTTTGAAATGTGATCATCACACATTTCATCACACATTTCATCATCAAACATAGAGCCTTAGAGCCACACCTGACAGTCTGTGGGGAGGCGCCAGGAGGGTAGGAACTGCAGGGTGGGCATAACTCCACAGCTTCTCCTCTCAGTGGGGTGTTGATGCCCAGAAAAGTGGCCAGTGAAAAATCAACAAGTGCAATGATTATCATCCTGCTATAGGAGCTAAAATCACCTGTGAAGAGGTGAGCTGGGTTTTGCATTAGAGACCATTGGAATCCCTTTGAGAATTTTATCCAGTCCCTTATAAGCACATGAAAAGGAACCTCCCTTCTCCCTTGCCCCTTTTCCAGCCTCTTCTTTACCTGAGAGGGTGGCATCACATGGTAGGGAATGTTGATGGCTACCAAGAACTCATTTCAGAAGTGTGAGCAGACACAGAGTGACTGTGATATGGATCCAGAGGTAATGCTGGGAGCAAATAGAGATTCAAAGTCTGGGAAAAGAACTGCAATGGGCAGGTGCCAGTTCCCAGGTGGTGCCAGGTGCCTGGTAGAATAACGGCAAACATCCATTGAATGTTACCTCTGTGCAATACGCCATGTTAGGTGTTATTTGATTGTCACAATAAACCATGAGATGGAACTGTTAGTCCCATTTTACAAAAGAAGAAACTAAAGCTTTGATCCCTTAAGCAACTGGTGTGAGTGAAGATTCTAATCCCAGGCCTGGTGATTTCAAAGTGCAGACAGTAACCTCTGTAGTACAGAAGTAGGATTCAGAGATGTGGGTTCTTTCCTGCTCAGTGTGAACTTGGAAAAGCATTAAACATCTCTGGCCCTCAATGTTCGGCTGAAATGAGGTTTATTAAGAGTCCTGCTGCTTCTGAGAATCAAAGAACACGGCAGATATGAAAGTGCTTGGAAAGGTCTAAAGTGTGCGATGCAAGCGCAAAGCGTTGTTATTTACCCCGACAGTTAAGGGGGCAGGAAATCAGGAGAGAGGCCTGAAAATTTTATTAACACAAGGAGAAAACAACAGGATGAAGGATTTCCTGGAAAGCATCCTCTGGCTTCCTGGGCACTGTGGAACTGCAGAGCATATTCAACCATGGGGCCATGTCAGGTCCACAGCTCCATCAGAAGAAGCTTCCAGAAGATTCTTTGGTGTGCAAATCATACAAAAGATCTGACGGTCTGGGAAGATCAAGGTTGTCACCTTGTGACAGAGTCTCTCTTACATCTGAGACCTGGCACGTGGTTCCTTTTCAGAAATCCAGGGAGACAAATGTGAGGTTCCCAAAAACACCAGTGCAGCATGTTTCAGAGTAGTGAGAGGGTCCGATTCGGCCATGGAGGGAGTGAGGTGGAACTCGGGCAGGTGGCCCTCAGCTCAGAATTCTGTGGCCTGGCCTGCCATAGTGTATACAGGCAGTTTATTCATTATGAACCAACTAGTGGCTGACTTGAGATTGAAGGTGTTTCTTATCCATGGGATAGTCTAGAAGGAGGCTTTCCTCCCTGGGGATCCAGCCTGGAAGGGCAATTCAACATAGTGGTATGCTGGTAAAAGCTTACAACCAGCACGCAAAAAAACAAAACAAAGCAAAAAAATAAATAATACAAAATCTCTGATTTGTAGCCTTTGCCAATTTCCATGGTGTAAATACTCCAGCATGACCAGTGCCGAGATACCAACAAGACACTACCAAATGCAGAGCAGGAAGGAGACTGCACAGTTGGCTCTTGTACACCTTCACCAGCCAGCTCCAACCCATTACTACTCTGTATCATCATCTTCCAGAAAGCAGCTCCGGCTTCTGCTATTTCTCAGGCAATGGAAAAGGAGTGAGGGAGGGTCACCGTAACTATCTTCCTTATAAAAATGTGATCTCAAAGTTGTGATCACATCTCACTGGCTAAAGCAGGGTCACATGGCTGTGCTTAGCTGCACGGGAAGCTTAAAAATGTAGGAGTCTCCAGATGGAGGAGGTGTTGCTTGTACATAGTCAGTTGAAAAAAAAGGGAATATATATTGACCTCTTTTGCCTTAGCCCTAAATCCCCTAAAATGACAAGTTTCCTTCCCTTCCCACCCCTTGCCTGCAGTCCAGTGAAATTCTGTGAAAGTCTGCCACGTGATGGAGAAACCACATCATCTTACCGCCCCCCACCTAAGGAGTGAGGAGTCCCAGGCTGAAATGAGTTTCATGGGCAGGACTATCAAGTGGCTCAAACAAGGAAACATCCATTTAAACATTGGAAGCTTTTACTTAAATTCACTGAAGTAGAGAAATATGGCTGTGACTGTGTAATGTGAGAACTACAAAAATACAGTCAAAAAAACAAATATTGCTCCCAATTTGCATGTTGGATAAATCTACAGCTGAACAATTTTTAAGCCAGTGGTTTTCCACTTTTCCTCCCCATGTACTTATCTTTGATACAGGTTGAAGGTGGGTCCTCATGGAGAGATACGGTGTCACTTGTAGGTTTAGTTCACATCTCATTCATTTAACAAACTTTTCGAGCATCTGTGGTATTCTGGGTCCTTAGCTGTGCACTAAGGCCATAGTGATAAAGATAGGACCTCCACATCAGGTGTTCAAAATGCCTTATGAAACTCAGGTGTGGAATAATTCATCAAGTCTGCTGAGAAAAGTCACTAAAAAATAATCAAGCTGGGCAACATATGTTGAGGGTTTTACACGCAGTATTTGCCAGTGGAGGTTCTATTTACATTTGGTTGTTGTTATGGGCTGAATATTTCTGTCCTCCCAAAATCCATCCCCAAAGTGATGGTATTAGGAAGAGGAGACTCAGGGAGATAATTAAGTCATGAGGGTGGTACCTTCACAAATGGGGTTCGTGCCCTTATAAGAAGAAACATGAGAGTTTGCTCTCTCTCTCTGCTCTCTACCACATGAGGATACAAAGAGAAGACGGACACCTGCAAACCAGGCAGTGGGCTCTCACCAGACACCACATCTTCAGGCACCTTGATCTTGCACTTCCAGCCTCTAGAACTATGAGAAATAAATATCTGTTGTTCGAGCCACCTAGTCTATGGTAATTTATTAAAGCAGCCTGAACTGACTTGTTTTAGACCAAACTGATTTTATTTTTTGTTTTCTATTTCTGAGTAACAAATTACCAGGAACCTAATGACTTAAAACAAAACACATTTAGTTCTCACAGCTTTCTCGGGATCAGTAGTTTAAACACAACTTAGCTTGGTTCTCCCTGAGGCTGTAGTCAAGGTATCAGGAAGGACTGGGTTCTCTTCTGAGGCATGCCTGGGGAAGGAACCCCCTCTAAGTCAACACGGTTGTTAGTAGCACACAGTTTCTTGCAAGTTTCCAGTGTGAGGCCCTCAGTTTCTTGCTGGTGGTTGACCAAGGCCACTTTAATTTCCTCCAACACATGGTCCTCTCCATAGGGAAGCCCATAAAATGGCAGCTAACATCTTCAAACTAAGGAGAGGGTTCCTAGCAGGACAGGTATTATAATCCTTTATGATATAATCACATATGTCTAGCCACATACCATCTGTCAGTTTTGTTGTATTCTACTAGTTAGAAGCATGTCACATGTCCCTCCCGCACACAAAGGGTGGGGATTTCCTAAGACCATGAATCCCAAGAGGGGTCACAGAAGCATCTTAGACTCTGTCTGTCACAGGGTAGGACAATTATTCCTGGGGAGTTACTGTCCCCTACACACCGGATGGTTAACATCCCACTCCCCTGCATACAAAATGCCAGAGTTTCCCCCCAAGTCATTTGGACAAAGGAAATTTTCCCCAGGCATTTCAAAATACACGTCACATGGCTGAGAACCACTGTAGTCTCTGATTATCAAATTCACCACAAAACTGCCAAATTTCTACTCACTTTGTATTTTATGGATGTGACCAATAACTAACAAGAAAACGTGTCTTCATGTTTTCACCTCACGAGCAACATAGACAGTATAACCAGTCCACACAGCCATGAGCTACATTAAATAAAATTTAATTAGAAGAGAGACCTTTAAATAAAAGTCAGCCTAAAATATATATATTGGTTATTTCACCATGAAAAGCACATTTTTATGTAAGTGAAACATAAGAGATAGTATACTCAAAGAAATCTTAACTCATGAAACATTCACGAACCTAGAACCACCATTCCTGTGATGAAAAGCCTCTGTAAACTTTTACTTGATTATTTTGAAACTAAAGTATTCACTTCCTCCCATAGTATGGCATCACAGTTGGTAGACTACAGGTTTAAATTCCCCAGAGGATAGACTTCATTTAATGTCTTTCCAAACTTTCCTCAGAATCACTGATACAAGAAAAGATAATTGTGTCATTTTCCATTCTCATTACACTTCCTAGATCGTTCTGACAATGGATTTATTTGATGCCTTTCAGAGCTCTCCTCAAAGATACAATCAAAAGAAGGAGAGTGCATCAAAGTATCTGGGGCATTTTTTGTTGTCCTTCATCCTTCATGATGAGACAAATTAAAAATAGAAAGAGACTCCAAATGAGATCTATTCTTGTTACCTTAGGATTCTTCTGGGACTGGTTTGCTAGTTATAAAAGCCACCTTTCTTTGTTGAAATCTAACTTCTGCACACATTTAAGTTTTTTGAAAAAAGTACACAGGACCTCATGACCTTTTCTAAAAGATTGTTGCCCTGTAAATACACTTTATATAAGCTTTGCAAATTTAGAGGAAAGTTAGGACCATCTTCATTTTAGAAACTCATAGAATCTCAAGCCTGATAATTCAACTTTAAACAAAGTCTTCTTCTAGGATAAGGTAAAACAAAGATTAAGACAACCCTGGTTTGAAAGTCTGATCTCTTAATGACATCTCTCAAACTTTAATGTGCACACAAATCACTTAGAGATCTTGTTAAAATATAGATTCTGATTCAATAAGTCTGGGATGGGGCTTGAGATTCTGAGTTTCTAACAAGCTCCCAGGAGATGCTAGGGCTCTTGATCAGGACTTAGGATGAGGGAAATGAGGTACTTGCCTCGAGCACAGAAGTTAAGGATTTGCCCCAAACCTCAGCAATCAAAATAAAAAGATTTTAAGGCAATATTTTAAACAATCAAAATGAATGCAAAAATAGCCATGATCAAAATATATCAAATATTTTAACAAAGACAGGCAGTAATTTTCTTTACAGCCCTACCCTATTTTATAGCAGGAACACTTATTTCCAACCCATGCTACCTTGCAGGCTTCAGCACCCAGGCTTGGGAGGGATAACAATTGGGTGGAAACAGATTGGGTACGCTGGGGTTTAATATATTGTCATTTTTCTTTAATTGTAGAGATTTTATTAACTTTTTCCACTTGATTTGAAATGTGGTAGGATATTTGACAAGTGTATATAGGGGCACATTTTTCCTTTGACCTCAAGCTCTACCATGGCTTGGCAAAGCATTGCTGCTGGTCTTCAGCTCACTCTTGGAGCAGCAAGGCTGCTATGGCTGTCTGAGAAAAGACCCTGACTCTCGGTCTACATCTGAGACCTGGCTACTCAACATACGGACACCAGCAGCAGCGTGGACATCATCACTGGGGAGCTTTTTAGAAATCTGGACTCTTAGGACCCTCCCACTTCAGAACCTCAGAATCAGGATCTGCACTTTAACATGATCCACAGATGGTTTTATGTATAATAAAATCTGAGAAACCTGGCTTTGTAAATTTCCAATCTCTCTCATCAAGATGTGAACTCTTATTTCTCTGTCCCTTGTGTGTGTCTTCTCAGTAGTTATGAGCCTGTGTATTTGGGTGGTTTCTGCATGTCTTAGGTAAAGAAGAAAGCAAATTTCCTGCAGTATCCTTTTTATATTCCTTATTGTGTTTCTAAGCCAACAATGATAAACAGCCTCTAGGAAGAATCCTATTCTCACGTGGAAGGAAGAGAAGAGCTTTATGGCCAAAGGAATGTCTCATGCCTACCCAGTACCAACTGTTCTCTTGTAGAGAGAGAGGTAATTTTTCAAGAAGAATGTCAGGACTGACTGCATTAACCTTGAAACATCGGTCCCTTTGGATTGTAAAATTCCTGCAATCTCACCTGTGAGGCTTTTTGAAAGAAGAGCAGAAGGGAAAGGGGTGGGGATGGAGGAAATAATCCTGCCTCAGAAGCAAAAAGGAAGGTCTCTGAAACTAAAATTTGGGCAGTCCCATGGCCAAAAATGGCATCTACCTCTACCACTCTCCTGAATGAAATGTATAGTATGTTCCTTAGGTAGAAATGTGATCATCTACAACTCCCTCCAGGAAAACATGTCTTACTAGAAAAGTTTAAAATAAAAAGGCATCGACTCCTTTTCACCAGTGGGGAACTAATGTTCTGAAGAATTGAGCAACCTAAAAAATCATGGATTACAGAATTTTGGTGTTGAAGAATGCTTAGATAGCAATCTGCCCATGATTATTTACAACCCAGGAATCTCCTGAAATAAAATCTTGGTGTGACGTTATAGAGGATCAATATTTCTTAGAGTTCATTGAGAAAAGTGCTATTCGAACAGTGAGATGGAATATTATATTGACTCCTCAATCCATATTGAGAGGACTAGCCACAATGACACCAGGTGAATATATGAAGGAAAGTGAGCAAAGAAGTGAAACTAGGGCTTCCCTGGTGGTGCAGTGGTTGAGAGTCCGCCTGCCGATGCAGGGGTCACGGGTTCGTGCCCCGGTCGGGGAAGATCCCACGTGCCGCAGAGCAGCTGGGCCCGTGAGCCATGGCCGCTGAGCCTGCGCGTCCGGAGCCTGTGCTCCGCAACGGGAGAGGCCACAACAGTGAGAGGCCCGCGTACCGAAAAAAAAAAAAAAAAAAAAAGAAGTGGAAGTGAAACTAGATACATAAGGAAGCTGTGGTGTGGGGGTGGTGTGAAATCAATGAGGTTTTGGATAGAATCTATTTCTCCTGATAAAGAAGTACCGGACATTGATGAAAAAATAATTTTATATTGTATAATGTGCCCCCAAAGCCACAATTCAATTGGTGCACAATTTTTAGAGACGCCCCCTTGCTGCTGTACTTGACATACATTGGTTCATAAAACTTAATATCAGAAAGTAAGAAAGTGTTAGCATAAAAAAATCATCTTCCACTTAAATAGCTGTCTGTCAAGGAAGGGTTAAGTTTCAGAAATCACAGCTGAAAAACACCACTTTTTCTTTTGACAGTTGAGGTCACTAGCACTGCCATTCGGTAACTCCACATTTTAGACCTGTAAAATCATTTTTCCCCTCCAGTGTTCTTTCTTTTCATTGCAGCATATATGCCACTCAGTTTGCTTTGCCTGATATTTGCTTTGACTGTTATCCACTTCATTTCTGCCCTCTCCTTCCTACTTTTTTGAGGATTTTTTTGGTGCTTGCTGGAGGAGTTGGATTGACAGCCCAAGAGACCATAATCCTCTGTTTATCCAGAGAAAAGGTAAAGAGAAAAGCAATGAGATTGTTAGCTTCTCTGACAACCAGGGTGGCCTCAGTTTTACTGCTGAGCCCCCAGCTGACAGGAAGATCATTCACTGGGCCCTCTGTGGTTCTCCCCCAAGGTACTGGTGACCTGTGGGGCAAGGCACAATAATACTAACATCTAGGGAACTACCTAATATCTTGGTATTTAACGTGGGTGGTAAATGAAACCTGCAAGAAGATAATGGAACACATGGGTCTCTTAGCTGTGCCATTCCTTACGCCCAAACTGCAGTGGATTTGGCATAGCTTGTAGCAAGCTTACAAAACTCGGTGAATGCATGTGTGCACAGGCAATGCATACAGGCATGCGTGTGGGCATGTATGTACCTGTAGGGATTTCTCAAACTTTCCATCTATTCTATCACCTGGAGATCTCGTTAAATTTCAGACTCTAACTTAAATGTTCTAATATGTGGCCTGAAATTCTGCATTTCTAATAAGTTCCCAGGGTGCTGCTTTTGAGTGACAGGGTTATATGTATTTGGGAAAGGCCAATGGGTACTTGTCACCAATCAAGTGCCTCCCTCAGTTATTTCTAGAGTTGATTTCCTAATAAAAGTAAGGAAGTTACCTTGATACCTAAACCACTAAATACCCCCAGAGTGAACATCATCACCTTCTGCATCAGTTCATTTCATTGTGGTAACGAACGCTGATGGGATAAGGAATCCATGATTCAGGAAGAATCTATGTTTGCCTAATAAATACTCTATCATGTATAAAGCACTGAACTGGGAATACTAGACCCATAAACGTGTAGAGAATGCTCACACACTGCCTTTATCCTTAAACTTGGGCTATACGTTAATTGGTAAAAGCCCTCTCTGCTGCCTGGGAGCTTCCCCTAGGAGTCTCCAGCTGACATGAATCATTTATTACTCCATCTTCAACTGGAGACTAGACCAAATTTCATTTTCCAAAAAACTGTGTCTTTCTGTCTGCTTTTATCATAGTGGTTGACCACAATATTCTACCACTTTAAACAACAATGAGAAATATGTATATATTTTTTAAAATAGCTAGAAATGACTCTTATCCGATAGCTAAAGGTTAATTTTTAACTTTGCGAGAATTCAATACCTTGTCTACAAGTCCAAACCCAAGGCAAAACCCTAGGGCATTTGCTTATATAAAGATGTGACAAGGTCTATATTAGCATTCTCTAGTCAAAAGTTTAAACGTGTTTCCTCATAATTGTGGGCCAGAACAGAAAGTCTGACCCATAATAGAACTATTCTGTGAAACTCCAAGGAATTCCCTTTCCAAAGTTGTATAAAAATCTATCAGTAGAAAATGCACATTGAGGAGAGAACGTTTCATAAGGAAAAATTTTTTTAGGGTTGGAAGTTGAGAGATTCTGAATGGAAAATTATCAAAGTGTATCACAGTTGGTGGACCCTTTTTAAAAAATAATAAGACACATTCTCTCTCTTCCTGTCTATAAGCATCAGAAACCCTTACACATATTTATGCAGTGAGAAAACAAAATCAAAAAGTAAGCAAAATTTCATGCCTTTTTCCCTGTATATACTTTTTTGTTATTCTTATGTTTTCTCAATTCACCATCAATTCAGAGCCTGATCAACAAAACACCAGTCATTTGCTTAAATCCACACAGTGCTATACCTCACGTCCTTGTATTACCTCCTCGGTCTATTCCTCCTCAATTTTTTATGCTCTCTGAATGTGACATTATCATACATTTATGGCAAAAGAGCTGATGTTACCTTCTCTCTGCTCTAGAAAAACAAACATTACATTATTTTGTTTGAGGGTTTCTTCTCAAATAAGCAGACCAGATTTTTGCTCTTTAAATTCCTTCTAATTTTGTGTTTTAAGACTTTTTCAGAAAATTAAGAGACTTAATTAAAGAGACTTAATCTGACTTGTGCAATAAACCCTGTTAAGAATAAAGCGATGGGTACTTCCCTGGTGGTCAGGAGGTTAAGAATCCACCTTCCAATGCAGGGGATGTGGGATCGATCCCTGGACAGGGAGCTAAGATCCCACATACCACGGGGCAACTAAGCCCATGTGCCACAACTACTGAGCCCATGCTCCACAACTAGTGAGTCCACATGCCGCAACTACAGAGCCCACACGCTCTGGAATCCATGCACCACAATTAGAGAGAAGCCTGCATGTCACAGCTAGAGAGAAGCCCATGCGCTGCAACGAAAGATCCCTCATGCCACAACTAAGACCCGATGCAGCCAAAAATAAAAAAATATTTAAAAAAGAACAAAGCAATGATCACTTTTCATATTCAATAAGCATAATATTTATTTTCAGAAACTCCAGGTTTGAGATCACTGGGTTTCTGAGGTTGTAATACTCTGCAATAAGATCATATTATATCAAAAAGGAGTTATACTCTAAATATCAATTGTGCTACCTTAGAAATTGTTATTCACTTAGTCCTAAGATCTCTAAGTCCTTACGTTATCTGCCTATTGCTCTAAAAAAGATGATGTATCTCAAAAAGTTGCTAAGAGGGATGCCTAGAACTATTTTCCCAAATCGTGTTCCTCATAACAATATTAGCAATAGGTATTATTCTAAAAACTGAAAATTGTAATCAAGTAAGTTTAGAAAGCATGAAGCCAAACGTAGTTAAACAGATTTTTTTATTGCAAGATTTCTCTGAGCTTTTAGAGTCCCGCAGCAGAGCCTTGCTAATTGCTGTCCACTTCTCTTTTCTATGTCAGATAGGATTGCCACATTTCCCAGCTGCTTTATTATTAAGGTTGGGGCCATGTGACTGGATCTACCCAATAGAACATGGTCAGAGTGATATGTGCCATTTCCAGGTCTGATCATCAAATATCCCACCTCATTTTCCTTACTTGCTTCACTCCTTGGGAAGCTGAAGGCAAAGGGTCCATTAGGGACCCCCAAGGAAGCTGTGGATGTTGGCACCAAAAAAGGGAAGGAACCACGTCTTAAATCACTACATGGAAGGCCACTTAGCAAACATATAATTGTATTATGAACTAAGTGAAACATCGCTTGTATGAAGCCACTGAGATGTTAAGGATGGTTGCCTTTCTTCTGCCAAGAAATTAATATTTCATAAATTACTTTCATCTTTTACTTTCCTGTTCAAACATTTTTGCGGGCTTTACGTTAACCCTCTGAAAGATTTGAACATCTTTATTCAGCGTTAAAGGCCCTCCTCCATCTGGGTGTAACCTGATATCCTTCTTCTCTGCAGGATGAAACCTCTGCTCCAGCAGATCCACTGTAAAGCAAAAGGTCATGTCCATGCTCCTTTCCATGACTAAATTCCTCTACATCATACTCATCCATCGAGGTTCAGCTTGAAAACCTAATACAAAGGCATGGTTTAGAGCATTCTAGTTCATAGTGCTCTCTCTTTGCTTTAAAGTGTTTCCTTCCTTTCATTTTTTTATATTCACATTTTATTTTTTTTGAATGATAATTTCCAGGGTTTGTTTTGGCTGCGCCGGGTCTTCATTGCGGCACGCAGGATCTTTTTTCAGTTGCTGCATATGGAAGAGCTTCTTAGTTGTGGCATATGAACACTTAGTTGTGGCATGTGTGTGGGATCTAGGTCCCTAACCAGAGATGGAACTCAGGCCCCCTGCATTGGGAGCGTGGAGTCTTACCCACTGGCGTACCAAGGAAGTCCCTGTATTCCCATTTTAAAAATGTGAACATAGGGACTCAGTCAGCCAATCAAAAAAACAAAAAAACAAAAAATGCTTATTAAGCATCTATTAGGTAGCAGGTATCATACTAGGTCCAAAAGATATAGTAGGAGACAAGGATCTGATCCCTGCTCCCCATGAAGCTAACATTCTAGAAGTAAACTACAATTTCCCAGAGGGGACAATGTCTTATTGACATTTTTTAACATCTAGTACGTACTATAATTCATTGACGGTACTCAAAATATTAAAGTGTCATTGCAGTTATTGTCTTGGTATGCTAATGACTTTCCCTTAATTATATATTATCTTGCATATTTTCTTTACATTCTTGTATTTTTGCCCAAGAAGACTGTGGTAGTCACAAATCAAAAGATGTCTCCAGAAAATCCCCATCCCTTATTCAATTAAAACACTAATCTAGGCACCATTCTGTAGGATCTCTGCAGATATAATTAAGGCCCTGAACCAACAGACCTGAGATAGAGAAATTACCCTGGGCCATCCTGGTCTGCCTGGTATAATCACACAAGCATTAGAGGACAGAAAAGCCAATCTGAGAGATGCAGCAGAGGGGGAAATTAAGGAGATTTGAAGAATGAGAAGACAGGACCTGCCAATGCTAAAGGCAGGCCACCTAAAAGGCAGGAAAAAGATGGTGGCCAGCCTGTAGGAGCAAGAATGGGACCCTAACTCTTAATTAGCCAACGACATGAAGGTTCTTGGAAGCAGATTCCTTTCAAGAGTTTCCAAAACCTTGATTTTGTCCTTGTGAGACTCAAAAGAGAAGACAAAGCTGAGCCATGCTGTGCCTGGACTTCTGACCTACAGAGCTGGGTGGTAATACATCATGTTTCTAAGTCACTAGCTTGTAATAACTTGTTATGAGTGACTGAAAACTAACACAGAGGTTTATACAATAATATATTTATTCCTTCAACCCACACAGGTGGAGTGACGAGTCTGAGCATGACTGTAGGTAGTAGAAATACAAAGTTAAAAAGACACAGCCCAGGGACTTTCATTCCCATAGCCATTGCCCCACCCCTGCGTGTCACAGGTCACCTGGCCATCCACCCTCCACTGAGAGTCATGAGGTGCCCCCTCTGTCCCTGTTGGGGTGGTGTCAGAGGAGACCTTGTGAGGAGTCAGGATTTTCCCCAAGAAAATCCTGCAGTAACGAGGCCACCCCTACTGTGGTGTTAGCAGTGATCCCTTGGGGATCCCAAACTCCCAACTCCAGCAGTGGTGATGAAGAACCCCTTTCCACAAGGGGTCAGCGGAGACCAAACAAGAAACCTGAGCCAAGAGGAAGGTGAGCTTTAAAGTAGAATAAAACAGTTATTCATATATTGTACATGTGTCTATTTTTAAAAATTTTTTCCCACTTAGGTTATTACAGAATACTGAGCAGAGTTCCCTGTGCTATATAGTAGGTCCCTGTTGGTTATCTATTTTAAATATAGCAGTATAGAACAGGGAACTCTGCTCAATACTCTGTAATTACCTAAATGTGAAAAGAATTTGGAAAAGAATAGATACATGTGTATGTTTAACTGAATCACTTTAGTGTACACCTGAAACTAACACAATATTGTTAATCAACTAGACTCCAATATAAAGCAATTTTTTTTAAATAGTAGAATAAAACTGTGGCAGAAAAATCAAGTGAAATCATGGCTTTAAAAAGTGTGCACTGTATGTTACTTGGAGACGTTTGCTGACTTTAGACGTGAAGCGATCAGCAGTGGATAGTGAGGGGTGTAAGTGGATGATGTTATAAGTGTAATGAATGTTACGTGAAATGTAAATACAGGGTGTAAAGTGGTTTGTCTTCTCTTTTTGTTGTTTGTTTTGTTTTGTATTTAGGGGAAAAGGAAAGGCATAAGGATATAGCTAGAGGTAGACAGAGGGATGTTTGTTAAACAAGAAAGAGGAATTTAAATATGTTTCCACCGTGAAGAGAAAGATTCTTTAGAGAAAAAGGGATGAACAACTGCAGAGCAGGAATAATTGATTGTAAAAGTTCTCCAGGATACCATGAGACTCCAATTACCAGGGGATTAGCCTTGGATAGGAAAAGGCTTCCATTATTCTCAAGATCTCAGAGCAGAAAAGAGGGCTGAGCAGAGAGATATATGTTTTTAGTGGCAGCGGGTCCAGTCAACAGAGTGCCCCCTCGATGGTTTCAGGATTCTCTCAGTAGGTTACAGGCACTGTAATCCGCAAATAGTAAAGAGGAGATCTAAGTGTTTTTAGGAGAGTCCAGGGCAGTTACACTAAACCAATATAATTAAGAAGTAATTCTTTGATCAGTAATTGTAATAAATTAAAGCAACAGTGTCTTAGGGGTTTTTGGGTTTTTTTTGAGCATTCACATTATTCTTGAAAAATCATTTCTCTTCTTCCTTTGTAATAAAAATAAAACATTAATAAAATTGCAATGCTTTGCTAGTGGTTTTAAGAAGTGAATTATACATTAAAAGGATCATATACCATGATCAAGTGGGATTTATCCCAGGGATGCAAGGATTCTTCAATACATGCAAATCAATCAATGTGATACACCATATTAACAAATTGAAAAATAAAAACCATATGATCACCTCAATAGATGCAGAAAAAGCTTCTGACAAAATTCAACACCGATTTGTGATAAAAACTCTCCAGAAAGTGGGCATAGAGGGAACCTACCTCAACACAATAAAGGCCATATACGACAAACCCACAGCAAACATAATTCTCAATGGTGAAAAACTGAAAGCATTTCCTCTAAGATCAGGAAGAAGACAAGGATGTCCGCTCTCACCACTATCATTCAACATAGTTTTGGAAGTCCTAGTCATGGCAATCAGAGAAGAAAAAGGAATACAAATTGGAAAAGAAGAAGTAAAACTGTCACTGTTTGCAGACGACATGATTCTATACATAGAGAATCCTAAAAAATGCCACCAGAAAACTACTAGAGCTAATCAATGAATTTGGTAAAGTAGCAGGATACAAAATTAATGCACAGAAATCTCTTGCATTCCTATACACTAAGGATGAAAAATCTGAAAGAGAAATTAAGGAAACATTCCCATTTACCATTGCAACAAAAAGAATAAAATACCTAGGAATAAACCTACCTAGGGATAAAAAAGACCTGTATGCAGAAAAATATAAGACACTGATGAAAGAAATTAAAGATGATACCAACAGATGGAGAGATATACCATGTTCTTGGATTGGAAGAATCAATATTGTGAAAATGGCTATACTACCCAAAACAATCTACAGATTCAATGCAATCCCTATCAAATTACCAATGGCATTTTTTACAGAACTAGAACAAAAAATCTTAAAATTTGTATAGAGACACAAAAGACCCTGAATAGCCAAAGCAGTCTTGAGGGAAAAAAAACGGAGCTGGAGGAATCAGACTCCCTGACTTCAGACTATACTATAAAGCTACAGTAATCACGACAATATGGTACTGGCACAAAGACAGAAACATAGACCAATGGCACAAGATAGAAAGCCCAGAGATAAACCCACGCACCTATGGTCAACTAATCTATGACAAAGGAGGCAAGGATATACAACGGAGCAAAGACAGTTTCTTCCATAAGTGGTGCTGGGAAAACTGGACAGCTACATGTAAAAGAATGAAATTAGAACACTCCCTAACACCATACACACAAAAAAAATTCAAAATGGATTCAAGACCTAAATGTAAGACCGGACACTATAAAACTCTTAGAGGAAAACATAGGAAGAACACTCTTTGACATAAATCACAGCAAGATCTTTTTGACCCACCTCCTAGAGTAATGGAAATAAAAAAAATAAATAAACAAATGGGACCTAATGAAACTTCAAAGCTTTTGCACAGCAAAGGAAACCATAAACAAGACGAAAAGACAACCCTCAGAATGGGAGAAAATATTTGCAAATGAATCAACGGACGAAGGATTAATATCCAAAATATATAAACAGCTCATGCAGCTCAATATTAAAGAAACAAACAACCCAATCCAAAAATGGGCAGAAGACCTAAATAGACATTTCTCCAAAGAAGACATACAGATGGCCAAGAAGCACATGAAAAGCTGCTCAACATCACTAATTATTAGAGAAATGCAAATCAAAAGTACAATGAGGTATCACCTGACACTAGTTAGAATGGGCGTCATCAGAAAATCTATAAACAACAAATGCTGGAGAGGGTGTGGAGAAAAGGGAACCTTCTTGCACTGTTGGTGGGCATGTAAATTGATACAGCCACTATGGAGAACAGTATGGAGGTTCCTTAAAAAACTAAAAATAGAACTACCATATAACCCAGCAACCCCACTACTGAGCATATACCCTGAGAAAACCATAATTCAAAAAGACACGTGCACCCCAATGTTCACTGCAGCACTATTTACAATAACCAGGTCATGGAAGCAACCTAAATGCCCATGAACAGATGAATGAATAAAGAAGATGTGGTACATATATACAATGGAATATTACTCAGCCATAAAAAGGAAGGAAATTGAGTCATTTGTTGAGACATGGATGGATCTAGAGACTGTCATACAGAGTGAAGTAAGTCAGAAAGAGAAAAACAAATATCGTATATTAACGCATATATGTGGAACCTAGAAAAATGGTACAGATGAACCGGCTTGCAGTTCAGAAGTTGAGACACAGATGTAGAGAACAAATGTATGGACACCAAGGGGGGAAAGCGGCAGGGGGGTGGGGATGGTGGTGTGCTGAATTGGGCGATTGGGATTGCCATGTATACACTGATGTGTATAAAATTGATGACTAATAAGAACGTGCTGTATAAAAAAATAAATTAAATTAAATTTAAAAACTTTAAAAAAAAGAAGTGAGTTATAGCTCTTCCATCTTCCAGGTATTTTCAGCCAATTTCTGCAATGTATTTTGTAAGAGAACCAAGAAAAGCCATATTTTCAACTACACAATCAGAAAAGAAAAATCACTGACTAATAACATTTCTCTATTTCAGTAAGTGCTAGGCTGCATCATTACTTATTTGTAATAAATGTCACAGTATTCCCCTTTTTTACCCCCTCCTCATTTTCCTCCTTGCTGTTACAAACCAAGTGTGGATGTGCTTTTCTATCCTAGAAGAGAGAAGTCTAGCCCTATTCTCAGGAACTGGAGAGACACAGCCTGTTCTGCAAGTATCTGAGAAGCAGAACCAAGATATGGGAGCTCAGAGACAGGGAAGGAGGGAGGGGGCGTGTTACCATCACAACAACCAGTCTTATCAGTAAGCCCCAGGAGAGGAGTGAACGGAATAAAAATGTGACCCAAGAGATGTAAGACAGCAGAAGCTTGGTTAGAAAGCCCTTTGACTAAAAAAGAAAAGGAAGTGCTGATGCTATGCAATAGCACAGAGGTGAATTCCGCTATTGCCCTATGTCCTGGCTGTGCTTGAAAACAATTCTATATGCATCTCCAAACTATTCTGTCGGCAGGATTAAGTACATCAGGCAAGTACTAAGATGTGCCAGACACGGTGCCATGCTTGGTACAATTGCTCTGTTTGTAACCATGGGTTATAATTGAACACCCACCCTGAAATGAAGTGACGTGGAGAAGACCTAGAGGCAGGCTAGAAAAAGGAAATTCTTGTGTGTTACTCCAGAAGGTAATAGAGCACCTATTTGTATTATTACGCTTTCCACTTCACACACCAAAAATGGAGTCACTGGATGATTCTGGAAAAGAGCCAAGTGATCCTTGCCCTAAGGCCACCACAATTTGGTTCAAGGCTTCTTCAAGTAACTTGGCCTCTTTAGAGCTCAGACTTTCTTAAAAGGGGAAATTAAACTAGATCTATGATTTGCTGAGGTCCAGACACATTCAAGAATCTAATGAATAGCTCAATTTCATTTCTTTTTATGGCTGAGTAATATTCCATTGTATATATGTGCCACATCTTCTTTATCCATTCATCCGATGACGGGCACTTAGGTTGTTTCCATCTCCGGGCTATTGTAAATAGAGCTGCAATGAACATTTTGGTACATGACTCTTTTTGAATTTTGGTTTTCTCAGGAAAGTGAGGGATCCCACCCCTGAAGTATGAACTAGTGTATAGACCCATAGATTTCAGATACTTCATGAGCGCCTGCAGTCCAGCTATGGACCTTATTGTGGGTTGAATTGTGTCTCCTAAAAAGACATGTTTAAGTCCGAACCCCATGTATTTGTGAATGTAACCTTGTTTGGAAATTAGGTCTTTGCAGATGTAATCATGTTAAGATAATGTCATACTAGAATGGGAGAGAAGTGGTTTGTCCTAAATCCAATCTGTTGGAGTCCTTATAAGAAGAGAAGAGGCACAGATATACCATGTGATGATGGAGGTGGAGATTGGAGTGAGATATCTACATGCTAAGGAATGCCAAGTATTGCTACAAACCACCAGAAGCTGGAAGAGGCAAGGAAGGATCCTCCCCTAGAGACTTCAGAGCGAACATACCCTGCTGACACCTTATTTCAGACTTACAGCCTCCAGAACAGTGAGAGAATAAATTTCTGTTGCTTTAAGCTTCCCAGTTTGTGGTATTTTGTCACGAAGCCCTTGGAACTAATACGGACCCCGCGATGTGAATCCCCACACAAGGTGACTTAGTTCTCTGTCTCTCACACTCACACACATTCCGTCAGCAAATCTTTGTGGCTTTACCTGCAGATTATATCCAGAGTCTGACCATTTCACTACCTCCCACTCTAGTTTGCTAGTCCAAGCCTCTGTCAATCACCTCTTGCTTAGATATCACAATATTTCTCTACCTTAGTCAGTGCTAGGCTGCACCATTTCTTATTGCTAATAAATGTCATGTTCCCCTTTTTTGCCCACCTCTTCATTTTCTTGGTTCCCTGTTACAAATCAATGTAGACATGTTTTCCTGCCCTTGGCACTCGCATCTCTTTCTTCTCAACTAGAGAGTGGCAAACTAGGGCACATGGACCCTGCCCCAACTAGAGGTTCTAGTTAAGGAGATTTTCCAGGGAAACTCCGTGATCCACTTGACTTTTATCTGCCGTCCCAGCCAGCGTCAAGGCTCTTAAGAGGTTACACAGAAGCTGCTTCCTGGAACTCCCTGTGTTTACAAATAAACTTTTTGTTTTTTAATTAATTTACTTATTTATTTATGGCTACTTTGGGTCTTCATTGCTGCGCGCGGGCTTTCTCTAGTTGCGGCGAATGGCGGCTACTCTTCGTTGCGGTGTGCAGGCTTCTCACTGCGGTGGCTTCTCTTGTGGAGCACGGGCTCTAGGTGCGCGGGCTTCAGTAGTTGTGGCTCACAGGCTCAATAGTTGTGGCACATGGGCTTAGTTGCTCTGCACCATGTGGGATGTTCCCGGACCAGGGTTCGAACCCGTGTCCCCTGCATTGGCAGGAGGATTCTTAACCACTGCACCACCTCCGGGAAGTCCCTAAACTTTGTTTTTAAATAAAGTGTTATTGGAACACAGCCATGTCGATTCATTGATGTGTTGTCCATGGCTGCTTTCATGCTACAACAGCAAAGCTGAGTAGCTGCAACAGAGACTAGATGGCTCACAAAGCCTAAATTATTTACTATCTGGCCCTTTATAGAAAACATTTGCTCCCTGTTCCAGGCTATCTAGCACTCTGAAATGCTCTGTCCAAAAGTCTTGGAGTCCCCTTCGAGGGGCTGCACGAGCTTCTGCAACTTCAGGTTCATCCTCTCAAGGACAGATTGAACCTCAGGTGAGTACACTCCCGTGCTTGGCAGGGGTGGTCAAGGATTGGTGATTTGCTGGGGTGTGGATTATTTGGGGGCATGCAAACTTCTATATCCATACAAGCAGGCATAAGTTACCCACACTGGAGGATGGAGTGAGGGCTGGGAAGAGAATGGCTTCCCTACACTGCCATGTTCCATGAAGAAAATTAAGGAGCCCAGGAATTCTAAATTGGAACTTTATCTTCTTGACTGTTATGAAGACAAATTTGTCAAGGTTGGGGGAGAGAACACAGTTTATTTAATATATTTTAGCATGATGTATAACTTTAAATATATAGACATGTGGGACGTGGACCTCTTTTTGACTTGTGTCCTGGTCCTGCAAGTGTTAATGGTACTACATTAGGGAAAGATGCTGATAGACTTGATGTTCCACTTTCTGTAGGTTAAACTGGAAGTTTCATTCAGTAACACATATAGACATATATACTCATGCACAGGTATTTTATAGTAACAATGAACTGGGCAGCTCTGGGCTGAGGAAAGTGAAACCCCACTATTTCACATAAGTTCAGGAATCATGCTACTTGCCTTACCAAAAAAAAAAGCATTTGTGATTCATGGTTACAGATAATGATATCTGGCAAAGTTGGAAGATGTTTGATCCCAGAATGAGGGTCTGTTTATCTATAGATGTTCTGTAATTCAACTGGTATGGATAAAGCCTAGGAAAAAGATGGTTTTAACTAATCTTCAAGTTAACTTCTTGCTTTGTTGAAACCAGTGGCCCTTCAGTAGCCCGTCAGAACTTGCCAGATGGTCTCCCAATTCTTGGTACAATAAAATCAATAAAATCAGCAATAAGCTATGAATAAAGTCTGAAGATACTTCATTTAAAATTTATTCTTTTTTTCACTCTGTTTCTCAGCTAGTCACCAGGTAAAGTTAGATATAAATCATTGTGATTATTATGCATATACAAAACAAAAACGTAGTCTTTGCCAGTGGCTACCCTTACAAGTCGCTCTGGTGAAATATTCCTGACATTTGCTATGACAAGAGTCACTCTGGCTTTTTCAGCCATAGACTCTCACAACATTCATCCAACAGATTTTCAACAATGATGAGATCCAAGCTGTGCACAAAAATAGAATTGCTAATTATGTAGCAGTGGGGACATATCACTGAATGACGTAGATGTACTCCATGCTGGCATGAAGTGTACAGCTAAGTGGGTAACCCAGAAATCAAACAAACATTAGTATAAAAAATACCTATTTGAATTTTTCTTACATGCTAGGAAGAACAGTGAAGGGGCTGCAAAGCAATTAGAAGACGTGAACCAGCCTCAGCTGGCAGGGAGGGAGGAGATCACAGGAGGCTTCTTTGAGGAAATGACATTTAAACTGAGCCCAGTAGGATGCATAAAGGTTAGCAGAGCAAAGACAGAGCATTTGCCATGGCCCTGAAGCAAGGGAGAGCTTTGATAACCTGTAGGAAGACCAGTGTGGCTGCAGTGAGGTGGGCAAGGTAGAAATGGTGTTAGACTAGACTGAAGAGGCCTGCAGGTGTCAGATCAAAGACAGTCCTCTACACAGAGTTGGCACACTTCTTCTGTAAAGGGCCAGCTGGTTAGCATTTTAGGCTTTGTAGACCAAGTAGCAAAATCAAGGACACGATGCAGGTACTTGGTATCAAGAAGGAAAAGGAATTCTCACATTTTTATTGACAAAAATAAAAATACAATAATAATAATAGGGTACAATTTTTACTAATCAGAAGAATGAAATTCTTTTGGGGGAGGATGTCATTTGGCATAGGGCTTCAGAGTTAGTGTTTCCTATGATTGAAATTGATTAGCTTTTATGTGTTTCATCTCTGGGAACATCTTTTCACACATATGGGTACTACCGAACACTGATATAAATCCATGAGTATATGATTTCACTTGAGTGTGTCTGTCACTTGGAATCAGGCATTGATAGAATTCTATTAGATTCTTCTCTTGATATTTGCCTTTTAGCATGCCATTATGTTGCAGATTAATCAGTTCCAACTGAAAGTTAGGTGGAGCCTTCTCAATTGCACGGTTAAATGGATTTTGAAATACACAATTTCCTTTGCACATGCATTGAGGTCTGAACAGCACTTCTGGAATTGTAGATATACCTGCTGAAAGGTCATTTGCTTTATTATATTAAATGATGCTGGATGATCTTTCTTATCAAGCTGTAAGGGGATAAAGATCTAAGATTCTAGGCCACAATTAATTGGTAGTTTTGTTATCTTATGTGATATGCAATGTTGTCTATTTATAAAATGTTTGCCTTATTGCCTCAGTAGAAACCAAAGTTTTGGCTTTCCACAATCCAATTTATATGGCATATTTGGTTTCAGTTAAGATTTTTGTATATATATTTACCAGTCCTGAAGACTGGTAAAATGATCAGGAAACATAGGATTCTTAGTACAGATTATCTTTTACCCAAAATTCTGTTTCAAGAACCTCAGAGGAACTTTCCACCAAATTATTCAAAATGCTTAGGTTGCAATAAAGACAGCAAGCAAGTGTTCATTATAACAGTCTCACAGAACACAATCCTACAGACCATAATGAAGAAGAGAATTTAATGAGTTTTTTTCAGTCTGCTGAGAAATCATCCCACACACTGACATGACTGGGTGGAGAGATTTACAGTGATTCTTCTTCTCACTGTGCCAAATCCCGCTCCCTTCAAAGACAAGAAAAACCAACAATTAAAACAGCATTGGCGGAAGGACTTAAGAGCTGAATGCTAGAGAGTGATCCTTAATAAATACATACCTGTTTTCATTTTCTAGTGCTGTTTAACAAATTACCATAAACTCAGAGCTGTAAAACCATACACAGTTCTGTAGAAAAACCTAGCATGGTGTGACTGGGTTCTCTGCTTGAAGCTGAAACTGATGGGGTGAGTTCTCATCTGGAGGTTCTGGGGGAAAATCTGCTTCCAAGCTCACTCTTGTTGGCAGAAATCAAGGACTGCAGGTTGAGGGACTGAGGTCCCCACTTCCTTGCTGGCCACTCCCCTCAGTTCATAGAGGCTGCCACGTTCCTCAAGAGGTGATACCCAGTCCAGCCCATCCAGATAATCATTGATTGTGCCATAAAACAACCTAAGCAAAGGAGAAAAATTCATCAGAGTCATAATCCTGGAGATTTTGAAGGGTATGTACACAGTGGGAGGGAGAATTTGGAGGGAGGGCCATTTTAGAATTCTGCCCATCACAACATCCAGTGAGATTCCAAGAGAAAAGCTGAAGTTCAGTACACATATATGTATGCAGACACCAGGGTACAATTCTTTTTTCCCTTTTGACTTTTTAGATTTCGTTTCTGAATCTCAAAAAGTAATCTTCGTACTAGAAATGGTTTTGCAGTACAAGATTTGTAGCTGAGTACTCTGATGATTCCATAAATAAAAACAGTAAAATATCAGAGGGCAGAAGAGCTTTGTGGACATGAGAGCTCAAATAATAATTTCATTTCTAAAGCAAACATCACTCTTCTGTCAACCAAAAATTTCCTTCTCACCTAAACATTTTCCATTCAAGGATTATAGTAGTTGAGAACATTTAGCTACAAGTATACACGGGTGAATATTTGCGAGTGTAATAGTCAAAATATTCAAATATTCATAAACTCATCTAAGCCTGGTTTTTTTCAGGAGAATAAATATTTTTGGGGTCATAAAATGTATTCTATTCTGGGGAATCCTGTGTATTGTATAAAGAGAATCTATTACTTCCCACAAAACACAAACTTTTAACAGAGAGAAAATTAAAGGTAAGTGATTTTTAAATTACGGGTATCTAACAATTTAGACAGACAATACACTTATACATGTACCTTCATTTTCAAGTCTGAATTCAAGGATCAGCCAGTGTACAAAGGATCTTCTTATTCATGTACCACTGAAATTCTTATATCTCCTTTCTAAACTATGTGTCAGAAGAAATCAAAGTTATTTAATTTTACATTTTAACTGGCTCTTATTTGATATTCAATGTCAAAAATATTGTATTAATTTATTATTTCAGGACTTAGACTGTACCCAACACACTTCAGGTGTTCAAAGGTAGTTTTGTAGCTGAACAGAATTGAAGAGATTTTTTTAAATGGTAATCTACTATAAGACCACTAAGAAAATTTTGAAACATTATAATAGGAAATATATCCATATACATTTTTTAATCAATGGAATCAGTCAAGATGCTTCTTCATATAAAATACTGTACAGAAGTTTTGCTATGATTATTCAGATTCTCTGGGGAAAAGGTTAAGAAATCTGGAAACATAAACATTCAAATCAGAAAGAATTTATAGAAAAAGAAAAAGATCAATTAAAAGCAAAGAAACTGTATAAATCAATTCAAGGCTATATGGATTGGCTGTAAGGTTGTTTTGCTTTCAGTGTGAAGTTTAAAAACAAGACATTGTCTCAGCTGCCATGGAAAAGTCAGCTTTTCTGTGCTGACATTTGTTTGCAATCTATTTGTTTTTCTGATTGACATACTCTCTGCTAATATAAGGGAAGTCTAAAAAATTAGCTTTTTTGGAATGAGAAAGAAAACTATTATTAGACTTCTTTAAATTGACTAGGAATACGTTATTCTTTTTTTCTTCTCCAGAAATAAAACCTATCCCAACCAACTGACTGCCAATTCCTCAGCTTCTAATCTGTTCCAGTTATCCACTGCTGCATAAAATGTCATCCCAAAATTTAGTTGTTTAAGAAATTAACACTTTCATTAAGTTTATGCATTCTGTGGTTCGGTAATCCAGACACTGATGACAGTGACTTATCTCTATTCCATTGTCTGGGAACTCCGCTGGGAAGACAAAAATGACAGGGGTTGACTCAACCAACTAAGGGATAGAATCATCTGGAAGCTTCTACACTCATTTATCTTGTTTCTGGGCTGGAATGATGTGAAGGCTGGTGTCAGCTGAACTGTCTACACGTGGTCTCTCCATGTGACTTAGGCATCTTTCGTAGTGTGGCAGCCTCCGAGTAGTTGGTTCCTTATATGGCAGCACAGGGCTCAAAGAGACAGCACTCTAGCAAACAAGGCAAAAGTTATATAACCTAACCTCCGAAGTAACATAGCATCATTGCCTCTATACTTTATTGGTCAAAGTAGTCATAAGACCACTCTCCAATGTCAAGAGGAGGAGATAACTGAAACCATATCACAATGGGATGAGTGTCAAGGAAATTTTTGCCATGTTTTAAAACCAACTCACTGTTCACCATTATTTTCCTATTAATTTGCCATTGCCATGATTGTGAAAACGAGTGCAAAGAATGATAGAGGTCTATGTTTATCAACAATACAGCAAACACTTTACTGTTTGGAAGTTCCCAGAAGCCTGGCTAGGTCTTGAACCCACACAATCTGTTTGATTGATTTGACTAAGTGATTCACCTGAACTGAAAACGATACAACAACTAACATCAAAATAAGTTAGTATGTGATAATGGATGGGAGAGCTCTTAGCATATAATAGGGAGATTAAAAGCAAATATTACCTAAAAGAAAAAATAGTAGGCATTCAACAAATATTTGTTGAAATAAGATTCATATGTCAATATTTTGTCAGCTGTATTTGAACTTCTTTTAAGAATGACCCTGGATCAGATGACAACTAACTACATTGTGACCTTCATCCTGCCAGTTCTGCATTTTCAGAACCCTTGCATGGCATGAAGCCAATAGAAAGTGAGCTAGGTTTATACTAAGATATAGATCCTAGTCTGCTTCCATTTATTATGTGACCATGGTCATGTCATTTACCTCCTTGGGCCTCAGTTTTCTTAACTATAAACTAAAATAGTTGAATCTTGAAAACCTATGAAATTCCTTCTAATACTGAAAGTTTGTATTAAAGTATTTTTGTCTCTCTTTTATTGACTGGTTGTTATATAATTTTTATTGACTTGTTGTTATATAACTTTATGTATGGAAAGCTGGTAAATCAAAGCCATATTTTTGAAATGGGTTCACCAATAGAAATGATAGTAGATAAAAATGGTTCCCAAGCTACCCCACTCAACCCAGTTGTATAGTATTACATTTCAGCCATGTTATGTGTATAATGGTTTATTTTGGTTCTTCTTTTTGGGGTAAAGAGTGAAGGGGCGTTGGTGGACTAAATTGGAAACCTACTCACCATTAACAATATGTGTCTTTGAGTGACTGTGCTCCAAGACAAAACTTAGGACACATAAAACATACAACCCTACTTCCCAATCCCCAGCCATATTTGCATCAAGATCAAGATGTGGTTGTATGCCCTTGGATTTTGGTTAAAATTTGAGTAAGGCAAAAGCACTGAAAATGACCCTCAATCCAAACACTCAGATTTCACACAATTTAAGACACCCCCAAGCTCAAAGTCGTGTGGGAGGAATGGCTAACACGGGCACTGTACCACCACCTCCCACTTGCACCATCTTAAACTGCAAACTGGATAAATCCAAATGCCCAGTTTAATGTCTTCAACAGAAAATTTCGGCATGTATTTCTGGTAGTCCTTAAAACTGCCCCTTACAGAGGCAAATTTTGCCAAAACCATGAGAAACCCTAGAAGAAATAATCTAACTATCCAGTAAAAATCACAGTCATGTTATTCTAGGTAAACATACCCCCTAATTGTGCCCACTTCAATAGCAAATCATGAAGTACCACTTTAATTGAATTAAAAGCATTTTGTTATCACAATGTAGAATAACATGTCAATATCTGACCCTTTCATCTAGTAGGAATTTCATGTAACAGTGTTAACATTATAGTGAAATGAAAACCACAGATGCATACTTAGTGTGTAGGTAATGCCCTATTAGTGAACAGGTGAGACAGAGACAATTTTCTTTCTACCAACTTTTGAGCTTCCTCTCAAGTTCGTCTCAAGCTTCCTCTCAACTCAGTGAATTGCCATTGCAATGTGCCTACCCATTAGGAACTATAGTTCCCAACTGCTACCCTGTCCCCACCTTGCACTCAGGTAGCCATGCTCTTGTTGCATATTCCAAGTCCCATCTAAGGAATATGAACCCAAGCGCTATGTGTCACTCTTGGGCAAAAGTATTTGAGAAGAATTTTTGCCTCCTCTGTCCTCTCTTTCCCTTGATGCCAGGTGAATGCAGAGGTCTCCGAGGCTGTAGGAGGTGACTGGACCACAGATTAGATAAATCTGGGTCACAGACTCACTGCAAGTAGACAAACTGACCAGGAGCAGCTACACTGATTTGTTACACAATGAGAAATCAACTTTGTCCCTGAAATCACAGGGGTTATCTGTTACAGCAGCTGGTATTACCTTCACTAATAGATTTTTTAAATGAACATGATTGCCTTATTTCAATTTCCTTACCAGTGATGCAGAGACAATAAAATCCACCTTGGAGTAATGTTGTGAGAATAAATGAGATAATATATATAAGCAGGCAGCCCAGTTCCTAGCATACTATAGGTACTCAGTAAAAAATAGTTCCAATGCCACCTGTGTCCTTAATTTTCCACCACTCTTTCCCATCTAGTTTAATAGAAATCCTTCAAAAATAATTACAATTAATTTTGTGAAAAAAATAGTGTTTAACTGCTATGATCCCTTGCTTTTCTCACATTAGGGAGAAATGTTAGTTTAATATAGCAGACCACCACCTGCTCATCCTACACACACACATATATACAAACAACATCAGCATAAAACCTGCCTTTTCCGATAATGATGTTTTCAGCTGCCAAAGGTTTGAACTGAAAATAAGAGTGAAAGTTTAGAAAAAGAAATAATAGAATGCTCACACCTACTAACTCTCTTATTATTAGTTTCCCTCTCATTATTGTCACTCCAAGGTATTTCTGCCTAGGGCTTAACACTAAAACACACTCACCCATGCAAAAAAAAAAAAAACATGAAATAAAATTTCACAACACAACCACCAACTAAAGATTGTTTCCTTCTTGGTCTTGATTGCTGTAACTACACCCATCTGTCTCAGTAGCTTCAATCAAGATAACTAGTTTTGTGAGAAAATTGTTAAAATATAAATTCTTAAGCTATTTTGAGAGGCTGTATGCCCAAGCAGAATACTTCTAAATTTTAAATTTATGCTAATCAAAAATTTATCTTGCAACATATAACTATTATGGTACACAGAATTCGGTTTTGCAGTTGCTTTTAGTCAGTCCATTTTGAACCCAGACAATAAAACCCATAGACCAGTAGTAAAACCAGGCATTGCCTTGTCAGTCCTTTGCTCAGTTTACACCAGGCCTGGAAGTCAATCATCCCCTGCAAGGATGGCTCATCCCCATAGGCATGATGGGTTTGGGAATTGTGATTGATCAAGGCCCAAACACATCTGGTTAGTCAAGCTAAAAAGGGAAGATACTATGTAAATTACACACAGAGCTGATCCTTATACGGTATTTTAATTATGTACTATTTTAAATTCGACTATAGTATATATTAAGTAATTTAGAAAATAAAAAGAAGAAAAATAAAATTTCCCACTCCAATGTCACTACTGCTAGTCTGTTGGAATTTTTTCTCACTATGTCCATGTTCGTAAATGTAGTGTATATTCAACTTTACACTGTGATATATACTTTAAAGTCACAATTAGGTGCTCTCCAAAGATCACCTTAGCAGATGGTTTACAATTATTCTAAGAGTAAGAAATTTCCTTTCCAGAGTCACTTTGTGTGCCATCAGCAGAACTGGTATTACAGAACTCATGCTGTGTGGTTGAGGGTTTTCCTTTTTTTGAAAAACCCTGCGATAGAAATGTTATATCTTCTGGCTTGGCATCATGCTGGGTGAGGTCAATTTCTCAGGCCTTTCTCCCCATGGAAAACTACCAGATACCATCCCCTGTGGATTCACCTGAAAAATACATGTTTATATTCTCTCTCCAGACATCTTCAAAATAATTGTGTATGAAAAAATACTTTCCAGAACAATTCTTCTTGTTTTTCAGGTTCTACCCTAGTAAACGAAAGAAAATGATGTTCCTAACAGTAATAAATGGCCAGAGAAGGAGAAACATCCTCTGTGTGCAAAAATTTCAAACAATGGTAGGTAGCATTTTAAAGCAAAAGAAACTGAACTCTAACAAGTAGAAACTTAGGAACATTCTGCGTCACATAGAAATCCATTTAAAACTAGGGATATTGATTGGAAACCACTAAAAATCTGAAAAAGAAAACAATATTAAAACCAAATATTACATGATTGCATTGTACAAGATTACTGAAATAATTATGGATAATCACTTAGGTACAAAAGATTTAAAAAATTAAAGAACCCACATGTATTAGCTTCCTGGGGATGCCATAACAAAGTATCGTAGTTTGTTTTAAAAACAGAAATTAGGCTCATAGTTTTGGAGGTTAGAAATCTGAAATCAATATGTTGGCAGAATTGGTTCCTTCTGATGGCTGTGGGGGAATAATTTCTTCCAAACCTTTCCTCCAAAATGCTATTATCCTAAGGTGTTCCTTGGCTTGTAGATGGTATTATCCCTGTCATCACATCACCTTCTCTCTATGCGTGTCTGTCTCTGTGTCCAAATTCCCTCTTTTTATAAGGACACAGTCATATTGAATCAAGGCCCACTTTAATGGCTTCATCTTAACTTAATTATCTACAAAAAGACCCTGTTTCCAAATAAGGTCACATTTATAGGTACTGGAATTTAACCATTCTCACTTTGATAATCAGTAAAGAAAAAAAGGGGAATCAATACCCATGGCACCGCAATACCTGTTTTAAAGAATTGTATCATAGAACTAGCACATTGTCTGCATCAGTCTATGTAATAACCCAAACCACAAGCCCTAAAAGGAGCTTACAGAGCAATCCTAAGACACTTTATGCTACTTTTTACCTGTTAGTTACATCACCTAGAGGACACGTTTGTTGACAAGTTATTAATTCAGAAAAGCACATGTATAACCTATCATAAAAGTTTTCTTCTTTTATATAGCAAGCTGAATTTAAAAATCTTTTTTTGTGGACAAACTGTCAGCAGTTCCTACATATAGCTTTTGAAAATTCAAGGTCTATCTACTGTCTTTATCACAGCAATTATTTTACTAATACAAAGAAATGAATTGTCAACTGGTTTTACTTCTACTTATGGTTCTGGATGAACAGCGTTATTCTAAAAAGGGATTTTGACTTTGGTTTAGGAAACACAATATTGAAATGGGGCAGTCAGTTTCATTGGTGCTCAAAAGTACTTAAACAACATCTATTATTACTCTCTTAGTTTATAGGCCAGCTGAATCCTCCATTAGAGCTTGACCCAGAACTGGAACACCAGGGTGTGGCAGAGTCCTGAGATCTCTGCTCTATGGGATCCTGAGAATACACTTCAGTGGGGAGCAATGAATTACTGTTTGCTTTCGTTGCATGTTGTCCCTAAAATCTAGAACTTAGTACAGCTCTCCTAATTTGTGTCAATAAAGACTGCCAAACCCCAGACAAAGTGGTACTTTATGTTTTGCTATTATAAAGGTTATTTTATAAAAGGACCTGTCTGAATAAACTTGCATCCTTCAGAGCTGCAATTTTCTCAACTTTTTCATAAGCTGAAAATCGTCAGAGAAAAGTCATGAATCATTTCTTCTGGAGGTGTTTAGAAATTCTATTATTTGTGTGCGTGTGTGTGTGTGTGTGTGTGTGTGTGTATTTTGCTATTGCTGTTATTACAGAGGCACAGGCACATGCCCATGTACACATATACAGCAAAGAAGAATTGAAAAGGATGGGATGGGAGGGAAGGGCAAGAATGGCAGGCAAAATTCTGAGAAAGAGGCAAGACTTCCAGGACTGGCAGATTTGCCGATATAATCTCCTCTCCCTGAGTGAAGGCAGAATCCATGAACATGTTGGGATATCATCTCCATGATTAAGTTACCATACAGGACAAAAGTGAAAAAAAATTAGATATAATAAAGGTCCCTTATCAGTTGACTTTGAGTTCATCAAAAGGGAGATAGTCCTAGGTGGCCAGACCCATTAAGGTGAACCCTTAAAAGGGACTGGGCCTTTCCTGGAGTCAGATATTGGAAGCATAAGAGAGATTCTTCTAGCAGCCTTAAATGAGCAACTGACATGTTGGAGAGAGGGCCTGTGAGAGCTTCATGTAGGAGGGAATGGTGGCCAGCCTCTAGGAGCTGAGAATGAATCTCAACTCACAAACAGCAAGAGGGAAGCCACAGTCCTACAAATGCAAGGACATGAATTCTATTGACAATGTAGGAGCTCGAGAAGGACCCTGAGCCTCAGATCAGACTGAACCCCCACTGACACCTTGATTTCAGCCTGGGACACCCTAAGCTGAAAACCCGGTTAATCTTCATCTGGCCTCCTAACCCCTGGAAACCGTGAGAAAGTAAGTATATGTTGTTGGAAGCCCCTCAGATTATGGTTCTGTTAATGCAATTCTGGACAACCAATACAGGATGTAATAGGAGGAAAGGGTCCTGGAGGAAAGGAAAGAGAAAATTTAATCAACAGATGAGGTTTATCTGCTTCTTCTACTCTGCTTTAAAATTATTCACTATATGGCAGGCGTTATACAGCCTGGTCTGGAGGAACGCACCTGAGGATCTGGAAATGGCTCAGTGTCTCACTCCTTTTGTGCCCATGGAATTTTTCACAATGACTAATGTTGCTGTGGCAACATCACGGGATTCCAAATGATTTCTTCTAATTCACTGAAATAGTGAAATAAGGCATGCAGTGAGCAATGCTTAGGCTCAGTGAGAGCTCCAGTCACTGGCTGTGATAAATCTGTTTCCATTACTCCACCTGCTACCTGAAAACATCCCAATAAAAACTTCAAAAGACTGAATAGTTTTTACCTGTACGAAAGTACCCATTTCCCACAGAAGAAATTCAACTGTCCATATTACAGGTAGCTAACTATAATCACAGAAATTATTCTTCATTAAAGCTCTCTTAAAACTAAACTCCAGTGAAACTCTTTCAATTCTGTTAACTATCAATACAGAAACAAGTAAAAGTCATTCAGGTCTTTTGCCTTTAGCTAATTGTTTCTATTATAAAATGAGCACTTTTATTTGAAGATTTATTTAAAGCAAAACTAATAAAGTTTGGCCATATTCGAAGGTTTAGAAAAGTTAAATGGAGCTCCCAAACAAATGAGGTGTCATTTTGGAAGGTGTTTGAGCACAATTTAACAATCGTTCAACCCTTAAAATGCCTCTAACCATCAGACTGGCAAGGAATAAAAAAGCTGGAAAATCTCTAAGAGCCTTCATGTAAGCAGGTACTACTATGTCACATACCAAATAAATCAGTAAATATTGAGGCCTGTGATGTGGGTTGCTTACCCATCAGTCACTGCCCACTCTTTTTCTGTAAACCAAATCCTGATTTTGTCCAGTGTTTTGTGACTGTGCACTTCTGGGAAAGCTGTACTTCTCCCTATCACAGAGGGTAAATCGGCATTCAGTCTAAGCCGATGGTTCTCAATCTTTATCTCTCATCAGTTTCACCTGGAGAGCTTGTAAACACAGTTTGCTGGGCCCACCCACAGAGTTTCTGAGAAGTAGGTCTGGGATGGGGCCCAAAAATGTGCATTGCCAACAAGTCCCCAGGTGATACTAACATTACTGGCCGGGGGTTGCCAACGTGAGAACCAAGCCAACCATTTCTCTCCCTAGTGAATGATTTGTTTAGATGGGGGCCAATGATACCATTCTGAGCAATAAGCTGAGAGGGGAAATCTGCTGAGGACTTTGGAAAGATTTTCATTGAGTTTTTTTAAAAGTACACCTGAAACTAATATAACATTGTAAATCAACTACACTTCAAATTTTTTAATAATAAATAAATAATACAAAACAATATGAAAAAAACAAAAATATAAACCTGAGATATACTAGCAGATTGCCTCCCTTTTCTGCTTCTGACCTTTTTAAACTTTATCTGATTATCTTACAGGTAGAGAGCCTAAAAGAACAAGCCAATGTGACAGGTTGGAAAGTTAGAAAGAACCTGGATCATGAAGCTGGTGAGTTGCTGAGCTAACCAGCCCTGGAGCAATTTCCTTCTGAACTTGTTATTGCACGTGGTTTATTAGCTTTAAGCCAATCTTGGTTCAATATTCTGTTACTTGGGATCTAAATCTCCTTCACAGGACCATCAAAAGTTGGAACACTCTATTTGTCATTAGAGAGCTTAGATTAAATAAATAAGAAAAAAATATTATCATTAATAAAGAATTGTTTATTATACATTATTTGTGTTCTGGGTCTTATTGCCCTAGATATTGAAATAATTAGTCTCCTCTTATGAAAGCTGGACAGGTTCCAAATATTATTTTTGATAGATCATGAGAGTTGGAGGGGAGAGGGTAAGACAAAAAAATTATTAAAATGTAAAACTATATTTTTAAATATATTTCAAAATATTAGTATTCCAGACTTAATTCTAAGCATTTGCATTATTGTCAATAGTGAGTAGATTAAAATGAGTTAACGGATTGAAATTAAGTGGTTGAATAGTTGGCTTGTAAAAGGGTTTCTGTAGTCATTTCACTTTTCTTTTCTAGGTCAAGTCTCTGTTTTATTCAGATATAGGTGAGTCAAAGGCTTCAGGCAGCCTATTTTGCAGGAGAATATTTAGCATCTGAGTGTCTCCCTATCTTACCTGTTCCTGCAGATGGAACATCACCCTTTATGTCAAAATGGGGCTCTTCTCTGGGCTTTCAAATCCAGGTTGAGGCTGGCATCCTAGTTAAGGATTCTTTAGGCTGTAAAATGGACAACGAAATATTTGGCTTTGTACACTTTGGTGAGGACATCATATTGGGGACTCCAGCTCCTCTCCCTGGAGAAACCCATGTGGTGTCATGGGTGAGTTCTGCAGGATCCAAGGACATCTTGGTCAACCCCTCTGGTGGAGTCTTTCCCATCCATGGAACTCCTTTCCGGAAGTAACAGCAAACACCACATCTTTCACTAAGGTGTAAATGGGCTTATCTTTGTCCTCCCTGCCATGGGCAGGGCGCGGCGACTGCTTGGTCAGGACCACAAACAGCTCCCCAGCCAGCGTTAGAATCAGAGCCTGCGCCAGCACCAGGGCCAGCGCCTGGACTGCGACCTGTGGGGCCGGCAGCGCTGCCAGCTCCTGGGATTGAGACCTGCCATGGTGAGTCCACAGAGCCAGGCAACATGTGGCCTGGGCAGTGGAGTCCAACGTTCCCACCTGAGGTCCCGGAACCCATCCCCACACACCTGTCACTTTGTCATTTTGCTTGAGCCTACTATGATAAAGCCTACATTGGCAATCCCAAGGCCTAAATATTTGCAGATGAAAGTCCACTGGCAGATCAGTTTATTACTTTAATTCGGTCAGAAAAGATCAAACCCCACCTATGAGAAGGAACTTACAAAGTTCATCATGAATCCTCCACTATGCAAAGGACAATGGAAACTTCAACTTGAGTTCTGTCTCGGGTAATTCAGTTACTGCAATGCTACAAGGAACTCATTAGGGAGCAGCTGGAGGATTCCCTAGAAGGCCTTGACATACTAGACATACTAATTACTGTCCATACTTTTAAAGAAAGGGGCTTTTAACATCAAAAATGATGCAAATACACCTGTCTAAAGACAGAGGGATGGAGGAGTTGATCTGATATACATTTAAATCAAGTTCCATCATTTTTTTTTTTAAAGAAGATGTTGGGAGTATGAGTTTATTTATTTATTTATTTATTTTTGCTATGTTGCATCTTCATTTCTGTGCAAGGGTTTTCCCTAGTTGTGGCAAGTGGGGGCCACTCTTCATCGCGGTGTGCGGGGCTCTCTTGTTGCGGAACACAGGCTCCAGATGCGCAGGCTCAGTAGTTGTGGCTTACAGGCCTAGTTGCTCCATGGCATGTGGGATCCTCCCAGACCAGGGCTCGAACCCATGTCCCCTGCATTAGCAGGCAGATTCTCAATCACTGCACCACCAGGGAAACCCCAAGTTCCATCATTTTAAGAAAACAATTTACTGTGAAGTTTTCTCCTAGACAAACTCCCTTTTGATCTCTGTCTATCATTGCTTCTTTATTTTCTAGTGCAGTTTATTTTCATAGAATTCCCTTTGCCATACACAGAAGTACTGTACACAGTTATAAAGTACAGTGAAACTAGAAAAAAAGAATAGTCATTTGAAACAGGAGATCAGTGGTTTTCCAACTGATGCTTTACAGAATAGCTTAAGGCTTTCCCCAAAGAATAAAGTATTTTTCACCAAAAATGACTGAACTGCCTGAAAAGCCTACTCAGTGAGCCTACCATATTCATATATTAGGAACATGAATAATGTTTCATTGATTTTTTAAGTCCACTGCTTAAAAAAAAGAAGAGAAAAGAAAACACAACCACAGCACCAAAGCAACAGACTATTAGTCTATTTGAACATTAAACATTTTAAAGAGAAACTTTCCTTTAACTCATTACTTCTCTGGACTCTAGAAACTTAAAGTTTTTCAGAGTACACCTTATTTCCAGGTTTTATATTTGTGCCCCTTCCCAGTGACTTGGGAAAGTATTGATCAGTTATTCTTCTCTAGGGAAGAAAAGTCCATGAAAAGTATATTATTAAACTTAATTTGTTTTAAAATACAATGTACTTTTTAATTTCAGAAGCAATATCTATAGAAAATTAAGAAAAAGTGGGAAATAGAAAGGGAAGAGAAGCATTCATATTTTCAATGCCCAGAGATTCACATTTTGATAAATTCCCTTCAAGTATTTTCTTCTTGTTTTAATCTCTACATTTTTCAAAATTTACAAACTTAGGTTTATTCTCTGGCAATGGTTTTTCACTGTCTTTAGCTCTTTTCTCTTATTGTACCTACCTATTAAACTTTGGCATTCTTTAATTTCTGACATTAATCCTCTTCTAGTCTTACCCACTGCTTAATGTAATCAATATGTCTGGCTTTATCCCATCTATGAGCTGATAAATCCCAAATAAAGATCTTCTATTTATACAACTTTCTGATGATTAAATCCATGCTCCATTTCCTTACTGGATAACTCCACCTTAATGTCTTTAAAATTAAATATCTAAGCCTGCCCTTTCTTCTCTACTCTCTTAAGATTATTTTAGTTTCAAGTAAGAGAAAACCAAGGTCAAGCTTGGGTAAATAAAAGTAAAACTAAAAATAACTTATTGGTTCCAGGATAGGACTGGCTGAATACAGAAGCTCCAGTACTGATACCAAGTCTGACTGGTCCTGCTCTATCTCTGTTCTCCTAGTTTCTTTTCATATATTTTTTTTTTGAAATTTCATCCTCAGATTGATAGCCATTTGTGACCACCAGATGGCTACCACCATCTCCCCAGTCTACATGCTTCCAGGTTCTAATCGGGCAGAAAAGAATGAGCAGAACTATGCAGCTTCTGCTTTCATTCTTTTCCCAGGATCCCCACCAAAGTTCTGAGAGACATTCAGATTAGACTGGCTTATGTCACATGCCCAACACTCAACCAATCACACTGACCAGAGAGATGCTATGGGCTGTTTTGTTTGGCCCTTGGTCTCACTCTTCATAGGGCTCCTGGGGACCTCCCATGGACTGAGAGTTGGGGAAGGAGAGACAGAACCTCAGATGAAACTCAGAGCTGCTACCAGAATAAAGCAGGCAGATGCCAGGCATTAACAAATACTATTTGACCCTCCTTTTGTTAATGACACTCACTTACCCAATTCCAGAATTTGACATCATACAAGACACCTGTATCTTCCTCCCATAGCCAAATAGTCAACAACCTTGTCATTTCTATTTCTGCAGTTTTCTTCAAAGCCATTCTCTCCCTGCATTCCCACTGCTACTCCCTCACACCCGGCTTTCTCAGATCCTCACAACTGATTCTTCCTGCCACTAGTTTTATACCCACAACATTTATTGAGCCACCGTTGGTTTATCTAAAATGTGTATGTGATTCTGCTACTTCACCATTTTAATGGTTTCTTTCACCTCCTACACAAGTGTAGCACCTTTGCACCTCCCTTCATGTGTGGCCTCATCCAGCCTAGCAGCAAGCTTTTGAATATATTCTGATGGTCACTCTTTCTTATAGATACATTGGACAATTTTAAGTTGCCTAAAGAGTATAAACTCTCATCTGTCTCTATCCATTCCAATTTCTATTTTCTTCCCTGGAATATCTTTCCTTCCCTGGAATATCTTTCCTTCATTCCTCCTCCTTTACCACCATTTCCTACCACCAGCTGAGGCCATCTAATTTCCACTGGATTTATTGTCTCTTGCTCCTGTTATAAATTACCAGAAACTTAGTGGCATAAAACAACACAACTTTATTATCTTAAAGTTTTGGAGGTCAGAAGTTCAAAATAGGTCTTATGGGGCTCAAATCAAGGGGTCAGCAGAGCTGCATTCCTTCTGGAAGCTCTAGGAGAGAATCTGTTTTCTTGCCTATCCAGATTCTGCAGGCTGCCCGCATTCCTTGGCTTGTGGCCTCCTTTCATCTTCAAAGCCAACAATGGCATCACTCTGACCGCTGCCGCCATCATCACATCTTGTATGATTCTCCTGTCTCCTACTTTCACTTGTAAGGACCCTGAGATTACATGGGACTCACCCAGCTAATCCAGGATAATCTCCCCACCTCCATAACCTTAATTTAAATATCCATACAAAGTCCACTTTGCCATATAAAGTAACCTATTAACAGGCTCCAGGGATTAGGATATGGACATTTTTGAGGAACTATTATTTTACCTCTCTCACCCACACTTTCCTTAAGAACCATGTCCAGCATCACCTGCTTTTAGACATGTCTCTTCTGGGTTTCTCCTCTTTATTTGCCTACCACCCTGTACCCTTCACTCTGGCACTCAATACCCACTCTGTCTCTCATGCAACATTAGGAGTTCCCCATGCAAAATGGCTTTGATTTATTCATTTCTGAGTGATAATGTGTGTCTGGCACAGCCAAGGAAATTAATAAATGCATTAGAGTTCCATGGTCCTCTAGCAACCTAAAAGCTTGATAGTTTTTGATCAGCAAATCTCAAGCTAATATCAATGTGTCTCAGAGTGACTCACAATTGAACTACTGAAATGGAACTTGACCAAAATTCACTTTATTTTCTACATTTCAAACCAACAAATTTTATCTCTGAATTTTAGTGTTTTATATAATAATGTGGCATTGCTCTTGGTCAACTAAGAAACAGAAACACTAATTTCTTAAACAAAGCTTAAAGTTAGTTCTTGGTTTCATCTTTTACAATGAAGTTCCAAGTGCTTCCTAGGAAAAATGAAAAAAAAAACAAACTGTGGACAGTACACAGCCACTCATAAATACACTCACTGACAGGTGTATGCCTTAACTTTTATACTCTATGTCACATTGCTCTGAATGTTCACTCTTCAGCCAGTCTTGGAGCTCTATTTTGCTATGTGCCAGAGTCGCTTTTCAACTCTCAAAGCACACACCCATCTAAAGATGCAATGGGAGCCCTGCCAGTATCAATGTGAAGCCTCTGGCTGAATGACATATCAGTAGACATTCAATCACTGCCCCTGTGCCCTCCTTTTCATTGGAAGCTGTGAAGTAATTGCACCCGTAAGGCAGAATATAATCACAATTCACAGAAGGACACTTAGAGCTCAGTGAGCCAATTGTCAAGTAACAAGAGAATTGACCCAGATGGTTTTGTGTAAATGAGAAGCTGCTACCCCGGGGGTTCACAAAGAAGGGGATCTGCCAAAAATGTGTAAGAAAGCTGTGCAGATGGCCACCTTGATATTTCAGGGGAAATACATTTCCTTATAGGTTGAAAGACTCATTGTGCTTAACTGGGGATGCTGCAGGGTGGACAGATTTCTGTAGTGTCTTGCCATCACCACACCAGGACACAGAGTCCACAGAACAGGTTATGGTACAGCTGCGGGTAGGTACACATTTTTGTGATTAATCTGCTTGGAATTACTCATTGCCACAACATGAAAACATCTGGAACTCTTGTTTCTTGATTGTGATTATAGAGGCTTGAGGTATGGTTATCAGCTATTTGTTTATGTTGCCTAATATTTGCTCCCACAGAAAACAGTAGATTTAGTAGTCTCCTTTGCTCCACTCATCAAACTAGCCAAATATTTATCTCTCTAACGATGTCTATATGTGTTGTGTGCATGCAGTGTTCTGGATTCAGCTTCTTGGCAATCAAGTAATACCTTATCTTATTTACTAGGATACTGATCTATATGTCCTGCCTCTTTAAACCTTCTACTTTGTTTTAATAGAATAGTATATATTTTTAATGTGATTTGACTGAATTAGCTATCATTATTAAATTATATAACACATACAGGTAGCAGTCAATTAGAACCGAACGACACAGTTGTAGGTAAAACGTGCCCCTATTAATCTGTCTCAAGTTCTTTGGACGCTAACTGCTTACCACCAATATGACCTGCTTTTCTCACTTTGAAAACATTTATTGATAAAAGAGGCAAGAATACACAGAGGAGAAGACAGCCTCTTCCATAAGTGGTGCTGGGAAAATGGGACAGCTACATGTAAAAGAATGAAATTAGAACACTCCCTAACACCATACAAAAAAGTAAACTCAAAATGGACTAAAGAGCTAAATGTAAGGCCAGACATTATAAAACTCTTAGAGGAGAACATAGGCAGAACACTCTATGACACAAATCACAGCAAAATCCTTTTTGATGCACCTCATAGAGTCATGGAAATAAATACAAAAATAAACAAATGGGACCTAATGAAACTTAAAAGCTTTTGCACAGCAAAGGAAACCATAAGCAAGACGAAAAGACAACCCTCAGAATGGGAGAAAATATTTGCAAACGAAGCAACTGACAAAGGATTAATCTCCAAAATATACAAGCAGCTCATGCAGCTCAATATCAAAAAAACAAAAACTCAATCCAAAAATGGGCAGAAGACCTAAACAGACATTTCTACAAAGAAGATATACAGATTGCCAACAGACACATGAAAGAATGCTCAACATCATTAATCATTAGAGAAATGCAAATCAAATGCAAATCATTAGAGAAATGCAAATCATTAGAGAAATGCAAATCATTAGAGAAATGCAAATCAAAACTACAATGAGATAGCATCTCTCACCTGTCAGAATGGCCATCATCAAAAAATCTAGAAACAATAAATGCCAGAGAGGGTGTGGAGAAAAGGGAACCCTCTTGCACTGTTGGTGGGAATGTAAATTGGTACAGCCACTGTGAAGAACAGTATGGAGGTTCCTTAAAAAATTAAAATAGAACTACCATATGACCCAGCAATCCCACTACTGGGCATATACACTGAGAAAACCATAATTCAAAAAGAGTCATGTACAACAATGTTCATTCCAGCACTATTTACAATAGCCAGGACATGGAAGCAACCTAAGTGTCCATTGACAGATGAATGGATAAAGAAGATGTGACACATATATACAATGGAATATTACTCAGCCATAAAAGGAAACAAAATTGAGTTATTTGTAGTGACGTGGATGGACTAGAGTCTGTCATACAGAGTGAAGTAAGTCAGAAAGAGAAAAACAAATACCATATGCTAACACATATATATGGAATCTAAGAAAAAAAAAAAAAAACAAGGTCATGAAGAACCTAGGGGTAAGACAGGAATAAAGACACAGACCTACTAGAGAATGGACTTGAGGATATGGGGAGGGGGAAGGGTAAGCTGGGACGAAGGGAGAGAGTGGCATGGACATATATACACTACCAAATGTAAAATAGATAGCTGGTGGGAAGCAGCCGCATAGCACAGGGAGATCAGCTCAGTGCTTTGTGACTACCTAGAGGGGTTGGATAGGGAGGGTGGGAGGGAGAGAGATTCAAGAGGGAAGAGATATGGGAACATATGTATATGTATAACTAATCCACTTTGTTATAAAGCAGAAACTAACACACAATTGTAAAGCAATTATACTCCAATAAAGATGTTAAAAAAATAAATAAATAAATATTTATAACTCCCAAAATAAATACCCATGAGTGTGTACTGATTTAAATAGATGATTAAATAAATAAACAAAAGGAAAAGAATAGACACATCCCCCATACAGAAAGATTTTAAATAATTTGTGGTGGCACTCCATCCTCAAAGAGGTAGAAAATAGCTGCCCACTTTGTAAATGTGGCCTTTACATGGTGACTTCCTTCCAAAAACGTACATTATGGAAATGGGAGAAATAGTAAATTTACAGTGGAGAAATCTAAAAAATACTACCTCATTCAGTTGATCAAAGTAAACATCAACAATGATATGTGATGTTGAGAGTACATACTCATAATGTGATGAAAATGACACCTCACCTCAGTGTTCTTCTCCAAAAAAATACATAACCCCAGTCTAATCATTAAAAAAAAAAAAAATCAGGCAAATCCCAATAGCAGAACTAACCAGTACTTCTCAAAACTGTCAAGGTCATCAAGATCAAGTGAAGGCTGAGAAACTGTCATAGCGAAGAGAACCGTAAAGAGATGTAACAACTAAATGTGATGTATCTTGGATGGGATCCTGGAATGGAAAATAGATAGTATGCTAAAAGCTAAGGAAATACAAATAAAGCAAGGACTTTAGCTGATAATAATGTATCAGTGTTGGTTTGTTAATGGTAACAAATGTACCATTCTAATGTAAGATGTTAATGATAGAAGAAATTGAGGTTGGGGGGATGGGAATTCTTCATACTGTCTTTGAATTTTCCTGTAAAATCAAACCTGTTCTAAAATAAAAAGTTTTTTTTTAATATCAGCATTAAAATCTAGTTTACTTTCCTTCTTATCCTATTCTTTCTCAATTGGTTCAAACTCAGGAGTTTTATTCATCCCCCTGCCCTCAGGGTCATCAAACGCCAACATTCATCTTTACAGTAGAATCTATTTTTGTCTTCGATATGCATGAAGAATCATTTTTCCAGAGCATTTATGAACTATTTGCATTTTCAATCAGTTGAACCATTAGCTCAAACAGTTGGACCATTATATCAAGAATTTCTAGTCATTGAACCCTACAAATTAAAATGGAAGTTACAGATGTATGATTCAAGTCAATATAGGGTACAGAAATTTGGTTTCCTGAAACAATTCAGTGCATTTTTGATACCTGTATTTCATTTTAAAGGACTGGACAAAAAGCTGAAAATTTAATCATCAGTTTTGATACAACACAAATATTTATGACACTGTGGCTTATTTACTAGGTATCCAAGGTTTGAAAAAGAAAGGCTTCAACAGACTTCTAATACCTAGTTCATGTTAATATATGAAATTTCTTGTATTTCATTAAAGTTGATGTGTCTTTGGTACCACTTCATGTTTATTAATAACAATGCATGCAGCGCGGCAAAAACTGTGTAAGTCACTTGATGCTGAGTTTGTGGTTGATGGTTTGAATTTCTTGTATAATTATAAATTATATAAAAGATGTTTCTCGGCCTCAGTGGAGAGCAAATTCTGTAAAATTCTCCTGGGTATTTTTTTTAATGATATTATTGGACTTATCCTTTCTTTACAAGAGTCCTGTTGTTACATTTGTCTTGTGCCTTCTTTGATGTGCTTGGCCTGTTTTTTGAAAGAAAAGAAATTCATTAAAAATACATTTAAATTACATATGCTAAACAAGAAAGATGACATCATTTTCTCTCAGATCTAGAGAATAGCATGGTTGCAGTTTATTTCTTGCTTCAAAAGCCTCTCTCATTCTTATGGACAACCACGTATCAGTTAAAACATTTGTCAAGAATTACTGATAAGGAATCATCTAAGCCACTGACTGAACGCAGATTTGTTCATTACTTAGTCATGGACAGAGGAATTTCAGCCTGCTGGTGATTATTCAACCATTTAGTTTAGCAAACATCTGAGCTTGTTCTTCTGTACCCTGCATGTATCAGAGAGTAGGAGTCAGTACACCCCTGAAAAGAGCCAGAGAGCAAATATTTCAGACTTTGTGAGCCTTAAAGAATCTGTCACATTGAGTCAACTCTGTTGTTGTAGCATGAAAGCAGCCATAGAAAATGTAAATGAACTGTGTGGCGTGTTCCAATAAAACTTCATTTACAGACAGGTATCCAGTGCATCAAGTCAGGTTTGGCCCATGGGCTGTAGTTTGCCAATCACTGTCATAAAGTGTGGGAGAGAAAATGGAGATGCAGAGACTGGTCACTCTATGAGACCCAGAATGTTCTTTGCTTCCTTCTCTGACTGGAAATGCTCCTCTCACTTTACCACACCAGCTCACATGTCCTTTCTTCCATTAAGTCATTCTCAGCTTCACCAGATAGAGTTAGTTTTCTCTTTTTTTGCACTATACTATCATGACTGTTAATTTTCACATCTTCCATTCTTGCTAAATAATGGGAAAATGCAACCTCTGTTGTCCAACTAAACTCATACTGTGTGTAACGTGGTCAGTTCCCCTGTAGTTGAGCATAACTCATCCACCTCTGTTTCCTTGTATATTGCAGAATGTCATTACTTAATGAACACATTAACTACAAAGAAGAAAGTGATGCGTAAAACATGTGTAGGACAAGAGCATGCTACCTGAATTCAGAGGAAGTAGAGAGTATCTTCAAAGGGAGGGATGAGAAAAAGAGGTATAGGAGGCTGTGTATTGACACAGGGGTATGTGAAGGAGGAAACAGCATTTATTCTAGACCCTGTGTGTGATAGGCAGCCTCCAGCATGGCTCACATCATCCCCACCTCCTGATATTCATTCCCTGTGCAATTGCCTCATCTTGCTTGTTGGTGGGACGTGATGACTCACATCTAATGCATAAAATACTACAAGTGTGATGAGATGTGTCTTCCAAGTTCAGATCATAAGAATATTGTGGCTTCCATCTTGCTCACTTCTTCACTCACTTTGAGAAAAGCTAGCTGACACATTGTGATCTGTCCTATGCAAGGACCTTATGACAAAGAACCAATGGCTCCAGCCAACATCAAGCAAGGACCTGATCCACAGGAGGGAGCTTGGAAGTGGATCCTCACCCAGCCCAGCCTTAAGGAACCTGCAGCTCCAGTTGACATTTTGATGCAGCCTTGTGAGGGACCCTGAACACCCTGATGAGTTGCAGCTGGATTTCTGACTCACAGAAAATGTGAGATAATAAATGTATATTGTTTTAAGCTGTTAAACTGTGAGCTAATTTGTTATACAGCAATAGATAACTAATATACAATGTCAGGTGTTTTAGATACATTTTCTCATTTAATCCTCATAATAAACCTATGGAGTACCTATTATAGTCAATTTTCCTGAAAAGGAAATAAAGCCTCAGGAGATTATGTGATCTATCCAAAAATTCATGGTTAATGAGTAGCAAAAGTGACATTCAGATTTTGCTCCTTCAGTCCTCACAGCAGTAAAAGCACGAACTAAATGAACAATAAGGAAAGAAGATAAGAATAAGGAGAGTGTTCAGGAAACCAGCATGCACGGGCTGTTCTATTTCAGTAGATACTGGAAAACATAGGTGATCTTAGCCAGTTCTCCACACATGCAGGACTTATCGTTGTAAAAGCAATTATTTTTCTTTCTTGGGGGGTCTCTCCCTGTCTCTCCAGATCTGCTCAGCTGGGCTGTCCTTCTGCTCTAGAAAGAAAACTCTGCTGAGTCTCATAATATTTGGGGTCACTCTTAGGTAATAGAAATGGCTGCTTTGTCCCAGACACAATCTAAATTCAGTGATTAAAAGTCTCCAGTCTAATACACTGATCAGCCCTTCAACCTTTTTCCAGGTGTAACATCCCACCATCCATTCCCGATGCAGAAGAGCTGCCTGGTGCTGGCATGTGGCTAACATTTCTCTCTACCCCATGGACCTCTGCCCCCACATACTAGCTCATATTTCTGATCCTTTGAGGGTTGAAGAGGACAGGGGTTTGAAAAAAGTCTTGATGGCTGGAAGAATCCATCCTTGTCTTGTACCGTTGCGAGACGGCTCAGTGATTTCTGGACCTAGCAGCTACTTCAAGTTGATTCTTCTCACAGCACATTCTCCAGAATCTCCTGTGGGTCCCTCTGCCTGCAGCATCTTTGAAAGGAGCTGGACCTCACCTTCTGCTAGCCTCTCCCCGTCCCCACTCAGCCTCTATTCCTGGCAATATACTTCATATCATTTTATTTGAGCACCCACCCTCACATCTGTTCCCTTGGGCAGAACCCCTTTCAAACCATGCCAGGCTTACACTCCTGCTCAGAAGGACAACGGCATCCGTTCTGTGGTACCAGACTGCTTTAGATTCCTCACACAGGAGTCAGGCATCATCCTGCTGTGTCCTCCAACTGAAGGGGACATGTAGCAAGGACTCTGAGTGGCCCCACTGAAGTACCACTCTTTAGTCTTGGAGGTCTCTCCATCCCTACCCATTGCAGGAAGGGGGGACTCACAGCTCAGCTCTCTCCCATAATATCATCCTCAAAATCATCTCCCAACTTCAGTCTCTCAACTCATCAAAACCACCCTTAGGAATGGAGCATTTCAGTGTTGTGAAGCTGATTCTCTGATATTTCCTTTGAAAATCTGCTTATGGTCTAGCTCCTTGCTGAGGCTTCAATTTTAACATCAAGTTTTGAGACAAGTAGAGTTTTGCTTTAAGGGGATTGATCTAGTGTATGCAGGTGAGGCTGAAGGCTGAAGTCACTGAAAGAGAAAGACTTGAAAAGCAGCTATTAAATAATCTAAGCTACAGAGAAGTGAGGTCTGAACTAGGGCAGTTGTCATGGGAATAAAATTAGGAAGAATGTCTCAAGAGGCATGGTGGAGGTAGATCAATAGCAACTGAATGAATATGAATAGAAGAAAAGACTTGAGAACTGGAAGAAAATTCTGTTCAATAATAGAAATCAGAATTCAGAAGGAATGCATTTAAAGGGGAAATGGGATGATCAAGCATGTGGCACTTTAGGCACTGTGGCAATGTTAGGTAGAGACGAGCATCAGGGAATTAGAAAACGGGTCTCGGAATTCATAATTGAAGTTTAGCATCAACTGCACAGAGATCATTATTGAACCCACAGTAGTCATAAGACTAACATTAAAAAGTAATAGAGGGCTTCCCTGGTGGCGCAGTGGTTGAGAGTCTGCCTGCCGATGCAGGGGACACGGGTTCGTGCCCCGGTCCGGGAAGATCCCACATGCCGCGGAGTGGCTGGGCCCGTGAGCCATGGCCACTGAGCCTGCGCATCCGGAGCCTGTGCTCCGCAATGGGAGAGGCCACAACAGTGAGAGGCCCGCATACCAAAAAAAAAAAAAAGTAATAGAAAATGACTGAGAAAAGGAGGAAAATCTGCCCCTAGATATAGCGAGACTACTCAAAAAACTGGAAACCCAGAAAAAGGCAGGGCTTTAATGAGGGGTAGTCATTACAACCAAAAGCCGAAGACAAGATATGAAACGAACTATTGAATATAGCCTCAGGAAAATGTCCATCGTCACAGATTTTTTCTGTAGAGTTGTTGAAACCAAGCCCAAATTCCAAGGGTCGGAGACTGAATGAACAGTTAAGAAGTAGAGGCAACAGGTATAGAATAATCTTGGGGAATTTGTCTATGAGCAAGCAAAGGTCTCTTGAGAAGACAGAAGGGTCTAGGAGACATTGCAAAATTTGGACATGCTTATAGGCAAAGGGGGAAGAGCCAGTGAGCCAAAGGTGATTCAGAGGATCAAGAGAGAAGGGAGGTAACAGTGAAATAAGATCCCCCCAACATGCAGCTGGACAGAAGGACAGGCACGGGGAAATGGGCTGCCGTTATAATGACAGGGAAGCACGTCTACTAAACAGAAGAGAAGGAAAAGGAATAGTGGGGGAAAGCCTGAGATGCAGAAGAGGAAAGTTGAGAGAGATCAAATTCGATGGTTTTAAACTTTTAATAAAGTACCTCACTCTTAGGGAGTGAGATAGATACGGATTGGTTTCTTGAAAAACAAAACCCAAAAATTTTGAAGCCATTGCTTTGGGAGGCAGAATGTTAAGACAGAGAGTCAATCAGATACAACTAAAGGACTGCTGATCCAAACTTAGAGTTCACCTGAAACTAAACTTTTCTTCCTCACTGCTCACTCCATTATTAATGTCCTTTTTCTTTAATGTTAACTAAATGGCATTGGGCTGTGACTTTCTTCAGACATGCTTGCCAATTCAAGAAATGCAGGAAATAAGCAACAAGGATTTGCTGTATAGCCCAGAGAACTATATTTGATATCTTGTAATAAACTATAATGGAAAATAATCTGAAAATATATATATATAAAATCGAATAGCTTTGCTGTACACCTGAAACTAACACAATATTGTAAATCAACTATACTTCAATTTAAAAAAAAAGTGCAGAGAAAGCAGATAGAGCAATTACACTGGGCAGGCACTTGGCAAAGCCATTGTGGATGTAGGTCAGGGTCGGGAGAGAGTCCAGGGTGAAGACAGGTGATCTTTAAGTGCTGGCCACTGGTCATACAAGCAGACAAAAAGAAGTAGTGGGATAGAGGGAATGGTGAAGATCACAGTGATGCAGGATGGAGGTGAAAAGGCAACAGGTAAGAACCAGAAATAGGAGTACTGAAGGAAGGTGTCAAGGTTCCTCACGTTGGTGGAATACAGAGATGCAAAACGATCTGAGAGTTATCAAACAAGGACAAAGACTAAGAACGCTGAATCTGTAGCTGCTGTTAAGGGGAAGCTTTTGCCCAACTCCTAATATTTTTGTCCAGGTAGTCTCTCCCATATGTATTCACTCTGCCCCACTGGAGGTGGTGTCACTTTACTGATTGCTAAATTGGGAAGAAAAAATTAAGAGGGCTTAGATCAGCTTCTATCTTCTTCCTCTAGGGCAGTAGCTCCCCCTTAGAAAAACCATCCTCGCTGCTATTCCATGGATGGAACACAGCTGGCATCAATCATCTTCTGCAACTGGGCAAGTAAATGTAACCAGTCCGGGGTTCTGGTCCATTTGACTCTCACTAAGCTACATCCTTCAGCTTGGCTGTTATCAATCATTTTACCCTCCATTGGTCACTCTTGAGGGAGGAGAAAGAAGGGAATTTTATGACTAAAGCTTCTGAGAGACCATAACAGCCCACTGAAACCTCCTGATGTCTGGAATGCTTCTGGTTTATTTCAGTTACAAACTGAAACTATGAAAGAATCCCACTTAAAAATTCTCCTTGTTCCTTTCCATGCCTACTTTATGTATGTCATGAGTTTAGTCTGAAAGTCATGACTGTTTAGTTTTCTATGAATGGCTATCCATTCCTGGCAATGCAGAATGTCTAATCTAGCCCTGAAGAGTAAGTTGGACCCAATTCTGCTAGCTAAGAAAAGGTTACCAGTGGCAGAAAATTATAATTCCAGACTGGTTCTGATGGAAAAAAAAATGTGTGAAGAATTAAAATTGTTCATATTTTTTAGATCAAAATAAAATATTGACGTATTGAAGGTTAAAAAAATAGAATAGACCCAAGAAATTTAAATTTGATGTAATAAATAAAAATAAATTTTCACATTTTAAAACCTAATTCCCTTGTGCAGATTCCTCTTAGGCCTTTCCTTTGGATGCATGAATTTATAAACATGCAAAGATCATACTAGCCCATCACCCCAGTTCCATATAAGGAAACAACTTCTACATGATTATCTTTATTTCTAACTTCAAAGGTATAAATTCCAATCCAACGTTTAAATTAAGTTTATATTATATGTATGAGTCTTTGAAAACTCTGTTTCTGCCTATGAAATAGTTGCCATAGTAACTAATGCACTTCCAAAGAGGGGAAAATGTGCACCAATTTTTTTTCCACTTAAAAGGTAAAAATTAAACTAAATAACAACAGATAATGGCCATGTCATTAAAAGGTTGTTCTCTCACATATAGTATTACAAGTCTCACACATTTCTTTGATGTAGAGAAATAATATTCTCTTCCCCACCCTTGTGTGTTCGCACTCAAGGACAAAGAATAAAAAGTCCTTGAATGGAACACTGAGAGATTCATGAAGAATTCACTAAACAAACAATGTGAAGTAAATGATTGCATTGCATGCTGTATCTTAAATATCTTTTGTGAGATAGCTAATTCAATAATAATAATAATAATAATGGTCACCCCATACATAAGGGAAATACATACACAGAATATTTAGGTGTTAAAATTTTATTAAGATCACTTTAAGCTCTAAATTTCAGGGACCTAAAAGAGATCTTGGACCACAAAAACAATTATATTCAGCATATGTCACTGAACATCCATAAATTAATCTTTTGCCTTAATTTGTTTGGCTGCTATTTTCGGTATAAAGAAAAGTTTTGATAAAATATTTTTTAATTGAGCTTATTAAACCAATTTTTTCTCTAGTCATGTTGAATCACTGTGATATGAAAGGTAAAAAGAAATTCATAAATTTCCACTTAATAAATTTTATCTTGTTAAAGTTCACTGACTTGTATAAGATAAAAGGAGGGAGCCAGGGCAAATGTCAGAATTCAGATTTTGGTCACCTGAATATGTCCTTCTCTAACAGCCTACCATAGCCAAATAAATTTAATGCTAACCCTGAGATTTAAAAACATAGTCTTTCTAAAGTTCAGTATTAATTCTTTCATTTGATGTCCTCACTGCTATCTATTTTGTGTCATTATCTTTTTTCCCATTAGGAAATAACGTCTCCAATAAATATTGGAAGCATTATGCTTTGTATTTTCTGTAAGCCACCAACTTTGAAATCTGTGCAATAAAGCTATATACACTCCCTAGTAATCATTCCTGTTGGCATATGCAATAGGAAAATAAACAATGTGAAATAAACAGAAATAGGACCAAAAAAATTGCACATCAAAAGGTGTGAAAATATCATCTTTCTTTCATTAACAACTCCAGAGTAAGAGACAGAGTTCTTTAAACCAAATATTATAGGTATAACTTCAGACACTAAAGCAATGCTATAATAACAAAAAGAGAAATGAGATTTAGATACCAAACAGATGGATGTTACACAGATGTTCCTGGAATGGCTGCTATAACAATAATAGTTGAATAGTCTTTGGGAAAATTTAGGCAATTACTTTCCATTTATGGAATGAACTGTATTTAAGATTTAGATCTAATTAATACTGCTACCGTATGCCTGCATGTGCTTATTAGCCAAATCTGAAGTGCAGTGAATTAGACATTCATTTCAAAATGTCTGCATCTTATAACAATAAAGACGTTCAACCTCGGGGTCACTGCTGTCATTATCAGATTATGTCCCTCAATGATCATAGCTGGCCATAGCTTTCCTGGGAATGATTCTAATCCAAATGTTGTTGATTATTATATACAGCATTCATCTGGAATGATGGATGGCTTCTGGTGTCATGTGAAAGCCATGTACCTTGGCTCCACTTTGCGGCAACCCAATCCATCAGAACTCCAGCCAAGCCCAGAAGACATTTTGAGTTCTGCCATGCATGCTGGAGAACTGACAGCTGACTGAGGACAAAAGCTCCATCTTAATGAGTCTCCTTGGTCCTGAATCCATCACTGCCAGACTGACAAATGTCAAAACTTGACACCCTCCATTAGAAACTACTTAACCTTTAAGTCTGTATGGTGTAAAGGACCGCCAGCCTAAACTTCTAATAATGAAAACTTGCTTAGCTAAGCTGCAGGATCAGGTGATACATCTGCCTCACCAATGAGAACCTTGAGGACTGAGGCATTAAACACTGGTTTTCCATATTTTTCACAAGTGTAGGTAACTATTAAAATTGTAGTTTTCACTACTGGGTGTAAGATAGGTTCAAAGATGTATTGTACAATACAAGGAATGTAGCCAATACTTTGAAAGAACTGTAAATGGAAAGTAACCTTTAAAAATTGTATAAAAAAATTAAATTTTTTAAAAGTTTTTAAAAAAAACTGTGGGTCTTAAGGTTACCAGGATCTAAACACTGGGTACAAAAACAAAGCATAAAAATCCATACATATAAACTATGTGTGTAGAAATTGGTATTTATAGAAATGAATGCAAATATACCCAAAACAGAGCACAGGCCTATCCAAAATTGACCCTTCACAGTAGAAACAACAATTGTAGATAGTCTAATGATGGAATGAGATCACCCATCTGTGTGAGGCATTGTCTCTAGGACATATGGACAGAGACATGTACTGGTCACCAATGTGCTTCTCAACATGACCCAGCCCCTTGCAGGTAGCAGGGGCTGTGTGACTCTTCAGGACAATGCACTATGTGTAGGAATGAAGTGTGCCACTTCTGGTTTGGGGCATGTAAGACTGGGTATGGGTTTCCCACTCTCTTGTGCCCTGCTATAGTAAGCCACGTTTTGAGATGCCAGTGTCATAAAATAGTGGTGCTTCTGTGAGTCTGGGTCTCTGACCACCACCTGCAACTTGCACTGAATGTAGCTTAGGCAAGAAAAAATTTGTATATATTTCTAACTGAGATATTGAAGTCAATTTGTTGCTGCAGTATAACCTAACCTTATCCTGACAGAGACTGTTGAGAGTAAAAAGTTACCCTCAGGCCAGCAGTGCGTATCAGGAATGTTCTAGAAAATAGTAGTAGGTGATATCTGACTACAAGTACGGCAATGAGCAGTCTAGGTACTAAGTGCATAAAGAGTTCTATGCTGATAAGTAGATGTAGGGCCTTAGTCATGGCACTTTCTGAAGCAGAACTTCATGAATGGGTGTATAAGACCTCATGACTGGAACCGGAATTGCAATGAGGGAATATGATCACAGAAACAAGAAAGGTGCTAGATTATCTGAATGGAGACACAATATAAGAAAAGAACCATAAAACTGCCTGTGACTAAGAATAAGCCTTTTACCAAGGCTTGAGATGGGAAGAAAAGTAAATCCCAGCTCTGAATAAAGAAGCTTATTCTGGAGCAGAGAGCCAAGCTGGTCCTGAAAACTAATTCAAAAATTTTAATGGAAAAGTTTAAACAAGATGCATATGATGATCAATTCAATGTTTGTTATTAAAAAGATCAAATTAAAAAAAGAAAAAGAATTATTCTGTGTTCAAATTGAATTGCATCAATGAAAATGAACACAAATCCTGGTGTAGAACCCTCAAGCTACCCCGAGGCCCAGTGGGGCAAAGCGGGGCTCCTGGAGATGTGTTTTTTTAATGATCAGATAAAATGATGATGAGTCATTCCTCTCTCATGCTGTGTTGATTCTCATTAGGCCATGTGCCCTAAAAGAAAAGAGCTCAGGTAGCAGGAGTTGGTTCGAAGCCAGGTTTGTGCCAAGGCTACTTCATTTGTATATTAGCATAAAAGAAATCTCTTAGCCCTCTCATCTAAAAAGCTTTTCATAGAAATTTAATGTCTGCTGTATCAATAATCGATTATATCCTTTGATGGCTTTAATAGAATAGTGTTCCTCAATGAAAATCAGTTCATAAAATTTCTATTTCCACATATTTTTTAAAATGTATTTTCAAAAGAATATCTGACTGCTTTTTGAAATATAGTGAAATATAGAAATGTGTAAAATAGAGGAATGTCTTTACCTATTGGTTTTGGCAAAGGCAAGTAGAAGCCTCTATTCTTGTGCAAAAATGCACAAATTTTGTTTTAGCCATTGAGCCTAAGCATGTCAAAAAAGAAAATCAGAAATTAAAAGTAAATTTAGATTTAGACTTTGTCCAGATACAAATTGATTTTGCTAAATTTGGAATCGTGAATAGAATTCAGCAAAACACCCATATTAGTCTTTGAAGTATTAAGTCAGCAATTTGGCAGATGTGTTTTCTTTACAAATTTGCTCTGTCATGTTGCAGATAGAACCAGATCTAGTTTTGCAAACCAGGTTTCAGGTGATTTACAAAAGAAAAAAAGGGTTGCCAGCAAGGAACCCCCCACCCCGAGATTTATGAAGAAGAGGTATACATGAAAAGAAACTGGAATTTCATATGGAACTAAGTCTTGTGGTCAGTAGATTAAATATTTTCTGCACATATACTTTGGCCATTATCTTGGCCAAATAACCACCAAAGGGTTGACTCAAATTGATCATTAAAGCAAATGTAAAAAGCTGTTAATCAGTTAGTTAAAACAATAATCAACTTGCAAATAATCATGTATTTGATGTATTATTACACATAGACAAACTATGTCTATGTTCAAAAAAATTGTTTGATTTGATTAACTAGTCAACTAAATATTTAAAGTCATTTAAAGTTCTTTCTTGTAGTATACGTTCTCTTACTGACAGTAAAAAAGCATTAAGTTCTTTTATTCTTTATGAATTAGTGCAATATTATATATCTCTGTCTTCTGAGCATAAACATTGAACTGTTACTCTGGTTGTTTAATAACCTGACGGCAAGTGCGTATACATGGTCATACACATCACACACACATGGGGCTTTAAAACAGCATCCCACTTAAATCAATAGTGTAAAATTTATTGATTTAATTCCATCTTGAAGAGATAGAAAAATGAGCAGTGGTGCTTCCTTACAATTTATCATTGTTCATACAGAGTTTCAAATTCCTGTATGGTTATAATGAAATCCATTTTCTTAAAGTCAAACCTTAAAGTCAAACCTTTTCTTTAAGTCAAACCTTAAAAGGTAGGCCAGGGAAATTTCAAGGGAATCAGATCGTTTTCAAAAAGTCTGTAGATGAAAGCATCAGAAAATATTTTGTGGTTAAAGAATTCAGGAGCATTAAACTCTTCTAAAACCATATATTTTACTTTTTTACTAATTATCACAATATCAAAATACTTGGGATTTTATTCAAAGAATGGGCAAAAATATGTATGTGCATACACGTTGTGCATATAGACACACAAGCTCAATTATACACATTCCCCTGACACACTCTGTTGTCACAACTCTCTTAAGCAAAGTTAATTTAGCAGATGTGTTCTAGAATATCATCAAATTATAAAATATATAAGTAATATAAAATAACAAGAATACAAAGAATCCAATTAACTACCAAGTAAAATACTGGGGTACCTGATATATGCAACCTTCTCACAAGGATCAAACTTCCTCCTGTAAGTGGGTGGCTTAGTAACCAGTTTTCAGTGGGCATCACTGAGTTTATCCTTTAAGTCAAGACTAGCTTCTCCACCATCCACATGGCCTCAAAATCCAAGGTTACAGATAGGCAGGTGGGCCAGCTTGCCAACATTCCTGGGACAGGACTCCAGGTCTTGATACCTCCAGCCAGGAGCAACATGGGGCTGTGACCCAAGGGCCAAATAGAGAGAAGGTAGTAACCAGATGAGAAATATGATATGAAATACAATATATCATAAGAAAAAAAGACCAAAGAATGCTGGTTGAATTAAATATCCAGAAGAAGACGCAAAGGACCAGAATTGGTTACAGGCAGAGTCTATAAGACATCACTGACTTCTCGACTAGGAAGCAAATACATCGCTCCAGGTGGAGAAGGAGAGCCAGACAGTCCCTGAATTGAAGCTGAGAATCACATTCCCCTTGGAAATCTCTCACAGTTCAGAGTTGTGTCTTTGTACTGAGTATATAAGTGGGGTTTCTCCCTGTTTTATATCATCCTAAGTGGAGATAAACCCCACCTTTCCCTTGTTTCCAGCTGAGACAAGGCTGGAGTTTCAAAGGTTTTATTAGGGTCTGAGTAGAAAACAAAAGGAAATTAAAATAGAGTGTCATGAATTTAGGCAATCTGACTTGCCAGGTAAAAGAAGAGACTGAGTCCCTTAGGCCTTTTTAAGAATACATGGAGTCAGGAATATTTATTTCAAAGAAGTCTCTGATCTTGACCCACACTAGGCTTACCTGACCATCACAGACCTCAACAGGATTACCCCATCCTGTTCCATTCTCTCCTTTTTAAAGAAGAGCCAAGGTTTAGTCTTTAAATGAATTCTGCTATAATAATTCTAAATCTACATTGATTCTTTTGCCCTACGACTTAATCCATATATTAGGTACATACTCATTTTGATGTTTAATTATAGATTCTCCTAAATATTGATAATATTATAATTGTTTGATTAAATTTTTTTCAACAAGAAATGCAACAAGCTTTTTAATTTGCCTGCACTGGTCTCAGCATATACTAGGCATTTAGTACACAATAAAATTGATGTATATGAGATTTAAATTCTCTACAAAATTTTTACTCAAAATAACCATTAGCTATATTGCATGGTTGAGCACAGCTTGGCAAGAGGATACTCTTACCGTGTATATTAAAATTATCTTATACAAAGCATATTCTTAGAGAATATTCTTAGAGAATGCAAAAGGTGAGGCAAGGATTTTTTCATGTCCCTAGGAGGGCTTTTAACTAAGTACAGTGACTATATCAGGTCTTATAGTCATACTTAGGAAATCTGTCCTAAAAGTGGCTGACCATTTTTGGTATCTATGCCATGAGAAGAGATGATTTCATTCCCTTACCTCTTACCCAATTGTTTTTACCTCGAGGTTCTCCCAAATCTCTGGGAAAACAAATCTGAGTCAATCTTCTTTGTGTTCGGTCATTGATTCTATGATTCATTCATGCTATTTTGTGCCAGGCACATGTTATAATATTCTCATGTTATCATATTCTAGTGGTAGAGATATAATTAACATATGATAAATAAAAGGTGACTATAAACTGTGGTGGGTTCTAGGAAGAAAACACCTGAAATGGGCAATAAGATGGGGACCTAGTTAAGTAGGGTGATCAGAAATGACTGCCCTGAGATCTGAATGTTAAAAATGAACAAGCCATGCAATGAGGCTGGCAAGGAACATTCCAGGCAGAGATTGGTGTCCCCAGGGTTGGACCTTATCTTTCCTTACCTATTTGTACTAGAAAGGAAATCAGGAATACTTTAGCACATCAACTCTAATGATAGAACTTCAAAGAATTGGGTTGTTGTCTGAAAAGATATTTAATTACCTTCCCAGCATTACTGAAATGACAATTTTGTAGACATTTCCAGTCCTATTCATATACTCGTGAGTATACACAGAAAAACAGCTGCCTCAATATATTGACAGTTAATCAGAAAAAAAACCCCACAAACCTCAATGATCTCTACATTATTGCCCAAAACAGTTTGATTAATTTTTCACTGAATGGACCAAATTTTTGTCTAAAATATCAGATATTTCCTTCCCACTCCAATCTAGACAACAATCTTCCTTATACTATTTATCCCACAATTACAGTGACTAGCTAGCCCCAGGCCCTTCTTAAGGTCTCCCTCCTGAGGAATGACCTTAGGCCCTCCTGTTCTATGTCATGGAAGGAGGCTTCACTTTCATGCCCCAGAGTCAGACACATGACTGAGCCATAGGTGGAAAGACACAAAAGCAGGGAGTTGTTCAGGGGCCTATGATGAGGCCCACTCCACATAGCCCTGCCTAAGCAGAGTAAAGCTGCACTTAGCTAAGTTAACCAGATTTTCCCTCTTGGAAGTAAACTGACAAATAAATAAAGAATCAAATACTGAGCAGCAAAAGCAAAAGCTAAAAGTTACCAGACAAGCAAAAGTAATAAAGAGCCTGCAAAGCCCTATGGTACTGGGAGAATAAAAGCAGAGAAGATGCTGACACCAAATAGTATCAGTAGGAAGGGGAACATGCACAAAGAAGCAAAGACCAAAGGAGCACATGAATGGTGGAACATTAGTATGGAGATCAGTCAGTCTGGCAGCTTAAACATCCCTGGAACAGCCTCAGATTCAGTTCCAGCCTCTGTCAGGCTTAGACACAAGGTTCCCATACTTGGAAACTGGAACATCCCAGATTCCCTTATTGCCAAATGGGTCCTCACAATAAACACAGCTTGGTCCTCCCCAGTTCACTGAGCAGGAATGACCAAGATTATTCTTTGACCCAGAGGATGCCTGACAGAAATATGCCCCATTCCGTCAATCTTTTCCCATTGGAAACAATGAGACAATGAACACATTATTTATGTAGTATCATTGCTGAACCTCCAGAGCCTACAGCAGTGATGGATACATAATAAGCACTCAATACATGTTTGCTTTATAAATGAATTAATGACTGAGTGAAAGAGATAAGAAATAACGAGACATTGTTCATCATTAAAAAATGACACTCCTCTCTTCTCAAACCAACTCCTCTAGAAAAAAATGAAGTTTTTAAAAAAACATAGAAATATCATTTTATATCACAAGTTCTACTGATAATGTACCTTCAGAGATGGAGAGAAACCTTAAGAAATCAGTTCAATATTTTTAGGTCTAAGCAGAGATACCAATAGTAAAAATGAGCCCAGAGCAAAGTCTAATCTACTCCATTTCTATCATTAAATGTCCAAAAGATGTCCCTGACATTCTCCAATGGTAAAAGGTTGACTACTTCTGGGCAGGAAGGATGGAAGAAAGGTGGGGGGGGGGGGAGGGAGACAGGAAGAGAGGCTGAGAGAGCAGGAGGGAGGGTGAGAGGGAGGGAGAGAGGGTAGAAGAGAGAGAGAGGAAGGGAAGAAGGAAGGATGAACTATCTCATATTTTCCTTTAGTCCCTTCCCCTTTACCACTTGCCTATCTTTTTGACCTCCCTCCTCTGAGACCTTTTGATTGCACAGAGCAGGGAAATTGTACAACTGCCTTTTAATGGAGGCCTCTCACCCCAGAAGCAGAGATGTGTCCCCTTGCCCCTTAAAACCCTACTCCTCTCAGACTTGCCTCACTTTATTCCCCTCAGGCTCTGACAGTTAAGTCAAGGTTGTACCCTAATGTAAATGAGATATATAGAAATTGGAAATGTTGAATTTAGAGTGTTCAGATTGGAACAGACACTGGTCTTTCTTCCTTTCTTACTTTGTTTTTTAAATAATATTTCTTTGCACACATGGGGCAAACTAAGAAGGAAATCTCACCATGTTCACAGTGAAACAACCCTGAGTTTAGAAGCTACCCCTTCATGAGGTTGATTAAGCTAGGAAAGCGAATATTCATAGCTTAGATTCTCACGCTTATGAGTTCTATTCTTTAAAGAATTTTTAGATTAATTCAGCTGAAGGGTAGTATTTGATGGACAGAATTAAAAGAAACCCACAAGGGATTAAGTAGTCCCTAAAAGATCCTTATGTCAAACTTGAGAAAAGAGTGGAGATTTGAGTCCATTGCATCTGAGCAATTCCTGCCAGAAGTTAACAGTATAAAAACAGGTGGGTAAATTAGCATAAACAAAATTGTATTGGGATACGAATTGTCATTTTCTTAGCCACACTCAGTCCTAGATATCAGAAGTCTTACTGAGGATGTTTAACATGATAATTAACAGCAGGTAACAGGGGCTTCCCTGGTGGCGCAGTGCTTGAGAGTCCGCTTGCCGATGCTAGGGAACACGGGTTCGTGCCCCGGTCCGGGAGGATCCCACATGCCGCGGAACGGCTGGGCCCGTGAGCCATGGCCGCTGAGCCTGCGCGTCCGGAGCCTGTGCTCCGCAACGGGAGAGGCCACAACAGTGAGAGGCCCGCGTGCCACAAAAAAAAAAAAAAAAAAAAATTGCAGGTAATAAGTAAGTATTAGTTACACCTTGAACTCTCTGTGACTTGCTCTAATTGTTTAATTCTACAATGGAATCAGTGCTCTTTAGCTGCAACCAAATAAAAGATTTTAGCTATCAACTATGGATGAATTGCTTCCATAATATTTCAGAAAAGACAAAGTTGTTTGTTAAAAAATAACTTCTTGTTTTTGTTCTCTACATGGATATATAAATCATACAATGTAACAAAGCCATACTTTAAAGTGCAAAGGAACAGCAATTAAAAAAAAAAGTCCTCCATATTCATTTTTTTCCGCTTTGAGCTTAAAAAACAACATGGTCAAACTAATTTTTTTTCCAAAAACTTGCTCCTGGGCTTAACAGCTTGTATGATAAGTTACATTTCAGCCTTGGAGGGAAATTTGACAACTGACCTATACAGTTAGAAAAATAAGGCTATAATGGAGAGTTTGAAGTTGTTAGCTATGACTGTACTATAGTATACAACAATTATGAGCATTTTGTGTACATTTTTTCAGTCAGTTTGGTGAACAGAAATCATATCTATACGTGCAAATTATCAGTCTTTACAAAGAGCTCCTTTGGTTCACCTGTATGTGCATATACAATGCTAAAGTAAATACTGCGTCACGAGTATAACTCGTTAAATACATGCCAAAGGGGGGGAAAGGAGAGGATAGGGCAAACATTGTACAGCATTTAATGTTTTCCAAATAATGACCTGTTGCTGTTGAGTTGGATAAGGCATAGGTAAGGCAGTTCCTTATATGTGAACACACACAAAAAATAATAACAATAAAGACAAAACTCCCTTGGAAGGGCTCATACCTGGGATTAGTACTCATACTTCTCAATGGCAACCTAAAGTTAGATAAACAACCTAAATTGGGCTTGTTTATAGCCCGAGAAGAATTTTCCATACTGCTTCCAGAGTCTTGCACATAGTAGGCCAGACAGTGCCACACTATGGCAGACTGTAAAAGCCAAAGGAGGTTGGCTACAGGTCACTGCCAATCAGTGTCTCAAGGCAAGGGTGCAATTATAACTAAGGAGTGCTGTGAGTAACTTGGAAACATGTTGCAGCACCCTCTAAACATCTCTAAAGTAACTCCCAAAACTGTGGAGGCGAGTTTTCTCCATGATAGCTTGTGCCCGTGAAAGAGTAGAGCACAAGGGTCCTAACCTTGCCCTAGAGGCGGATTACGCGGGGTCAGTTGTAGCTCCTCCACACTAACTCCCTGACTTTGTGCAAGTTACTTAAACTCTGCTTGATTAAGGCTTTTCATCTGATTATGGTTGCAATGAAGTTATGATAATATAGTGATACAACTTGTTTTCCTGTATGGCGGGCTATTTAATGATCAACACAAAGACTACAATGTTAAATCAGAAAAGCAAAATGTAGAACAGATCCCAAACTCACAAATATGTATATATTCTATGTGTTTATAAACTTTTTTTAAAATATCTTGTTAAAAAATACAAAAAAAAGAAAAAAAGAAATCCATGGCAGTCATGTCTAGGTGATGTGAGTCCTGAGTGAGGGAAAGAGATGTCACAGGTAGTAGACTTCTTGTAGGAAAGAGAAGCGAGCTTCTGCTGGGAGGAAGGAAACAATACATACAAAAAGAAGCTCTTAGAGACAGAAAAATGACTGGCAAGCTAATTTCATTGTGCTGGACGGAAGCCTGGAGGAGTAGAAGGAGTGAGGAGTCACAATTAGAAAGTTACTGCAACGTCAAGAGAGAATTGGGTAGGTACAGAATCACAGGAATTTCCAAAATTCTGATCTATTATATACTGAATTCTCTGAATGCACCCTCCATTACCTCATCGCCACCTACTCTTGTATTTTGTTTCACTTACTTCCTCCATGCACGATGGTGAAGATATAAGTTATTTATTTTGTATGATGGGTTTTGTGTTTCTTTAAATCAGACACCAACCCTAAGCAGCCCTCCAAGCAGTCCTGATTTTATGTAAATCACATGAAAAATCATATTTAAAAGGTGCATTTTTATTTTTTGCATAAACAAAATCATACTATTTATTTATTTATTACATATCATGGACATCTTCCCATGTCAGAACTCATGGACTTACCCCATTGTACACTTTTCCTTACTGCATAGCATTGCACAATGTGAGTGGACCAGGATTTATTTACACTGTTGCTGTGTTTCTCTTATTACAAACAATACCGTAATGTGCGTCCCAGTGAATGTACATCTGAGCTTATATGTAAGTATAATGAAGAGTCTAGCTCCACTTTTTTTTTTTAATTGAACTATAGTTGGTTTACAATATTGTGTTAGTTTCAGGTATACAGCAAAGTGATTCAGAAGTATACATAGTTTTTACAGAGGAAAGAGTCTGACTGCTCACAGCTTTCAAGCCTCACACCAGTCTCTTCTCCTGTCCACGTGTGGGGAAGGTGATGGAAAGCCCATGCTTTCCCTTCCTGGGTATCAGTGGGAAGGTCACACCATGCAGCCCCTGGCTCACCCTCAAGAACCCTCTTCCCAGTCCCATCCACTAACCACAATAAAAACCCAAACTCACTTCGCTTTGCTCTCTCAATCCACTTCAGACTTTCCTGGGAGCCTGCCCTATGTTCCCAGAAAGCCTCATTGTGTGAGTAATGAATTTTTCATACTCTCTCAGTGCATGTGTGGAATCTAGACATGTCACCAAATGCAGGCGGGTGGTTGATCCTGTCCCTCCACAGGGGAGTCGCAGGACAGCAAGTGTTTATGTGAGACATATTTCTAGAAGTAGGTTTACAAACACCAGCAGGCAGTATGATGTCCCATTTTCCCCATTCTTAATAACTGTGATTTTTTTAAACTTTTGCATACTGATAAGCCAAAAGGGAAATAGAGATAGAATTTATCAATAATTGCATTAATTTGTAATTATCTGATTAACAAGGAGTTGGATATTCTTTTCATTTATCTTCTGGCTATTTGTAATTCTTTTACTGTGTACTGTTCGCATTCTGTTCTTATTTTTCTAAATGTAGAAACATTTTATTAAGAATACTAGTCTTGGGCTTCCCTGGTGGTGCAGTGGTTGAGAGTCCACCTGCCGATGCAGGGGACACAGGTTCGTGCCCGGTCCGGGAAGATCCCACATGCCGCGGAGCGGCTGGGCCCGTGAGCCATGGCCGCTGGAGACTGTGCTCTGCAACGGGAAAGGCCACAACAGTGAGAGGCCCGCGTACCGCAAAAAAAAAAAAAAAAGAATACTAGTCTTTATCTGTGGTATATATTGCATATATATTATCTCATTCTAATTTTAATTGTTTAACTTTGTTTACAGTTTCTTTTTCTGTAGACAAGTTGTTAATCTTATATAAATAAATTATTCAGCCCTTTTATCTTTCTGGTATTCAGTCATGTTTAGGAAAGATTTCTACATCTTAAGGTTATAAATTTATCTCTCTATATTTTCTTTTAGAATATTTATAGTTTTAATTTTTTTACATTTATACATTTAATTCATTTGAAATTACTATTTAAATATACTGTGATATAGTTTTTTTCTTAATAAATGCCTAGCTATCTTAATACCACTTAGTAAATAATCTGAATGTTCTTGGCTGAACTTAAAATATCAGTTTTATCATATACAAAATTCCCTTATTCCAAACACACACATACACACACACACACACACACACACACACATATTTCTGTGCTTTGTTTTGTTTCATTGATCTATGTAACTACGCATTGCTTTACCAAAAAAAAAAAATCTACCTTTAAAATTTAATTATAATCTATTAGGGCAACCTCCCCTCTCCCACAGGATTTTTTCCCAAATTTTGAAATTTTCTAGAGTATTGTTTGCAATTTTAGCATTAGTTTGTCAGATTCCACACAAGTTTCTTTAGTCTTTATTTCTATAACATTGCTTTTTTAGATTTTTTAAAAATTGATATTATAATTATATTTAATCTTTCCATCCAAGATACAGAATAATTTCCTATTTGTTTAGGTTTTCTACAATTTCTGCAGTTACATGTCCTGGATTCAAACAGGTGCATATTTACACACTTTACTGTTTCTAAATGCTGAGCATATCACATTTATATTTTTTACGGTAGCATTTCACATGTATATATTTATGGTAGCATTTCTTTTTGTTTTTTCAAAGTGCCATAATTAAAATGTAGGTAGCATTTTCGAGTCAAGAAAATGTTGTGCCTTTATAATAGAAAAAAACCAACATTTCTTTACATATTTTCAAAATATTATTAGATATTTTATGTACTTTTTGACACTGTTTTTGGTTTATGTATGACTACCTTCATAAGAGTTAGAGATTCTTTTATAGTACAAAATCTATTTCAAAAATTTGAATTGTATTTCTAATATATTTCGTAATTAATATCTAAAATACTATGGAGCATCTTCTTATAATCTAACAATTATTTAGCAATGACTTGTTTTGTAAACTTGATGTGCATAGATCAGATTTTCTTAAATTAAAAATCTCCTGTACTCCTTTATTAATATTTTCTATCAACAGTTTCTCTGAATTGATGCCATAAGAGAGGTCTAGCATCTAGGAAGTAACAATAAATCTATTAAACAAATGGCATTATTTCATCCTTTTTTATGGGTGAGTAATATTCCATTGTATATATGTACTACATCTTCTTTATCCATTCATCTGTTTATGGAATGCCATCTGCAGCAACATGAATGGACCTAGAGATTGTCATACTGAGTGAGGTAAGTCAGACGGAGACAGACAAATATATGATATCATTTATATGTGGAATCTAAAAAAAATGGTACAAATGAACTTATTTACAAAACAGAAATAGAGTCACAGATATAGAAAACAAACTTATGGTTATCAGGGGGGAAAAGGAGAGGGATAAACTGGGAGATTGGGATTGACATATATACACTACTATCTATAAAATAGATAACTAACAAGGACCTACTGTATAGCACAGGGAGCTCTACTCAATACACTCTAACAGCCTATATGGGAAAAGAATCTAAATAAGAGTGCATATATGTATAACTGATTCACTTTGCTGTACATCTGAAACTAACACAACATTGTAAATCAACTATACGCCAATAAAAATTTTAAAAATAATAATAAATCTATTATGAAGTATCAAGAAGTTGCCCAAGATCTCACAATTCAGGAGTACAAAGGAATTATGTTAATCACAATAACCCATGTATCTCAACCTCCTTAAAAGTTCATCTACCTCTAAGAATTTCTGGAGCAGATCTCCCACATAGAGCCCATAGAGCCATGAGTATTATAAATCCACTCAGTTACATGCAACTCTCACTGTTTCTGCTATCTGCCTTTGTGGGACTTTTTCTCCCTTCTCCCTCCAGGACTGCCCTGGGTGCGAGGGAGTTCCTGGAAAGCTGACTTGTATGCCTGAGGCTAAGCAGGAAGACTGTGTTAGTCTCCTGGGATGTAAGAGGTAAAACTAGTTTTCAGCGGGTCAAGGTCCTATACGTGAACAGGAATGATACCGAGCACGGCCCTGTGGGGCTCCTGGGCACAAAGCCTTTCTGTACCTCCCATTTCTTTGATTACAGGAAATAGGCTTCAGTCAGCCTCCATGACCTTCCCTGAGTTCCAACCGGCAGATTCAAGCAGTTGTTAATTAGGGAAGGGAGGGGATGTGAGACTAGGGAGAAACAGTCAAGGGAAACAGTAGTGCAGCCTTGGAGCAAGGTCCTGGTTCCCCATCAAGAGATACACACAACAATATCTTTGAGCTGTTTTGCAGATACTGAAACCCCCATAGGGTGGGAGAAGTTAAAACAGCATGCTGCCCCCAAGCACACAGACCCCAGACCTGTTGGAACCAGAAGGTTGATGATGCTGACTCCCACTTACCTCCCCACCAACCAATCAGAAAAATGTCCACGAGCTGATCACGCCCCTTTGAACCATTACTATAAAACTTCTCACTACCCTCTCCAAGGGGGGACACACAGTTCTGAGGACTTAGCAGAACTGTGGCCCCCTTTGCCTGGCAAAGCAATAAAGCTATTCTTTTCTACTTCACCCAAAACTCTGTCTCTGAAATTTAATTTGGTGTCGGGGTACAGAGGCCGGATTCAGCTTAAAGTTCTTCTCCAGGCTTCCTTTTCTCTAAACCCAGGTACGATTTCTATCTAATAATGTATTGAGTATACACATGTGCCAGGGATTGTTCTAAGAAATACAGATGAATAAATGAATAAGGCATAGGGTCTGATTTCCAGAAGCTCATGGTCTAGTAAATGCCTATTTTAGAAAAGAAATACAGTATAGAAATAGACCAAAATTGCCTGATTGCTTTTGGAATGTTTGAAGAAGTCACCTCATTTTTAATTACCACTGCCTCATATTGTCTAGGATATGATATTACTATTTCATCAATATCTGTTCTTTGGATCCGTGGGAGTCTTTAGCAGATGTGGTACAATTCAACCTTCAGACTCAAATCCAGACTTGGGCTCTGTTAATGCAGAAAAGGGAAAGCAAGCCCCTCCCATCTGTCCAATGCTCACCTCTCTAGGCTTACCCTGCAATCAGGAGTTGCCAGAGAAAAGAAACAGTAGTTTGACATTTCTAACTTTCCTATATTCTGTTGTATCTTTCCATTCTAAAATAACCCCTGGATTTTCACACATATTATGTACCTGGGATACAGGTAAATCTTATTAAATAGGAAAACATAATATCATGCAAATAATTAAAGAATACTGCTTTTTGTAGCTACTTATTTTCTCTCTTTTAATGTAGTAGGGGGAAAAAACAGAGACAATTTTCTAGTATCCATTTCCACAGTAAGGAGACAACTAGGGTTACCTAGGAGTCCATTCTTTACCACCCTTCAAACCAAGTTGAAGTGCTAACTCCGAATCTACTGCTAACATATTCAAAAACCTGGTCTTTGGGGTGTAAGTTCTTGGCACGTGGCCTCCTCCAGATTCCCTAGACTCTAATTCCTCATCTACAATGCAGCTTCTGAAGAACAACTGTCAAAGCTTCATACACATTGGAAAAGAGATTTTCCATTCACTGCCAAAGGAAAAGTTAAATACCTTATTGAAATGCATAGCAAAATCCTCTATCACCAGAGGGCAAAAGTTGCTTTCAGTACTTTATTTAAACTTACATATGTTATTACTGTCTGGCACATAAAGTAGCTGAAAAGCTTTCGAGATGTTTTCTTCACTTTATAGGAAAAAATGGTCTGTTAATGTTTTCTTTTTTCCACAGAAGCATCAGACTATAATTACACCAAATCTCCTTATGTTATAACTAGGGGAAAAGAATGGGGGTGTTTACATATTTAAATGAAATTCTTAATTCCTCCAAATTCTGCAATGATTTTTGAAAATCTGTTTACCTCATACTCCAAAGGCCCCCATGACATATGCTACCTATGAATAATATTTTTAAACCCACATATGCTAAATACACTGTTACTGTTCTCACATTATTAGTCAAGTAAAGTTCTTCACTAATTCTACATAACAAAATGTTCCCAACACTTGAAGACACTTGCAAATTATCATATTTTTTGAATTAATTTTTACCCTGAAGCTCACAAAATTAATTTTTAAATTCCTTGAGGAAAGTGTGAAACCAAAAGTAGATTTAAGAAGCAAAGTTTCATAACAGCCATTAGGCCTTTTAACCATAGCCCAAATTGACTATTTTCATTCAATCTTCTGTTTTATTGCTGCATCAACATGTATACCGAGAAATGTTTTGCCTTCTCATTGGGCCTTTTTGCCTGCTGGCCTCAACTATATAACGGTCAACAACTTTTATTCCAATCCTCAAATAAAACTCTAAAGTAATCATGGCCAAGCTAAGTACGGGAAGATACAGAAATAGGAAAAGTCTTCAAATCCCCTCCTGTTTCTGCCGAGCAATCTTCCAAAGCAACACTGCTTTGACCACCCCTTTCTGCCATTTTGAATACCTCTTATGACAATGTCGCCTCTTTTGGGCACTCAGTTTTGATTTTATCATGTGTCCATTTCTATCGTCCTAACCTATTGTCCTATTTTATTTTTCACCTTTTCACTCAATTCCTCTCTCATGTTCTTCTTTCTTGTGAAATGGAGCTGCACCAGAAAAAAACAAGAACTAACTGAGAGAAAGTAAATGTCTGTCCTCGGGCTATTATCTGAAGTTACCTTGACTTTTTTTCTGCACATTTGTTCTTTTTTTCCCCAAATATCTTCAGGTTTGTGCTGCTTTTTTTTTTCTCTTATTCTCTTTCTACTGAACCTATGTCATTTCCTATCCCCTGAGGATCAACCCTCATTCTTTGTCTAGCAGATTCACCTACCCTGGTAAACCAAGTGTTCCCCAGATGCTTATTAGCCATCCATCCACTTCAAGGTAAGATATATTTTAATAATTTTCTCTTGCCTTTGTTCTAAATCAAAGGAGTTATTTTAATTTGGGGACGTTGAAAGATGTCTGAAATCCTTTGACCCTGCAGCATCTCTCCTAAAATAATGCCATGTTCTTATGTATATTACCTATACCTAGGGCACTGTGACAGATTCAACGTCCCCTCTTCCCTTCAAAAATAGTTACTGTATGCAAAGAAGATTAAGCCTTAATAATTCAAAACATTCATTCATTGTTCAACAATTACAGTTATGATATGGAAGCTTCCATATACCAGTTGTAATGCTAGGCATGAGGGATACAAAGATAAATAAAAGGTAGTTCCTGCCCTTAGGCACAGTCGACTGGGGGATGCACACAGCACCATACGATCAGTGCTGTGACTGCGACCATCATATCATGTGATAGCAATTGGGAGTAAGGTACCTAATCCAGATTGGATGGAAGGAGTCCTGGAAGATGTCCAAGTGGAAGGGACAGCCAGGCTGGGCTGAAAGACCAAAATGAGACAGCCAGACATGAGAATGGAACTGAAAGAGGGTGTGCCAGAAAAACGTGCAGTATTTACAAACATCCTGAAATTACGAGTTCAGATGTTGGGAGCAGGAGGTATGTGTGGGGATGAGGGGAAAGATGAGGCTGGGGAAGAAGGAAGGGGCCAGATAGTGAAGGGCCTTTCATGCCAAGGTAAAGATTGCGATTTTATCTCAAAGACAGTGAGGAATTACTGAATAATTTACAGCAGAAAAATAGCACATTCCTGTGTTAAAATATATTAAATTTAGTGTTATGTAGAGGATAAAAACACCACATTTGAGGACATACAGGTCCAGGTGTGCATTCCAGCTCCACTCTTGCTTACCTGTGTGCTCTTGGACACATTTAAGGTGTCTGATCTCTACTTTCTCCATTTATAAATGGCAACAGAACCTGACAGGTTGCGGGGATAGATTACAGAGGGAACTTACTTAAAACATCTACTATGTTACCCTCCGTGCTGCTTATTCTTTGCCTGCCCTCCCCCTCCCCTGTCTCCATCCATTCTCCACTCTTTGCTCCCTGCTCTATGCCCTAGAAGTCCGACCCTGAAAGACTGAACTGTCTTGGCTCCCTTGCCGTCTGCTTCTTAGCCAGTGAGAGGCACTGGCAAGAGATGGGAAGTGGGAAGACAAAAGGGCTGGTACATTTCTTCTCTACTCTCAGTCCTTGCTTTGATGTTGTGGTTCTGATGGTGGCTGCATCCTTTCAATACCAAGGCTTCTCCACAGCTCTAGTCCTCATGGGGCTCCAGGAATATTTTTTCTTCCCTTTTCCCTTCACATTTCCCACTCTGATGGCCCCGAGGTGCCTCAACATCCTCTTTTGGTTTTCTTAACTTTGCTACAACTCTACAGTTTCTCATTAAAGTTTCTTTAGTTGATAATCCGAATTCTGTCCTCTGACAGAATTCCGTCTGATATACCTGGTTTATAAAGGGCCAGTGGCCACAATTGTATAGAGGACTCCAGTACCAAAGAGTGACGTGGGAATGGCCTTCTTCTCATGTTAGCATGCTCCAAAACATGCTATCCAAATAGAAAGCAACATGGTTATTTATTAGTTGTGGTATAACACGGATTGTTAATCCTTTTTCATTAGTAATATAAACAACGGTAAGCAGTTGCTAAGCAGTTGGTATGAGGTTTATTCTTCAAAATCTGTTACTTCTTTAATTTTGAATCCTAGGACTTTTTTCATGAAAAAAGTGGAACGACTCTACATGTGGGAGAGGTAAGAGTACATCTGCCATCATAGCTCTTTTGGTGCCAAAGTCCCTGCAGTGGGAAGACTAGAGTCTGTTGTAGCTATTAATATTGCAGAAGGAAAACCTACAGGAGAAGATATTTGCAGTCAAACACACTAAAGTCAGAATATTAAAAAGTTAAGAATTTTTTAGCCGTAGTGGCATACCCATAATTTGATAGTGTCTTGGTTAAATATTAGTCCATGTTTAGATTATTTTCACCAGGTTTTTACAGCAGGGACTTTTTTTTTTCTTTTGGTGAGGAGAGAAGCCAAAAAAAAAAAAAAAAAAAAACTCTAAATCATTTAAGAGCTTATACATTCAAGAGAAATTTTCTTTATCAGAATATTTTTATTTCCTTATCTTAGAATAATAGAGCATTTCACAAAGTCAAGTATTGCCTCTAAAAAGATGGACGAATGAAACACAAGGCTGTCTTCCTTTACGTAAAATCTGCCCCAGGGAAAAGGATGGACCATATAAACAGGCAACAATACTTTTGAGGAAGCATGGTGATTAAAAATTCTTGACAATGTTGGAGACTTTTTAAAAAAGTAGGCAACTGAGGCTTCCCTGGTGGCGCAGTGGTTGAGAATCTGCCTGACAATGCAGGGGACACGGGTTCGAGCCTTGGTCTGGGAAGATCCCACATGCCGCGGAGCAACTAGGCCCGTGAGCCACAACTACTGAGCCTGTGCTCTGCAACAAGAGAGGCCGCGATAGTGAGAGGCCCGCACACCGCGAAGAAGAGTGGCCCTTGCTTGCCACAACTAGAGAAAGCCCTTGCACAGAAACAAAGACCCAACACAGCAAAAATAAATAAATTAATTAATAAACTCCTACCCCCAACATCTTCTTAAAAAAAAAAAAAGTAGGCAACTGATTAATAATCAAGTAAATCTGTTATAGTATAAAATTACAGATATTAGGCCAAGAAGGGTATTCTTTTCCATGTTATATCTAGCTTGTATCTTGTAAGTAAGAATATCTTAGTATGAAACAAATGTACCTTGTTTAAAAAAGCAAAAACAACAATAAAAACAATGGTAAGCCTGATTGATTAAAAGGTCTACAGGGCTTCCCTGGTGGCGCAGTGATTGAGAGTCCGCCTGCCGATGCAGGACACACGGGTTTGTGCCCAGGTCCGGGAAGATCCCACATGCCGCGGAGCAGCTGGGCCCGTGAGCCATGGCCGCTGAGCCTGCGCGTCCGGAGCTTGTGCTCCGCAACGGGAGAGACCGCGGCAGTGAGAGGCCCGCGTATCGCAAAAACAAACAAAAAAACAAACAAAAAAGGTCTACAAAACAGTTAACTTAAGGAAATTAAGGGCTTGTTCTTTATAATGCAAAAGGATTTGCCACTTTCCATAATGTTTTGCTTTCTACAATGTGTCCTACTAGGGTATACAAGTGTTTTCTAGATTACTAACCTCTTCAAACTTAAGCTTTTCTGGAATTTAATAAAAATTTTGGTGAAAGTAGGCATCAAAACAACACACAAGGAGAAAGTCTTCTGCACAGTCTGGCAGCACTAGCAACTCAAGGGATTATTTGAGTCAGATATTTTGGGAGAAAAAAATAGGAGAACCTTCTATTCAAACGAGCTAACAGATCACACACACGTTTGCCCCTCTTTGAAACCAGGATCCCACTGATATGACTGAAGTAAAATACAGCAGCAGGTAAGTTACAGCTGAGTCAGAGAAGGGCTTCACCAAACCAAAACAAAGAAAGATTTCTCAAAGATATAAACCTGATAAAACCAAACCAATGATAAAACTCAACACAGAAAACCCAGAATGCAGGCGTATGATTGAACTAAGACGAGGGACATTTCCAAAGAGAACTGAGAATAACACCCACGGTCAGGGCCGAGAGCAGGGGAAGACTCTGAAGCCAGAACACCTGAATTCAAGGTGATCCAGGTTCTAGCACCTCCTGCTCCCTCCGTGTCCTCAGCTGAAGCACGAGAATGAGAATAGTATTTACCTCAAGAACTAGGTGTGAGGATTACACGCGATAATGGATTTAAGGTGCTTAGCAGAATGTCTGGCTCACGGGAAGTGCTCAAGTATTCAGAATGCAACAAAAATAAGCATACAAAATATCAAAACCTAAAGAAAGCAGCTAAAAATAAACAGGAAAAAAGTCATAACTTAAATGCCTTGTTACTCAAGAAGAGAGACTGAAATGCATAAACTAAATTGCAGCAGATCCTGTGGGTTCCCTGGCCAGATTCCCAGGGATACGGTCTTAGCTGTGGAGCGTGCTCCTGCTGGAGACCTACACCTGCTCAATTCTGCAGCGGATTGCCCTTGGACAACTGCCTCATTGAGAGGTACCCGGAGTTATGTCCCAGCTCCCTTTGCTCTAGTGGCTGGTGCCAATGGCTGACTAATGCTGGAATGCAAAGGTCCCACATCTTTGCCTCAAGTGAGGACATGCTATGGTACCGTTTGCTACAGAGCTCCCCACAGGATCAGGCTGAGGTTAGACATCCCCATGCCCTCCCTGCTACCTCACTCCTTACAGGTTCTCATGAGCACTTCCATAAAAAACCACTTTCACCAGAATGCCATCTCAGGCTCTGCTCCTGGGGAACCCAGTCTAAGATGAAAGCCTTCAGTTCCAGAACCTAGAAAAAGTACTCTCCCAAAACTCAACCAAGATAACATATAAGCAAGGAATTAATAAAATGAGAATGGAAATTAATGAAAAGGGGGGAAATGAGAGCTTGATAAGTTGAACAAGAACTTCTACTTCTGAATACTTTTGAAATAGAACTCTTAACTGACCTTCACTTACCTGAGGCACTGGATTAATCACAGATGTCTCCATTCATCTTATAAATCATAGTGCTTTATATAAAAAATAGGTAATTTGGAACTCAAAATAGTTGATATATGCTCAAAGAAAGGCCTTGTCCCTAAACCAAACACTGTAAATGAATTCCTGCCTGTGCATCTGTATTGTAAGAACAAAATGTTTCCAATCAAAAAGCGTATCTGTTATGTTTTTGAACACTTTTTTTTTTATTCAGTTTAATTAACCAACTGCTAGTACCAATCCCACTGGATTAGTATGCTTCTATTCAAAAAGGACTTCAGAAACCATAAGATAGGAAAAGAAAAGAAGAAAATATATACGTATCTGCTCATTTGTGGAAGAATAAACCAGAAACTAATGTCATTGGTGGGTGGGGGAAAACAGGGTTGAAAAATGGTTTTAGGTATTTTTGCCGTAAAAATCTTTGCCGCATAAGCAGTTTCCCTGTAAGCCGTTTCGTCAGACAAGTAATTGGCTGTAAAACAATTTGCCATAAAAGATAAATACTGAAAATAAAATAAAAGAGGGACATATAAAAAGCTACAATGAAACATAAAAATTAATAATAAATTTTTTAAAGATTTTATTGTAAAAAATAAAAATACAAAAAATATTTGAATACGTTTAAAATGTGCTTAGATTCATGGTTACAGTTGTATTCGGGCATACAGTTGTCCCTCAGTACCCCTGGGGCATTGGTTCCAGATCAGCCCTGCAGATACCAAATCCACGGATGCTCAACTCTCTTACATAAAATGGCCTAATTCAGTCCCATATCCGCAGGTTCCGCATCCAAAATGGGTTGAATCTGCGGAGGCAGAATCTGGGGATAGGGAGGACCGACATAATCTTAGAGAAAGGAGAGATACTTCCCTTCTCAAAGTCAATCATTAAGTATTCAGGATCTAATGTTGGACGTAAGCTCTTTACAATATTAAAAAAAAAATCTGTACATCTCTTCCGATTTCCCTGAAAGTAAGATGAACAGATGAGTGATGCTGCTATTTCACATTGACATATGTAACATATTTAACTGATAGTACCTATCTAAACTACATTTAAACGTTCCATTACATTCCCAGTCCTTATATTTCACCAAATCGTCTAAGCCAGATTCTGTGCCAAATACCAAAGACTTGTCTCCCTCACGTTCTCCGCTATCAAAAAAAAGGTGCAAAAATTGTTCACCATTTTCAAGAAACTTATACTCATCAGGGATCACATAACCATTTCTTTGGGAGGCATAGGAGGAGCTTGATTCCTCTTTCGACTCCAACGTCTAACATTGTGTGATAAATTTGGCAAAGATGCCTTAAGAGAACAAGCTGTTGTATTTAAGTTAGCTAAAGAATCGATCATTAATGATCTCAAATACCGTTGTGAATTACTAGCCGCCTTTTGTATTTGCCATAGCTTGGTAAACTTTTGCTTTTGATGAGTGGGAGGGATCACTGCTCATGAAGGATTTGCAAAAACTGATATGTTACCATTTTCTAGTATGGTATGCAATCTGGCTTTATACTCTCTTACTTCACACTTCCAGTAAGTTTTCTTATCACTGCATATTCTGTCAAGATGATATACGTAGTTGTTACCATCCACTATTTTAAGACCAGCACGTTTTCTTTTCACTGCACAGACCATGATGAGGCCTAAGATGTATATAATATAAAAAAGGAAGAATGTATGCCTCAATGGAGAAATGAAACCAAACTGTCAAACCAAACTGACAACCAGTTATTTTATCTTTTACGACAAAATTGCCTTACGGCCATTAGATGTGTGGGTAAACTGCTTGCAGCAAAGATGTTTAAAGGGAGACCAAAATACCAGACACGGAAAAAATGGGGGTGTGGAAATGGGGTAAAAGAGTGAAGTGGAGTCACATTCTCTGAGTGTACAGTTTTGTGCACCTCTGACTTTTAGAACCATTTTCATGTTTCACATGAATAAAATTAAATAATTGAATTTGAGCAGAATGTGTATGGGGGCTGGAGTGAGAGGGTCTCTGGTACAGGGTGGAGAGAGTCAACTGGGCTCCATCCTGCAGGGTCCGCTATGGCCAGGGGTAGGAACATATCTCTGCTGGCTCCTGCCTTCTGTCCAGTGAGGACAGTCCACAGAGCTCTGTCCCATAGGGTCTGAAGCTGAAATTTGGGCAGGAGAGAGAGAGGGGACATCACTATGGCTTCTGTTCACCTCAAGTAGGGCAGGTAAAGTCAAAAAGTTTTCTGTCCCATAGGAATTCCTCTTGGTCTTCTGGCTAGAAAGAGTGGGCTCTTCTGGGGCTTTTAATATCTCCCCCCAAAGGCAGTCTGCTGTTCAGATTGTTCTAGCGCCCAGGCAGCGATAAGTAGTAGGCAGAAGAAAAAATTCAAGAAAGACTGCCAGGTCATTCCATAGGTCTAGAGATCCTCACCCAATATGCATACATTTTTCCACCTTTCAGAATCCTCTGATCGTTCAGGGTTATAAGTTGTTCCTAGTGTGAGAGAGAGGCAATAGGGTATGCTTATCCCATACTACCTGGAACCAGAAATCCAAAAAACTCCCCATTTTTTTTCTTTCAGAATATCAGATTTCTGCTGTTAGGCTGTTTCTGGCTCTGTCTGACCATTTTATGTCCTCTGAATTAATTTCCTTGCTTCTGTTCTTTCCTTTCAGTGGAGCTACAATAGAGTAATGTTGAAACTCTATTATTCCCTTCTTATGTATTAAATGAAATACTTATCTGAAAAGAACTTTCTTTCAGCAGCTATTTGGCTCCCTTGAAATAGAGTATTTTTAGGAGAAGCCAATGAATATTTGATTCATTCCTTTTATTTACCATTTTTCAGAATAATGTGTTGTTGCCTTAACAACCTCCAATGATGAGACCAATGAAAGGGGTTTTTTGGGGGGGGATCCCAATTATGTCATAGATTATAACCTATTTGAATTCACTGTATTTCAATTCCTTGAACTGAATCCTATTTCAGTCCATCATAGGGATTATTTTTTTGATGTTCCCATTGTCCTACTTTTGGCTAGTAGGCAGCCTTTAAGGATGACTTCCTTATCCTTTTGACACAATCCCCAGCAGTCCTTGATACTTTCCTTGCTTTTTAATGCAGAAAGATCTTTTAGGTATACCTTGTGCCTTTCCTGCCATCAGACAATTTGTTATACATATCCCCCAAGGAGTCCCCCTAAGTTAACTTTAGGGTCATGTGATATTTAGGAACAGAGTTTAGGTGCTAGGGATGCTCATTGATACTGAGTTGTTCACAACTTCTGTTGCTTTTCTCTGGAAACATACACATGGATGAAGAAAGACAAACCATGAGTTCACAGTGATATTTTTCGTTTTATGATTGTATCTCTTTTATGCTGAAATTTTTGGTTGCTAAGGACATTAATACAATTATATATTTGTTTTGTCATTAATATATTTGTTTCTAAAGAACAAAATTTTATTTATTTATTTACTTATTTATTTTAGGGTTGGCCTTCTGAATTTTTAGTTTTTATTTATAGTTATGTGAAACATTTTTGTGCTCCCAAAGTCAAAACTATTAAAAAAAAAGAGATACATTCAGAAAAGTCTAGTTTCCATCACTCTTTTCTCAGGCTGTTATAACAAAAATACCATAAACTGGGTGACTTAAACAAAAAACATTTGCTTCTCACAGTTCTGGAAACTGGGAAGTCCAAGATCAAGGTTCCACCAGAATTGGTGTCTGGTGAGAGTTCTTTTCCTGGTTCACAGGTGGCCATCTTCTCACTGTGTCCCCACATGAGTGAAGGGATAAGGGAGTTCTCTTGGGTCTCTTTTATAATGACACTAATTCCACTCATTAGGGCTCCACCCTTATGACTTAAGCACCTCCCAAAAGCTCACTTTCTAATACCATCGCATGGGAGGTTAGGATTTCACCATATGAATTTTGGAGGGACATAAACATTTAGTGCGTAACACTCCCTCTTTTCAAATAAATAGCCACCACTGGTGTGGATTTTGGTCTATGTGTGTGTGTATATCCCCTTTCCTGAAATAAGTGACAATATATTCTGTACAGCTTGTATGTCCATAATTTTTTACACTGACCTATGTGTATCCTATAGACCATACATATCAGTACAAGAAGATGTCACTCATTTTTTTTACAGCTGCATCGTGCGTTTATTTAACTAGTCCTTTGTTGATAGAGATTTGGGTGGTTTTCAGTCTTTTCCTCATGAATACTGCTGCAATAAACACCTTTACTCAGACATAAATTTGCATTTTTTCCTGTTTGTCTTCAGAGACACTAGGGTGAAATTTTTCATACATATGAAATTGCTGGGTCAAAGGGTAAATGCATGTGTACTTTTACTAGATGTTGCCACATTGCTCTCAGAAGATTGTCTATTGTTTCATTCCCACCAGCAATGAGTGAACATACCTGTTTCTGCTTGCCAACAGATGATGTGTCAAACTTGTAGAATTTGGTCAATTGGATAAGTGAGAAATGGTGTCACTGTGTAGGCTTATATATTTATCCACTTTATAATGAGTGAGGTTGAGCATATTTTCCTGTTTAATGGCCATTTGCACTTCTTTTTCTCTAGAATGTTTATATTTCTTGTTCATTTTCCTACATGGTGGTTGACCATTTTCTCCCCAAATTTTAGAAGGATAATATATATTAGGGATAGTAACACATTTTCTGTGACTAAACCATAAACATCTTTTCCAGTTTGTCATTTGCCCAAGGCATTCTTAAAAGGAAAAAAGCAAACTGTACGTGAGTATATAAAATATACTATTATTTTAGTTTTTAGAAAGTTTTTGTGTATAGATATAGTTATTCTATTCATATGTTATGTATAATATATTATACACCACATATTATTATAGTGTAAGCCCTAAGAGTTGGTTGGGTTCTTTTGTTTTTTGTGTTTTGTAATTTTTTTTTTTTTTGCCTGACTTAAGCTTTAATTGCCAAGGCATCTACTTCAAAGATGGCATCTACTTCAAAGATGGCATCTACTTCAAAGATGGCATCTACCTCAAAGGTGGCATCTACTTCAAAGATGGCTGTCTCCAATAAACACAATGCCAGTCACAGACTAGATCAAGAACCAGGGTGCCTCCACCTCCTTCTCCCTTAACTACACACAAAGTCTCCTTTGTCTTAAGAGGTCTTGGTGGATTTCCGTAATTGAACATTTAGGCTGCTTGTTTGTTTTTTCTCTTCCTACATTTTAAACTGTCACTCCTATGTTTTAAATTCACCAATAAAAAGTCAACCTAGCAACCCTAGGCCCACACCCTCAATCCCAATAAAGATAGAAACCCAAATTTCTTTTCTCTCTCTGTCTCTCTCTCTCTATTTCTCCCTTGCTCTGTGGCCCCAAGTGTGCCCTGTATCCTCCAGGATCTGTGAGTAATAAAACTTTGTTCTTTTTTCAAAATGTCCCTGATAGTTATTGCTGAGGGGGTCCTGCAATTATAATAAGAACCCCAAAGGCTGATCCAGCCACAACACTGGTTATCAATAGGCTCAGACCATCATAAAATAATTATATGTCATAATAGATGGTATATGGCATATATTATATACACCATATTATATAATATATAGTATATATTCTATACCTAGAAGGATATACGCTGAGCTGCATTTAGTGATCCTGGTAAATGGAAAGGTATTTAAAGAATGGAGGGGGAACTTCCACTTTTACCATATTAGCTCTGTTTTGCTTGAATTATTTTCAACAAGCAAGCACACACTTCTTTTACAGTTTTTGAACCAACCTAAAAGGAGAAGTAACTCTTAGTTTCCAAGTCAGTTTTCCTAAAATGCTTTGCCAATATCTAGTCCATTTATGTTGTTTAAGGAGAAAACTCTGCTAGTGAACACTCAAAGTCCAAAGTTCAAGGTAAAGAAATGATGTAAGAATTTCAAAAGAACTGAGCGTTCCTCTTGACCTTGGTTCAATTGCCTGAAGAAAGGAGAATTATATTAATTGCTTTCCTGACCCGTTTGACTTGACCCCGTCTTTGCTGAACATTGTTAGTACCACTTCCTTTCTGTGCATCATCTCTAATTGTTGCCTTCAGCAGTGAGTTGGTAATGGATTTTAATTCAGGAGGTCCATTTCCTCCCTGCTAATTTGATTTCATAAGGCACAGTAGGGACGAGTAATTTTTCTAGTGACAATATGAAGCTATGAGGTATTTTCTCAAATACGTAATTAAAATGTTACCCTTTTATCTTGGTAAATAAGCCAGGCCAACCAACTCAATCCAAATGATGAGGAATCCTTGTCTGTATTCGGGAAAGGTAACATCAGTAAAGACTTCATTTAGTATCACCCCATGAGACATAACATATGGGAATTACATCATACAATGTAATCTCTTAAGGACTTAAAACGCACTTGCAAATGTTCTAAAACTATAAAAGAATGATAGATGTGCAACTTGAGGCATCATGTCTAGACAAATGAATGGCCCATTCCTGTAGCATTTGTTTCAGAGATAATTAACACTCCCTTTGTATTTTCTGAGCTAGTTTGCAGTGTCAGAATTGTTTTACAGCATCATTAACAAAAATGACCAGGTCTTTATCATGTTATCAACTTGCATCACATCAACATTTTTGAGCTTAACAAAAACTCAGTGTAAGACTACACTAAGTTCTGCCACTTTGGTAGTGTTTGCTCCATTTATGGAAATATAAAATCACACCTGCACATCCAGGAACTATGGAAGGAATTGCATGAAGCTGGCATCCATCTCTACTATAGGATTCCAGACACTAGCTTCAGGGGGCCCACGTTTGGTGTTTGGAATGGATATGTGCACGCTGGAGGGCTGGAGAAGCAGCAGCTCTCTGGAGATGCATACAAAGCACAAAACAAATCATGCAGCCCTGATGTTTATCAGGAAATATTTGTCGCTGACAAAGTCACCAGATCTGCTGCCAGGCCCTCAGTTATATTGTGCAAATATGACAAATGAGATACCAGGATGGTCCCAACCACTGCCTAAAAGTATTCTCCACAGCACTTATGTACAATGCCTGCGGCTCCACCATCCTGGTCTTTCCTCCAGTCTCGACACAGGGCAAACACTCCTGGGACAGGAAACAGGACAGAAGTTTATCATTTCTTGAAGATTAGTACAAGAAAAATCCTCCAGGTTAACCTAACTTCCAGGTTAATCTATCCTCCAGGTTAACCCATCCTCCAGGTTAATCCATCCTCCAGGTTAACCCATCCTCCAGCTGCTTTGAGTGTTGGCTGCTAATGGCTCACAGCTTCACCTTCTGCAGAGAGTTGTCCTCAGTCTTATGGCAGCAGCCTTGCCTGGGAGCTTAGGCAGCCTTCACCTCATACCTGGGGCAGCCAATCCACTGACTGATATGTGGTAGCAATGGCAGGTCTCATACCTCAAGGTGAAGTGACCCTATGGTGCAGGTCATGCTTCACAGCATCCAAGCCCAGACCACAACCATCAGCATTTTCCCTTCCCTACCCTGCTTCCTCACTCCCCTTCTCCCAAGAGCCTCCCCTCAATACATCACATACCTCTGAATCCCAGCACTCCTTCTAGGAACCCTGACCTAAGACCTAGGAGTACAACTGAAGGAAGGAGAACAAAGAGGTGTGCCCATGGCAAGGGGGACATGACTAGTTAAAGAGCTATCAACAGGTCTTTAGCCAGAGAATGATAACAAGGTGCTGGGAGAGTGAACCTGGAAGATAAAAGAGGAACAGAGGGGTGGATTCTGCCTGCTTCCCTCTCCTGACGGCAGCACACTGTGATCCCAAAGGAGAGCCACATTGCACAAAATAACACTGACAGCCTGAGAATGTGTGGAGTCGAGCTGTAGAGGGGTAACAGGCTTTGCAAACGCTGCCAGGAGCAGCAGGCAGGGATCCATGGACACGTGAGTGAATGTCTTTGCCAATTCAGTTGCAAGCCCAGTACTTTTGGCTTCCATTGCATTCCAACGCTTTCTCCCCAGACTCCTAGTTCCATCTCCCAGAGAAATTGCCTAGTGGCCTTCACCTCTCTAATGAACTCTTTTTTGATGGATTGGCCCCCTCTGGGAGTGTAGTTTCTGCACAGAGAGTAGATTTGTTTCACTTGTCATTCAAATCTGTACTTCCTATAAGCCTGAATAACTTTCTCTCTCTCCTGTCCTGAGAGAAATGGACCAGCTGGAGAGCACATTCGTGATGCAAACGGATGATACACTCCTTGTGGCTTTCAACTTCCCTGTCTCTTGTCTTTGCCATATTAAGATTGTGTCAGTGAGATCAAGAGACAAGAGAAATGGAAAACCTGAGTAAAGCTTGAGGAAAGTGCAATATATAACTAGAGGAGGGGATCTCTGAGTTGGGCACCCTCCCTCAAGAGTTTGAGTAGGGGAATTTCTTAATAATGAAAGCAATAAAGGATTACCCTGCAGAGTATTTTATTTAAAATAGAATAACTGTAGAATAATAGAAATAATTTAAATGTGGTCATTCCATAGAACCATTCCTAGATCTTCCCCTCAGGGTTCTTTCCAAAATCCTTGCTTAGAGTTTATTAACCTAGATGTATCTAACTTTAAGAAAAAGAGACAGAGAGAGAGGAAAAGAGAAATGTGTTTGGGTTTTTTTGTTTGTTTGTTTGTTTTTCTTGTTTTTATTCAGATTTATTGGATTTTAGCAACCACTTTCGATAGTATTTCTTCTATCATTTCTCATTTAATATTTGATCCTTCTTATATTTCCTCAATTCCATACACTAAATATTTAAGTTATTTCATATTTAAAATAATTCTAACATTTTTGGATCTCCTAAAGAATTAATGTTTGTGAGAAATGTGTTTTTAAAATGTGAGTAAAAGACAAGTATCATATGATATCGCTTACATGTGGAATCTAAAAACATGGTACAAATGAACTTATTTATAAAACAGAAATAGAGTCACAAATGTAGAAAACAAACTATGGTCACCAAGGGGGAAAGGGGAGGGGAAGCAATAAACTGGGAGATTGGGATTGACATATACACACTACTATATATAAAATAGATAATTAATAAGGACTTACTATAGAGCACAGGGAACTCTTCTCAAGATCTGTGGTGACCTAAGTAGGAAGGAAGTCTAAAAATGAGTGGGTCTATGTATACGTATAACTGATTCACTTTGCTATACAACAGAAACTAACACAACATTGTAAATCAACTAGACTCCAATAAAATTTAATTTAAAATAAAAATAAAATAAAATTGACTTAAAAACTATTTAAAAATTTAAAAAATAAAATGTGAATGAAGTTATCCAATTCTCTTTTAGTTACTAGAAAGTAATTCCTGAATTAAATAAATCAAGGGAATGATATCTTTGAAATGCAAATAATCACTCAGTTTTTTCATCCCTGGCTTGTGTGTTCTTGTTTTCAGATGATAAATGTTTGGACAAGTATTGATTCCATGAGACAGTTGGAGCTAAGACAGTCTGACTTGGTTTGTGTTTACTGCCCTTTCTTGCTTTCACACCACAGGCACAATATCATTCTTTATTACAATACTATTGTGTGTCTCTGGCACTTAAAAAACTTTCAGTGTCTTCTCACTGTTTATGGAAGTAGGATGGATAACAGCCAGGCACCGCCAAAATCTTTCTTCACCTCTTAACTCCTGCTTCACCAACACCCTCTCTTTCTCCATCTCATTCCCAGATACCTGAGAAACACCAAATCCTTTGTCAGCATCTTCTTAAACATCTCCCTTCCATAGCTTTTTTAATCACCCCATCATTTATATCCAGTGGTACTGTTATTCCACCTTACAGCACCACAAAGACCTGTTAGTACACTCCAGCTTCTTCTAGACGGTAAACTCCTTAAAGGGTGAGTAGGTTTTTTAAGTTGAATACTTAGCACTTGTCACAATATCAGGCATTAGCTAGGTGTACAATAAACATTTGTGGAGTTATTAAATGAATTTCATATTAAATTGCAAAATATCTTCTTGCTTCAGGGCATCAGAAGAAATACAAGATTAAATTCTATTTAACCTACTCGAGAGCAAAATTCAGAAAGGCCAACTTTCTGCCACATAACCTTTCCAAGTTAGAGTCAGAAGACTCAAATTTCCCCCAAGAAAAAAAGTAAAAACTTGACATTCTGGAATGAAACATTGTTTGATGTTCAATGTCTTGCTGGAAAAAAAATCAAAGTTGTAACATCAAAGCTTTGGCTCCTTAATTTCTAACAAATCACAGTGCTTTCATTACTTTGCCTCCATGGCAGTGTTGATCTAATGTAAATTGTATACTTTAGTTTTAAAGGTCAATTCTCAAGTATTTCAACCTAAAGGGAAATTGGGAGGAGAGTTTGTTTTTAATACCAGAAAACACCAGAGTTTGATTTTATGTTTTTGTCCTCTTTTAGGTTCTGTCATTCTTTGTTGTAAGAATTTGAGGCAGATTGTGCCCTGTGGTTTTGGACTCAATAGTAATTGATTTGAAAGAATCTCATTGTCTTCTTGTCTGTTGTTGCCCAATACAATATATTCTGACAAAAATCGGGTCCAAGTAAAAAGAAAGCCACACAATATGTTAAGTCTATTTTCAAGCACTACAATTTATTTCCATGTATACCATGAAATTCTAGCTACTTCAGAGTTTTAAGCATTGCTTTTGAAGATACTAATGAATCACCTGTCAGTATGTCTGCTTCAAAAGAGTCATAATGCTGAGAGGCTCTTATTCTAGCTTGGAGACCTTAAATGGAAGCATGTGATTATGTTTCTCAATGACTTTGGAACCTGAACATGAATCCCTCACCACCTGTAACTAACTTGATATTAGGCCTTTGATGAGCCTGTGAAAATATAAAAACCCACTTTCCACCAATACTCTCAATAACTATGATGTTATGCAGACAAGTGCTCTGTGAATAAGATCAGAATAATAGTAGCTAAGATTTCATTACCACTTACTATATACCAGCCACTGTACTGAGAGCTTCACATACTTTATCCCATTTAATTCCTTCAACAATCCCATGGAGTAGATACTTTTAAGTCCATACTTTACCAATGAGGAAACCACAGCTTAGAGGGGCTGTGTATAACTTACCCAAGATTTTCATTTTTTTTGGAGGGGGGGATTTCAGTTGAATACGGTAAGACAGAAGACTGACTCACAAAAATATAAATGAGGAAATCTTATATTTTGAAATGCTATGTATTTGAGGAAAGAAAAATGAACAAGAGGAAAAGGAGGAGGAGGACAAATGTAGTACTGGGGTTCCCCGTATGTCCTTCTGACTAATAAAAGAAGTTTTCACATGTTGAGGCATGGGGAAATCATTCTGGCTTGTACGTGACTAGACTTGAAGTTTATGCTAACAAGAATAGCCTGTCTTATGGCCTGTCAAACAGCATTGTACATCTGTTTTAACCATTTATTAAAGAAAAGAATGCAGCTAAAACTCACAAGTGGAATAACTGTGGTTCCAACATTCAAAATGGAGCCAGGAGGGCATAGTGGATGTGGTTTAAAATGCTTTTCCTGTATCGCTGGGAACTTGAATTTTTTGAACAGTATCAAATTCAAGGGCACCACCAGCCATTTTCAAAACAATATTTGCTATGGTTTTCTCTGGGTATATGCACAGTAGTGGGGTTGCTGGATCGTACGGTAATTCTATTTTTAGCTTTTTAAGGAACCTCCATACTGGTCTCCATAGTGGCTGTATCAATTTACATTCCCACCAACAGGGCAAGAGGGTTTCCTTTTCTCCACACCCTCCCCAGCATTTGTTGTTTATAGATTTTCTGATGATGCCCATTCTAACCAGTGTGAGGTGATACCTCATTGTAGGTTTGATTTGCATTTCTCTAATAATTAGGGATGTTGAGCAGGTTTTCATGTGCTTCTTGGTCATCTGTATGTCTTCTTTGGAGAAATGTCTATTTAGGTCTGCTGCCCATTTTTTTATTGGGTTGTTTGTTTTTTTAATATTGAGTTGCATGAGCTGTTTATATATTTTGGAGATTAATTCTTTGTCAGTTGATTCATTTGCAAATATTTTCTTCCATTCTGAGGGTTGCCTTTTTTGTCTTGTTTATAGTTTCCTTTGCTGTGTAAAAGCTTTTAACTTTCATTAGGTCCCATTTGTTTATTTTTTTTTATTTCCATTACTCTAGGAGGTGGGCCAAAAAAGATCTTGCTGTGATTTATGTCAAAGAGTGTTCTTTCTATGTTTTCCTCTAAGAGTTTTATAGTATCTGGTCTTAAATTTAGGTCTTTAATCCATTTTGAGTTTATTTTTGTGTATGGTATTAGGAAGTGTTCTAATTTCTTTCTTTTACATGTAGCTGTCCAGTTTTCCCAGCACTACTTATTGAAGAGACTGTCTTTTCTCCATTGTATATCCTTGCCTCTTTTGTCATAGATTAGTTGACCATAGGTGCATGGGTTTATCTCTGGGCTTTCTATCCTGTTCCATTGATCTATATTTCTGTTTTAGTGCCAGTACCATATTGTCTTGATTACTGTAGCTTTGTAGTATAGTCTGAAATCAGGGAGCCTGATTCCTCCAGCTCCAGATTCATGCACCCCAATATTCACTGCAGCACTATTTACAATAGCCAGGTCATGGAAGCAACCTAAATGACCATCGACAGACGAATGGATAAAGATGTGGTACATATATACAATGGGATATTACTCAGCCATAAAAAGGAACAAAATTGGGTCATTTGTAGAGAACATGGACTAACCTACAGACTGTCATACAGAGTGAAGTAAGTCATAAAGAGAAAAACAAATATTGTATATTAATGCATATATATGGAATCTAGAAAAATGGTACAGATGAACTAGTTTCCAAGGCAGAAATAGAGACACAGATGTAGAGAACAAACACATGGACACCAAGGGAGGGAAGTGAGTGGGGGGTGGGGTGTGATTAATTGGGAGGTTGGGGTTGACATGTATACGGTGCTGTGTATAAAATAGATAGCTAATAACAACCTGCTGTATAAAAAATAAATTAATTTAATTTAATTAAAAAAAATCTTCTAGTAGCTGCCAGCCATAACCTTATGGTCTCAAGGTCTCCCCTTGTAATTATGCAACTGTTTTGGACCCCAAACAATCTTTACTTAATGAGCACCTTTACTTCTTGCCAACTCCAATCCTAATCCTTGCAAACAACATATGTAACTTTGTGGGTTTTGCCTATATGAGTCTCCCCCATTTTGTAGTCTGGTGGAACACAATTCAAGTGCTTCTTGAATCTGTGTTTCCAAGGCTATAGTCCTCTTTTCTAGTCCTATTATTGATTGTTTATTGATTATTTTCATTGACATGACCAATCTCCTGAAAGCTGTGAGCCTTTACACATTCAGCCTGAGGTGTAGGCAATCTAGCCTGCATGCCTGCCAGGAAGCTTGCAGGCTTCTGGGAGAGACTCAGGAGACAAGGGAGGAGGGACAGTAGAGAAACCACATTGGCCAAGAAGCAGCATGCATCCCATCCAATCACATTCCATTGATAAGAAAAAGCCATATGGTCTTAACAATTATATATGCAAGGGGCACTGGGCAATGAAGTCTCAGACCAAGAACCCACTTCCCAGCAGCAACTCTGCACCATGTGAGAGGACATAGATCTCTGATAAAGACCTACAGACATCTCCCACCTGTTTACTGCTCAGTCCCTACCTCCAGAGTGTAAGCTTTCTGAGAACAAGAACCATATCTTGTTCAGCATTATGTGTCCAGCGGTTAATATAATCACAAAGAATGCCCATTACACTGATACATGTGGATCCCAGTGATTACCTAAGCCCTAAATTATTATACTATAGGGGCAGTGCATGAGTCTTTTTCATGGTTGTCTTTTTTCATGGTCATGACTAAGACCAGGGAAGAAGACGACTGCCTGTTTGTATCCTGAAATACCTATCATGGCTGGTCCCAGATTACTCCACCAGGAGCACTGACTTCAGCAAAAAAAAGTAAGGTTAATTAAATGACATTATTATTCATAATATTAAACTAGGAGTAAAGGAATGACCAATAAGGAACTCAAGAAAACGGACTGGTTTGCAAACTGTAAACAAGAGCCCACTCCCATGAATGGTGCCTGTGTGAAGCATGGCATTGCTTTTCCAAAGGGAAATTTTCACATTTCCTCTGCCATTCTAGCCTTCCATGTAGTGTCTCTGTGCATAAAAGCCTCGGCTGCAGGAAATGCCTGATGGCCCATAGTGATTTTAACACTGAAAAGATTAACGATGTGTAACACAAGACAGGATAGGCAGCATCTCACCAAACACATCTGCTTTTCTATGGTAAGTAGCCAAGCTGTGTTTCCAAGGGTCCGTATGGTCCTTGTAGAACCATTCCAGAGAACAACACATTGTTTTGAGAGACTGCTTGAACAGAGACTACTCAGTTCCGTTCCAACGCACAACCTTACCTTAGTGATTTGCTAATGTGACTTGCCAGACATAACACAATCATATAGCAGGTTTCATTAAGTTTGAGAATCTGTGGGCAGAAGCTTTACAACAAACAAAAGACAGGAGAAGAAAGAGACTGGAAAGTCTTATTACCCTCAAACAAATAATGAGCTGTAAGTTTAGGCAGACATCGGAAGGTGACTTGAAACAGATTATTGAGTGAGATTTGTTAAAGAAGTTGGAAGTCTTGGGCATGACAAAGAACCAGAAGCTAGTCCTGGTAGAGGCTGGAAAAATCAACAGGGTATAGAGCCTGGACTTGGAAAATTGAGGCACAGCTAAGGCAGGCATGAGTAGCTGGATACCCAATAGATATGATGCTGCCGGCATCATGACACCATTTATTTATCAAGTAGAGATAACACATTACAGTGAAGGTAGGTCCTTCCATCCATAAGGGATTTTGGTACTCCTCTGCTCAAAGCCCTCCAACAGCTCGCCAGTCTACTCAGGTGAAAACTAAAGTCTTACCAAAGGCATCTAAGGTCCTGCCAGGTATGAACTCATCTCCTTCAACTTGGACCACGCTGCCCCTCTGCTAGTCTTTAAACTTGACAATCAGGCTCCCACCTTGGGTTTTGTATGACCTGTTCTCTCTGCCTAGAAGGTTCTTCTCCCAGAGGCCTCTCTGCTTAGAAGGTTCTTCTCCTTCATGGCCTGCTTATTTCCTACCCCTTTAATCCAGGTTTCCACTTGAAGGTCACCTTCTCAATGGGGTCCTCCATGCCCATCCTTCCTAAAATAGCAGCTTCCTTCTACACACACCTCAGCACTGACCTTAATTTACTTTTGTCCATAGCACTTGTTAGCATCTGACATACTGTAAATTTTCCTGTATATTTGTTCACCTTCCTCCCTCCCTAGAATGTAAGTCCTGGAGGGGAGGGACTTTGTTTTGTTCACCTGTAGAGCCCCAATGTAAGGACAGTGTTTGAATCAGGGTAAAGAACGTCTGCCAAGTGCATATGGAGGGACCATAGCCACTGGGCCTCAACTGGTTGTGAAGGTGACTTCTGCATAGGAACAAATAGTGGAGAACTGGTCAAAACAGAAGTATTTATTAATGTTTGTATTGTCGTGGTTAGGCATTGTTCCAGATATTATTCCAGGTGGGGCTTCCACAAATTCAATGAAGCAGGCATTATTGTACCTAGAGTAAAGATGGAACTATGAAGTGATGGAACAGATAGTAAGTTACAGAGAAGGACTGAATCTCAGGCCGGCATGACTCCATGGTAAAAAGCAATCTTAGATAAGGAGGCAAAAGTTGGGCAATTAAAAATGCTTTTCATTATTGTTCCTTTCCCAAGCCCCTAAAATAAAAAAGAAAAATTACCAAAAGAAGGTTTAAAACCTACACAGATAAATAAAAATTAAAAGGGAAAATGTAGAAAGAGAAAGAGATCAACACATTTTGGGACACAAAGTGATACCGAGTCTGGTAGATGTGTAAAAGCTGATTTCTAAGAGACAGCAGAGGATGAAGCCAATGATAAGATAGCCAGTTTGAGCCTCAGAACCCAGGACAGGCTCAGGTATTGGAGACGTTAGCTACGATGGAGGGTGAGGGTAAAACGAGGAGCTCAAAACACATGAATTAGTGGAAAGTCTATGTAAGAACTCACATCCAGCCCTCCTCCCGCCAACACTTCTTCCCACCATTACTACCTTCCCTTGGCCTAACAGGAGATGTAAAGCTACTCTGTGGAGATACTGGACCAGAACAGGCTTCAGACCGGAGAAAACAGTGAGAAAGAAGAGCCTTACTGAAAACAGAAGCACAAGTTAAGGGAGTAGTAAAAAGGGAGATCTCTGGGCCCTTTCCCTTCTTGGCTCCCAGAGATGGCAGCTGGCTGAGTACTGTCCACTGAACAGTCTCAAAAAATGTGCTTCCAAAATTTGTATCATCTATGATAGGAAGACGATAGATAATTTCTAAAGTGGATAAACAGGGGAAGAGCGAGCATAGATATTTTCTTTAGAAACAGAGATAAATATCAGGGTGAATAAAGCAGGACTGATTTAGAAATAATTTGCTCTTTGGAATGGAACTCAGGGGTGAGAAAGGGTAGGACAGGGGACAGCTGTTTATCATTAAACCTCCTCTAATACAACTTGACTTATTAATCTTTATACTCATATTACATCAACAAACGTTTTTCATTAAAAAAGACAAGGAATGACAGATAAATCTGCTATGTTTGTTATCACCCAAAATGTGCTTTTCAACAGTTCTATCAAATTTCTGATGAAAGTAAGTTTTGAGTATTGGACTAAAACCGTCCAGAAACAGTTGTCATATGCAGACCTGACTTCTCTGCCTGAGTTCCTGAACATTTGTGCTACAGTAACTAGTCCACGCTGAGAACTAAAGCATGGGCTTTTCTGTCACTGGAAATGTTGCAATATTTCCTCACTTGTTGGGTGGCCTGAAGCTGTCTGTTTATAAGTAAGACTGAGATACTAAAAGTCCAGTTTGAAGCTTTATGGACCGGGTGAGTCACGTTGATTGGTGGCTTTTCTGTTTCTTTGCCTGTTATTCCAGATTCTGATACAGATGGGTCTGTGTGTCATCTTTATTTTGACCCACGGTGACAGGACTCTGCCCAGCACAGCATGACAATAGCAGAAACATCAGCTGAAGTCCCTAAATCATCCTGTGCTGAATTCCCATCCATAACCACTGAGGGCTCACAGAGGTCTCCTTTACCCAGTAAAATGGACAACAGTTTTGTAACTCCTGACCATTCTGATGTGAGGACTGCTCATATTTTTGCACTCAACACAGAAGCAATCTCAAAACAGAGCTACATACATAACCCTTTCTCACAGAAAGAGTAGTATGGAAACAACAGGAACTATGCTTCAAAGGAACAGTTTTATTTCATTTGAGCCACTGAGGTTCTGAAGCATGTGAAAGGCTGGGGGAGAGGAATACAGGTGGATACTTGAGTCTCTTTGACTTTTAATCATAGCTTTTGCTAAAGGTCTACTCTTGTGTCCCCTGTTTACTGTCACTGTTTGCTGTCGCCCCACAGCCAGCAGAAGAGAAGGTGACAGTTCCTGAAGCCCTGCCAGAACAGAACTTCTCTTTCCCTTGCTATTAAGAATTCTCTGAGAAAATTTACAGCATCCGTGGATATTAAAAATAGGTGTTGTTTTGTCAAGTGCTCTCATAGGAGATGAGCTGTGTTCCACACCCCCACCTCTTTTGAGGAGAGATGGAAATCCCATGGCCCCCACTGCTGGCTGTCAGAACAAAAGGAAAAAGGGGCACATTACCTGCCTGTCACTGTTGGAGACCAAAAGGCACGGTGGCTGTGAAGATGCGGGAAGAAACCCTTTCATCAGAATGAAATTGAAGCATTTCAACATGCTTTTTCCTCTAAATTCCTTCCTCTTCCTAGAAGGTTGCAATCAAATCAAAACTATTATTTTATGAAATAATTTTAAATTAAGTAGGAAGGTTTGAAAGAAGATAGCGTTGTTCAAACTTCTACCAAGAAAGAAACTCTTCATCGTCATTATCACTCTCACTCTGCACAAAGACAGTGCCATCATCTCTAACTTAGAGATAAGGAAACAGGATCAGGCGGATGACTAAACTGCCCTCAGTGGTGCCGTCTAAGGGTAACAGGGACATGGAACCATCTGACCTGTGACATCCAGAATGCAACTTTACAGAACGGTCCCTGCCTTAAGGATTGTTGACTTAAGCTTTTTCAATTTTACGATGGTGTGAAAGCCATACGCATTCAATAGAAATTTCAAATTTTGAATTTTGACCTTTTCTCAGACTAGCGACATGTAGTAGAACACCCTCATGATGCTGGGCAGCGGCAGCAAGCTTCAGCTTCCAGTCAGCACTGTGATCACAAGGGCAAAGAACCAATATACTTACAACCATTTTGTATTCACCGTATTCAATTACATGAGATACTCAACGCTTTATTATAAAATAGGCTTTGTGTTAGGTAATGTTGCCCAACTGTAAACTAATGTAAGTGTTCTGAGCATGTTTATGGTAGGCTAGGCTAAGTTATGGTGTTGGGTAGGTCAGGTGTATGTATCAAATGCATTTCAACTTATGATATTTTCAACTTCCAGTGGGTTTACCAGGACATGACCCAATTGTAAGTTAAGGCAGATCTGTATTTTTGTCTCCCTGTGTCCCTTTAAAATGGATGAAAAGTTGGACAGACTCAAGACTTTACTGGTCACGCTGAGGAAATTAAAGTCACAGCCAGTTCACTGTCACAATTTGGTAATCACATCTGATCAGTTCCCCACAGAAAGCCCAGAAGGGAACCTCAATCTCCTTGCCTGGTTGCTCTTTCACCTTCTCCCTGACCTGTCCAGCCCCACCATGCTGCCTCTAGGTTTTCTCTTCATCAGATAAAGGAAAGGAAGAAGGGGAAGGGCACAAAGACTCCTTACCTTCTGGTCCTGTCTATGCTGACTGCATGCTAAGGGGCTGGCACATGAGAAAGCTGACTCCATCTCTTATGGGCACCTTCATGGACTCTCTGACAATAGCTCCCAAGACCCAGGAGATGCACAGTTTTCCCCTGCATGCCTCTTGGCCCTCCAGCTTGGTTTCTGCTTGTTAACTCCATAGACATGCTCTTTCCACTGGAGTCCCATCACACTCCAAGGAGGTCATCTCAGGAAAAATATCAAATGACTCCAGGTCAGCTCTTTTACATTTGGCCCACAGGAAAGACCCACGCAGGACCCAAGACAGCCCCTATTCCATCAATGAAGTCCTCAGAACACATCACCAGCCATCTCTCTGGGGCAAGAGATTTGTTCAAGCAAAAGATAATTTCAGGCCATTGTGCCCATCCTCAGAAGGAGAAATTCAGCCTATTCAAATGGCTTTCTTGTTAAAGCCCCCAAAAGATCTCATTAATAGCTTGTGGAGGGGAGATAAGACTCACAGAATTCCAAGAACTCTTTCAAAAGGTATCCTTCTCTCAAATCTTCTCTATGTATTTTTTTAAACATTTAAAAATTTTTTTATTTCATATTGGAGTATAGTTGATTAACAATGTTGTGTTACTTTCAGGTGTACAGCAAAGTGATTCACTTATACATATACATGTATCTATTCTTTTTCAAGTTCTTTTCCCATTTAGGTTATTACAGAATATTGAGTAGAGTTCCCTGTGCTATACAGTAGGTCCTTGTTGGTTATCTGTTTTAAATAAAGCCATGTGTACATGTCAATCCCAATCTCCCAATCTATCCTTCTCCCCCCCACCCTTCCCCCCGGTAACCATAAATTCGTTCTCTAAGTCTGTGAGTCTATTTCTGTTTTGTAAATAAGTTCATTTGTATCATATTTTTTAAGATCCCACATGTAAGCAATATCATATGATACTTGTCTTTCTCTGTCTGACTTACTTCACTTAGTATAATAATCTCCAGGTCCATCCATGTTGCTGCAAATGGCATTATTTCATGTTATTATGCCTGAGTAATATTCCATTTATATATGTACCATAGCTTCTTTATCCATTCCTCTGTTGATGGACACTTAGGTTGCTTCCATGTCTTAGCTATTGTAAATAGTGCTACAATGAGCATTGGGGTGCATGTATCCTTTCAAACCATGATTTTCTCCAGATATGTGCCCAGGAGTGGGATTGCTGGATAATATGGTAGCTCTATTTTTAGTTTTTTAAGGAACCTCCATACTGTTCTCCATAGTGGCTGTACCAATTTATATTACCACCAACAGTGCAAGAGGGTTCCCTTTTCTCCACACCCTCTCCAGCATTTATTGTTTGTAGACTTTTTAATGATGGCCATTCTGACTGGTGTGAGGTGATATCTCATTGTAAAATGGATTAAAGACCTAAATGTAAGCCCGGATATTATAAAATTCTTAGAGGAAAACATAGGCAGAACAATTTTTGTCTAGTGTCTCTTGAGATTCCTCACTTAAGAGTTACAATGAACCTTCTGTGACATGGGTAAAAGACTGAAACCAGGACTGAAACCCAGGCCTGGAGATTTCAAACTTGTCCCCTTTTCTACAGGACCATACTGATCCCACAAACACTGCTGCCATTGACCGGACCACAAGGAATACCCATAACTGTCACAAAATTTGACAGCACAGCCTCTATAGAAAAAGCAAATATTCAAAGTCTTTTAGATACAGAGGCCAAAGTAAGGTTGACATTTTCCATAATATGAGTTTTTGATAGACATAGGAGGTTGATAATCTGCAGGGAAACCTCTCATGACCATAAGACATCAAGACAATCAACGTTCTTGGTAGTGAATACACCAAACACAACCTCATCTAACATAACACTCATTGGCTCACCCACAGGAGTTCAGCAACTCTAGTTGTGTTATTTCATGAATTATCAAAATTGGAATATCCCTTAGGAGCCATCTATCCAGCACCTTTATCTTACAGTAGGGAAACTCAGAAAAGTGAATGACAAGTCCAACAAGCATACAGTAGATCCAGAGCTAAGATTCAGGACTCAGGATGCTGTTTCATGTCTTCATTTCTTTCACTTGACATTTGGTGTGGGTTCCCAGAAATTTTAAAAAAGAAAAAAGTATCAAGTGATAGTAGATATGTTTTGAGAAATTTCATTTGCAGTAATGAGGCTCAATGATATTCTAAAATGTCATCTATGTTTCCGTTGAGTTTTGTATTATTAATATATGCTACTTTCTTAAGACCAGAGTATAGAAAAAGACCAGAGGTGATGCTTATTAGATTCCATTCATATGTCATCTTTCCATTTTTTATGTCAAAGCATCCCAAACTATGCATTCTGCTATAAAGATAGTTTCCCTAGGTGTAGTGAAAAATGAATCTGAATGGTCCAAAGTATCATTTATGCTCAGCATGACACACCTATATTGCACAGTGCTTAGTTTAAAAATAATACTTTATTGCAGATTTTATATTTTAGACTTCATTTACATATTTGTTGCCAGTCTTTGAAATATTTGTCTTATTAATATTAACAGTTTCCAATGAGCCAAATTCTTCTGAGAGCTAGACTAAAACATACAGGTGGGTCAAAATATATGTGTTTCACACAATGGGAAGCAAGGAGGACAGTGATCCCTCCACCAGGTCCTGAGGCACCTAAGATGCTCAGAGAAAACAGTTTTCTCTTCACAGGGTATCCTTGGAAGAAAACCAGCTTTCAGTCAGGAGGAAAAAGGTGAAGGAAACATTTCAGAAAGAGGCTGTGCAAGAGATCATAGTGAAAGAGTTTGAGAAAGTGGGGAGGGCATGAGATAGGGGTGTGCAGAGTAGGTAGGGAAAAGTATTCTTATTCTGACAGATGGTATGGAAGGTGCAAACTTATAATGATGACTGAATGCTTAGGGCTATGAGGCATGATGGGTAAAATATAAGAACATTTTCCTCCTTAGTAATTTGTATACATTCTATATAGTTCTGGGACAATTAGCGGAGGCAGGATCATCTCCCCCACTTTCCCTTATACCTATCAACTTAGGAGACACTTATTTCCCTTCTCCTGGAACCCTGGCCCATGTTAACCTAGAATAATTGAAGGTAGTCTCTGACGAGAGAAAGAAATGAGACAGACATTCCTAAGCTTTATGCTTAGAGGTGGTGAATATTTGCAAAGGAGGAGTTAGTTTTGTACACAATCTACCTAAAGCTGGATGAAGTAGGGCCAATTTTTCATTCCCTCGCCCTACTCATAGGAACTGAAGAGACCACATTTCTAATCCACTCTACAGAGGATAAATCCAGATGGAAATGGATAGGCAGAGCCAGAGGATGAGAAAAAATAAGATCAGGAAGACAAAAAAGTGTTTTTTAAAAGTACCAAGAGGATCATTGGGACCAAAAGGACAGGAGAAATGGGAGAAAGAGAGAAAGATGAAGTAATAGAGGAAAGATACCCTGACACTTGTCTGAAGTCAACTTGTCATGAGCCAAAGGGCACTCAAGGAGCAATGTTTTGGATGATCAACTGGACTTTGTGTGATGCTTTATTAACCAATAGTAAGATTTAACTTCTACTGGCAGATTGCTTATCCCTCAATAAATATTTACAGGTGTTTATTCATTAACTGTTATTATTATTCATTATTTGTTAGTTGCCTGTTAATGTTAATTGCCTGAAATACAAAGATGAATAGGACAAGGTCCAGAGCCAACTTTAAAACATTCTCAACTAGGTTGGGGGAAGACAGGTAAAACATAAACAAAGATAACGCCTTGAGAGTAAGCGCTAACAGAGAACGGAGAAAAGCGCTATCCGTTGAGCCTGGGTAGGATCAGATCCCACTAACCTCAAAAGCTGGTGTTTTGATCAGTTTGGGGGTCAGTTTTCCAAAACGAAAAATGAGGCAAGTGTTTTCTAGGCAGAGGAACCTGCAGCAGTTAGGAACACCTGGGAATAAATCATAGCACATCCAAAAGGCAGAAGTCTTGTGGGCATAGGCAAGGGCAGTGGGTGGAGATGGCAAATGTCAGAATAGATACAAAAGCTGTGTAGGGGCCAGACCATGAAGCACCTAAAGTTTTGATTTTATCCTCAGGTTTCTTGGAATTCCTGAAGGATGAACATCTGAGGAATCAGCAGGCAGTGTGATGAATTCACCTTAGAAAATAATAACCTGGCAGAAAAATGGGATGAATTGAAAAAGACAGATAGAAGGAAATAGGACAACTCAGGAGGCCAATGCAAAAGTTAATTAAAAGAGGGAGACAAAAGTCCAACTGTGATAGAAAAAATCTGAAAGCAAAACATACATACATTGTTTCAAGTCAGGGTTTATGGTCATTTCATAAACAGTTAAGTATCAGGTTCTTCAGTGGGACCATACCCTTTGTTTTCCCATTGTTTCTATGGAGACATTTGATCCAACTTACATCATCTTTACTTGTAGAGTAAGTATCCAGAATTAACTGCTTGGAGCATGAGAACAACCTAAACTAATTTTCTGTCTCATGACTGAGAAGCCTCACATACATCTTGGGTTCCTCTAGCATTAAGAGTACAAGAACTGACCACCCACAAGTCCTTGCTAATGTGATTACTTAAGGATTTACTTCAAGGAAAAAAAGTGAAGCTAGAAGGTTCACAATGCCTATTAAATATTTTGATATATTTAGTTAACTATTGATTGTTTTGATAAAAAATAAGTTTGCATTTCAAAAAGGTGCAACAAAATTCTAGACAATAATAAATAGAAAAATCATTAGAGTTAAAGCAAGCTAAAAATCTGTTGTTAATTTCAAAATCATTAGAAAAAAAATTGCACTTTACTATGTATACTAAAATTTGGGGCCTGATGGCCAAAGCTGAAACCAACTGAGCAATGAAATAACACAAATAATCAAATACATATCCAGCAGTTCACAAGGATTTTAAAAATGATTGACTAAATAAGTAAAATGGGGAGAATAAACATATATCCTGTCCAGAAGAATTCCAAATAATTTATGTATAAACTCTGGAAGAGTATAACTCCCCACCTCTTAAGGGTAGGCTATGCTTCTCTTTCTTCATTATGGTGAATTTCTTCCAGAAACACAGTATGAAAAAAGAGAGAAAACGAGTAACTTCACAGTAGAAAAACCTGGCAAACTCAGCCTCTGCTTTCACGTGCCGAAGGTCAACGTTAGCCGTGAGAGATCATGTTGATAGTATGTACCCTTGACGTGATGTGATGAAAATGGTACTTTATCCTTGTGGTCTTCCTCCCAGAAAACCATAACCTCTGACGAATAATGATGAAAACATCGGAAGAATCCCAATAGTGAGACATTCTACCAAAAACATGACAAGTATTTCTCAAGACTGTCAAAGTCAACAGAAACAAGGAAAGTATGAGAAACTGTCATAGCCAAGAGGATCCTAGGGAGACATGACAACTAAATATAATGTTGTGTCCTGAATGGGATCTTGGAACAGAAAGGGATTAGCTTAAAACTAGGATATCTGAAAAAAAATATGGTCTTTATTTATTAACAGTGCATCAACATTGGTTTATTAATGATAAAAAATATATCACAATAATGTAATATATTAATAGTAGGAGAAATTTGTTGTAGGATCCATGGGAAATCTGTGTTATCTTTGTAATTTTCTGTCAATCTACAATTATTCAAAAAATAAAGTTTATTTTAAAATCTTTTTTAATTTAAGGACTTCAACTCCCCAGAGAAAAAATAATAGGAATAAGAAAACTATCAATTATCTAGTCAATGGCAAGAAACGAGAATGAAAAAAGCAAAAAACAAATATGGTAAACAGAAAAGTTTAGAATAAATCCAAATATATCAATAATCAAAGTAAGTGCAAATCTTTTCAACTCATTAAGTCATAGATAGAGTGTCTTAGGGGACACTTTAGGGCATTTAAGATGAAAGAAGCAGATCTCCATGTATTACATAGATAGATCTCAAAAATATAATGTAGTATGAAAAACACATATGCAGCAACATGGTGACATTTATGTAGGTTAAAAGCACATACAGGGCTTCCCTGGTGGCGCAGTGGTTGAGAGTTCGCCTGCCGATGCAGGGGACACGGGTTCGTGCCCCGGTCCGGGAAGATCCCATATGCCACGGAGCGGCTGGGCCCGTGAGCTATGGATGCTGAGCCTGCGCGTCTGAAGCCTGTGCTCCGCAACGGGGGAGGCCACAACAGTGAGAGAACCTGCGTACCGCAAAAAAAAAAAAGCACACACACACAAAAAACAACAACAACAAAAAAAGCACACACAATAATTATATATACTGTCAGTGAAAAAATATGTATATAGTAGAAATGTGAAAACATAGCTAGAAATGATACACACAGCTTTAAAGAGAGTGATTCCTTTCAGGGTAGAGAGGGGAATGGGATTGTGATAGGGTACAAAGGAGTCTTTAACTGTATTTTGCAAGGTTTTATTTCTCTAAAATAAATCTGATAAAACCAAAAATAAGAACTATAGTGAAAATTAAATTGTTTTAAGGTTATTTCTGGATTAAATAAAATAAATCAGAGCAAGCCTGAAGTATATTAATTAACCTGTATTAACCTCATCACCCTGGTGTTTATCTCATTGTTATATAAACTATGACGCTATGAAGTTTTTAACTTACATGACACAAAAGTTCATTCATCATTAACACGATTAAGTACAATTAAAGCCATATATTGACTTTTTAACATAATGTTCAATTAACTCATGACCTGGTGAAATAAGACAAAACATGACAATGAGCCTATTCAGGAATAATTAGTCTCTGTTACAGGGATGAAATTTAGAATAAAGTTAAATGGTTAAGAAGTTCCCTTAAGATGTAACTGAATCAATCTTTCCATTAATTCCCAGGGAACAAATCATTGTTTTGTTTTTAAATTCCACTTTTTTTTTGATGAAAGGGGAAAAGAAGAGAATAAAAATGAAGAGAAGAAAGGAGGGCAGGGAAAGGAGGGGGGAAAGGCAAAGAGAGAAGTAAAGAGAAGAGATGAGGGGAAGGGAAGCGGGTGGAGGAAAAAGGTAGAAATGGAGCCATAGAGACTGGAGAGGAAGAAAGAAGAGGGAGGGGAGGGGGAGAGGAAGAAGCGGGGGAGGTAGGCAAGGGGAGGGGAGGAAGAGGGGGAGGAAGGAGGAAACAGAACCTGAAAAGGAGACTTCCTTACCTGAGAAAACATGATGCAAAAGCACCAGGTCCTTGCTTAAAAGAGATTCCCAGTGCTTAATAAAGCTTGGTTTTTCCTTTAATGAAAGATTTAAAGATGAGTTGCTGGTACCTGGAGTCAACAAAAATTGGAACGAGCTCTACTCTCTACTCGTAGCATTTAATTTGGTCAAAAAAGAGTTGGACAAAATTAAATAGGTCAAGAGAACAGTTCAAAATGATGACTTTATAGCAAATGTATAATCCTAATGACTCGTTTTACATACATTGATACATTTCTAGGGCATCACAGGGCAGTTCTCTAATGTTTCATGTCATTTTCAGAACATTATTTCTTACTCCAATCATTTTTTATTCCTTCTCTGTGAAGGTATTAGAAACACCTTAATTATTAGAACTTATAAGACACGTGAAAGGACAAATAGTATAAACAAATGTTCTAGAAAAAGAAATTTTCCTCCAATTTGCACAGCTTAAAAAATTACACACACTTTGTGGAAAATAGTAGGCATAACTGACAAAAAAAATGTATTTTAAATTAAACTTTCCAACTGCTTTTATTTTGTAATGTAAAATGTTACTTTCTCTTATCATAAAAACAATGCATTCTCATTCACAGACTATGCAGATTAACAAGAAAATAAACAACACCGTAACCCCAGCCATTCAGAGACACCACCATCAACACTCAAAGGTGTCTTAACATCCCAATAATTGTTTCCACACACGTAAAAAAAATTGACCAGATCACCTGGGGCCCTAGCCATTTATATTCAATGAATGCCAGCAGCAATTTTACCCATGAAAGACATAAATTGTTTCCTGATTTCCTCTTCAATCTATAATTTCACATTATTCCTGGAAGCACCAACTGGGTTCTGCTTTCCGCCCCAGGAGCCTGGTTTCAGAGCACATAGAGCTGGCAGTGGATTTAACCAGCCCCCTGCTGGGCAGTGTCACTCATGAACCAGCTGTAGGTGACTGCTACAAATGCTCCAGCTCTAGGAAAAAGGAAACTTTCACTTAATTAGTTATTTTTGCCCCTTATGAATTTCAGTGTAGTCTCTAGTAGCAAAGACTCTTTGGGGAGGAGGGGGAAACCTCAGGATCTGTTTTTGTGCTAGAGATGAACAGACGGCACTCTACCATGGATCCAAGAACCAAAAAGAGCAAGAAGTGCAGATATGAGGAACTGACAATAGAACCAGGAATAGAAGTAAAGTAAACATAATAAGGGTGAACTGGAAATCACTCAATGAAAGCCAAACTATGCTTTGACTACTGTGTGCTGACAGAAGACCCTTTATAATCCCCCATAGACAATAAATTTAGATCATCTCCAGGGGGGAGAGGTATGAACACTGTGGTTGTTTTAAATAGGACCAACAAAAGCAAAGCATCTTCTTGGCTCTGTTCTCCAACCAAAGAAAAATACATAGAATATCCGATATGCAGCTGAGGCCAAGACGTACATTCCTCTGAAAATAATGCTTCAAACTCAGCAAGGTAGCAGAGTCAGAAGTTCTCAGAATAATACTCCTCTGTGCATGACTCTAATCGCTGAAAACTGTAGGTCACTCATTTTTCCAGGTTCCTATATTTATTAAAGCAAAAGTCAGTGACGAGATACCTAGATTCTCTTAAAAGGGAAAGCAGACTAGAAAATTTCATCAGAAAAGTCAGAGGTGTTTCATGGAGTCATTCTCCACCAAAGGATAGCCCAGGCTTCTCCAAGTCTACTATCAGAATTTTTTTAAAAAACTGTGAGGACACTTTAGCTTTCAGTGCTTTTTTCCAGGTCAAATATCTGTGATGATGGTGACAATAGTTAATAAATTGTATATTTGAAAGTTACTAAGAGAGGTCTTAAAAGTTCTCATGACAAGAAAAAAAATTTTGTAATTATGTGTGGTGATGCATGTTAACTAGACTTATTGTGATTGGTTCACAATATATACATGTATCAAATCATTATGTTGTACAGTGAAGACATACAATGTTATATGTCAATTGTAGCTCAATTTAAAACAAAACCTGTGATGACTTACAGCAACTTGTTCATGAGTGATGCAACTTCTCTGTGGAAGCATTCTGTTCCCCTTCCCTCTCTGTAAACTTGGAAGGGGAGAGTGTTGAGTCAGCACCTCTGACTCAGATGTTATGCACTTCCTGGAGATATATGTGCATCTCCTGCCCCCTGGATTCTTGTTGGGGCCAACTAGTCCTTTGCCCTTAATTGTCACCAGCAGCCTGGCCCACCAGCCTTGGTTAAAGGGTGTGGCCTGCCTCTGCTTCCAAAATTCAAACCACAACGCTTAGGTTAGGTCACTGGCAATATAAAGGTTGTACAAAACAAAGAAATAAAAAGAATGCCATCCCCACAGGATGGAATTTGACATTCTTAGTGGCCAAGGCAGAGCTGAATGATGCAACCCCAAAATACAGGGAAGCTAGCTCTGTGGAGTAAACTTTGACCAATTGTCACCAGGATACAGGAGGGAACCACCCTCCCACCATCCATGGACTGCTCTGTTCAAACAGACTTCTTTGTCCTCCCCTGTGCTGAGGAGATGCACCTGTGGGACCCAGCAGTGTCTTTTCCCAGTCCTTTGTGGTGGAGCCCCTGGTTTTGGTAAAGTTTGCTAAAGCATCCCTTCACATCTTCGCTTACCTTTTTCCTCACTCTTACTGCCTTAGACTTGCATCTCCCAAAGAATACATTAGTACTTTAAATCTTTGCCTCACATTCTGTTTTCTGAGAATCCAAGGCTAAGATTGAATTCAAGAAGTTTCACCTAAACTTGATTTTTGAGTTATTTCATTCATCCAAGTTCTAGATTTAAAATGTAAGTGAGAGTAAGTTCAAATTAAATGTGTTAGGTCCTTGAGGAAATATTGAGATATATACAAACTCATCAATTTTAAATTAAGAAAATATTCTTGGAAATTTTTAAAATTAGCTATCCTCCTTTGAGCACCCCAAATAGTGATAATAAAATAGTTACTCTATAAAAAATGTGATATGACTATAATTGAAGATCTATGAAACTCTGGGATGAACAACCAAAAATTTGTCAAAGATTATTACTTATCCTTTTCATCCACATCGTAAAAATAAATATAGTATAGGCGACAAGTAAAATTCCCATTACAATGAACTTCATGGTCTAGACAAATTGATTTCTTATGGCTCAAAACCTGTACATTTCTCAAGTGGCTGGAATTCATATCCTCAGGCAGCAGGAAATAAAAGAGCTATGTCCAAACTCTCTAAAATGAGTTAGCAAAGATAAACATGTGCTCTAAACACTGTTAAGAAAATGAAAGATAACATGAATTCTCCAAGAAAATAACCCTTTGTACAGACTGTATAAATCCTTTTGGAGGGTGATCAGGATATTTGAGAGGGAAAAAGATGATGAGAATCAGCTGTGCAGTGAGTTGAGCCCTGAGGATTCAGAGATAAATAAGATACTGTCACTGCTTTTGGTAAACTCACAGCCTGATAAAAGAAGAGACAAATAAAAATTCACTGCAGAAGGTATTACGAGAGTGGTATATTTCATGCTTCAGAAACACAAGTGACAATTGCTAATTTGACTTGTAGGAGGTCAGAGATACTGATAGACTTCTAGTTAACAAGCTACTGTTAACTGAGATAGGAATTGGTTTGAGGAGGGAAAAGAATCCGTTTGGTTTGGGACTTGCTGAATTTAAGGTAGAACATCCAGGTGAAGATGATCTGTACACAAACAGAAAATCAAGCCTGAAGTTCAGGAGATACTTCCAGTCTAAAGAAGATATGAGAGGCAGGAGAGTACAGGTTATAGTTAAATGCAGGCATGGTGGGGTCCAGGGAGCATGTACCAGGAAAAGAGGGAGATGGATTGAGAGGAGATAAGAAGCCCAATTTTGGAATCCCGAGGACCATAGGTATTTAGGATGAAAAGGAAATTAGAGGAAGAAAACAAGTAAAGCAGTCCAAAATTAGGAGGAAAAGCCAAAAATAATTATCTCATATGAAACTTAGGAAGTTTCGAAAAGTTACCATTGGATTTGGCAGTTAGCAGGTCGTGCTGGGAGGAATTTTTGGAGTGAGATTGACCAATGCTAGATTGAAATGGGCTGAAGATAGAAAGGCATACAGGGCAGTATAAAGGGTGATAAGATACTAGCATCCAACCCTGGCACTGCATCATTACGTTGGGTCAGAAAAAGTAAATTGCATAAAACACAATTGCCGTGTGTGTGCATGACAGCTTGTCGAAGCCCTTTCTGGGGTCTGCATTATCCAAATGTATCTGGTACCATCTGCACTTTGGTGCCATTTTTTGGTTCCAACATAAATATCTTTAGGGGACCATTCTGGTTTCTGTGTCTCCCTGGGCTTTTTGCACTTAGCTCCCTTTTCATAGATGTGAAGCAGGGAGACTGGGTTGGAGAAAAAGACATGGTCATTCACCTTCTGCCTCAGTTTCCCACGAGAGTTGTCTGCTATTTCCTGCTTTGCCCCACATTCCCCTCCAGAAGTTAAAAACTATAGTTACCACCACACTCTCCCTTCCCACAGCCCCTAATCCCATTCATTTACATAGGAAGCTGAGAGGGTCACTGACAAGAAGAAATAGCAGCTCTGACAGAGAAGAGGGATATAGAGTTTGTTGGGCAGAACGAAAGAGTCAGTCATAATTTAAATACAGATTTTTATCCTTTGGTTTCATCTCAGTTTCTTTTCAGTTTTATTATTCTCTAGTCTCTCATTTACCATAAAACGGCATATAATCAGGTACCTTGATATAGAGAGTAACTATTGCTTGGATAGAAAAGAGCAACTTCATACATTATGAGATTATTCTTGTACAGAAACTGTGCCTATCAGGTCTCTTTGCTTTCAAATCCATTTTCCTCTCTTTCTCTAAGGAATTGCATTGCCAAGTCTCCCTTGTCACCTGGATTTTACATACGCTCAACCAGTGAGAAGCACTGGCAAGAGACCAGAGAGCAGGAGGAGAGAAGCCAGGAACTGGGGAGACGCCAGGGTAGTTTTCCCTCTCTGGCTGTGCTCATACAGTGTACCCAGCAATGGCTGGTCTTCCCTGTAAGTCCAGATTCCGCCATGTGCCTGCCATGATTCTCACTCCCTGAAGGTGACCCTGCTTCCTGGGTTCTGACAGCACTCTGCCTTCCATTGTCTCTCCAGGCTTACAAGTGAGCACAGATTCCTCCTGTTGCTAATCTTTTGAGTGCATCAACCACCCTTATTTGGCTTCTCGGACCTTCCATTACCCAGGAATAAATTCCCTGAAATTAAACTCCCTCTGCTGAAAGACCTAGAGTGGTCTTCTGATTGGAACATAACACATAAACTCTCATAACCAGATCTAGGAAGCACAGTTCTAAGAGGATTATTAGCAAAGACAGGGACATATTTATCTATATCAGTCTTCATTATCCATACTTCCTTACCCAACCCTCAATCAAAAGTGGTATAAAGTTAACAACGTTCTTTCTAACCAGAAAGGTTACAAAGTGAAACAATGTCCTGAAGAATAGAGATGCTGTGAAATCAGGGCTCTCAGACAATGAGGGCTGATGGTCCTAGAGGCAAGTTAGTTGAAGAAAAAGGGGGACATATTGGACTTGAAGAGCTACTAGAAAGGGAAGTGATGTCAAGATGGGATGCATAGAAAAATGTGCTGGGCAAAATCAGTAGAACTGGAGAGATCAATTTGCTTAGTAAGGTTAAAATATCTGAGATTTGTCGGGTGAAGGGAGACAGGATTCCAGGGGAGGGGAGAGAGAAGGAAAGAACTGCACTAGAAAATAGGGGGAAGAGGGTGGGAGAGAGACGCAAGAGGGAGGAGATGTGGGGATATATGTATATGTATAGCTGACTTACTTTGTTATAAAGCAGAAACCAACACACCATTGTAAAGCAATTATATTCCAATAAAGATGTTAAAAAAAAAGAAAATAGGGGGAGAATAAGAATGTTTTAAATCAAAGAGAAACAACAAGTATACTAAATAGTTTAAATCTCTGCTGACATAATAGGACAAATAAAGCCTTTGTAGATATAACTCCTCTCAAGGGCTAAGGACCATAATGTCATGTTTTCCACATTAGGTTTACCTGGGGGAATTCATCTGAATCACTCATGGAACCTTAAAAATAAAATAAAATGACAAATTCCTGGACCCCCCCCCCCCAGTCTAGAATTATGGAAACAAACTCTCTAGGGGGTGAAGATTTTGAACCTGATTTTTAAAGAGCTCCCCACTCAAAGTGTGAGAGCCCCAGCTGAAGGAGATACCCGTAAGACCTTGTAAGCAGGAGAAACACCAGCATAACTGAATAATCTCCTGGTGTCCAGGAGTAGAGGGATACATCTTTAAGAAAAGTGGGGGAATTTGTCTGATATCAGAGATCCCAAGATTTAGAAGAAAACTTTCAAGATAAATGTTTTTGGATACTCTGGGCAGTGACAATTAGAAGATTGTTTCCAACAGACCTGGGTAAGCCTTCTGTTTGAGGGTCTCCCTGGGAGGATCCTGTCTCATCATAGACCAGAAGGAGATTTTAATTTCTATGCATGTTTTATGGTTTAGGATGTAAATGCACCCCATTTTCTTTTTCCTGTATTTTGGCTTGGTCCTGAAGTAATTTTAACCAACTTTAATTTTCAGTTGGAAGGTTCTGGGACATTAAACAAAACAAAACAAAACAAAAAAAGAGTCTTTTTAAGATATTATTTTATAGAGCTATTTGCTGCACTTATTTTTTTTGCTCTTACAGCCATTTCTTTATATTTACAGTTTGTGTTTAATGCAAATCAATTCCATAACATGAGAAGTTACTAAGAATCAAAGCAGAAATACACAAACACAATATACAATCCAAAACAGATGTACAGCATTCAGGTATGAAACAAAAGAGAACGTTCATTCACACACACAGTAACTTGAGATCTGTTGGATATGGTTGTTCCAGTGTAGATTTCTAAAGGTGGAAAAAAAATGACTTTGGTTATCAAGACTACTGTGGTCATATTAGATTTTGGAACATCTAAGCATCAGTGTGTGACCATGTGAACAAAAGACTTTAGGGAGTGTCTATTTTTAAACAGGTTTCTGTGCACCAAGGCAGTTGTGAAAAGATTTACTTTCCAAAATCAAGCCCACTTTAGGCTTAGGACCAGGTTCTAACTATCTAAAAATATTGAATGATAACAGAAAGTGTTCCAAATGTGGCTACTCTGATTCAGTTTAAAAAGAAGTATTTACAGAAAAGAGTATAAAAGTTTTTCTGAATTTAATGTAAGCAAGCTTCTGGTCCTTCCCTTGCCAAACATATTTGGTTATAGTGTAGCTCCTTCACATATTTGCCTTTTTAATTTCAAGATTTGTCAATTTTACCTTCAAAACAGATCATTTTTTAAGCTGTAAAAAGTATTCAACATATGCAGAAATAAAAAGCATTTAGAAATTAGTTGAGATCAATGTAATTCTACTCTTTACCTGTTTAGCTAAATGAATCTAGTGCTCTTTTTGAATAAGAATAGCTGATAAGTATATAAGTGAAATGTACTCATTATGCTTGGATTTGGGGTAGATTCCAATCCATCATTGCCCTGGTACATATCAATGACTATATAAAAATTCAAATGCAATGTCAAACCCAAACCCCAAGGGAAAGAGTTCATTTCCCAAGAGAACAGTGATAGCTTAACATAAAATTTTCTCTGGAGTACATCAGTATTTAAATTAGTACTGCTGAAACAACACATTGAGGTTTTACAGTAACACCTGGAAGTTCCTTCTAATGTACATATAAATAGAATCACAGAAGCTTTCTGTCTTACCTCATTGTTTTATGGCCTTACAAATTTAATGAACCAAATGAAAACTGAACCTCTGCTCCACATCGCATTCTTTATCTCTAAGTAAGATAAAATCTATTCTCACTTTCAAGGTAGAGTTTTATGGGTCCATACTTCTTAAGTCACATTTAAGGAAATCATCTCTTAACCAATTTTGGAGGTTGTTTCTCTTCATCTTGTACAGGAAACTCCAGCAGATTTAATATTGGCATTCATCATCTAGTCAAACCCTTCACGTGCTCTTCAAACCAATCAAATTTGGGATCCTCAACAGTTTCTGTCAATAAAATAAGGTGTGGAACTTGCAGATTCATTCAATGAAGACCTGTTGTTTTTTTTTCCCTTGTCACACTGGATGTCTGGATGCCATCTGAATTGGGTTTAGAGGATGGGGAAGTATAGATGTTTCCTGGCCCGAAGTCTCTTAACAGTAGAGATGTAGAAGGGAGACCGAGGTCACCAAGAGACTGGCTGCAGAGCACCGTCACTTGCCTTGGTGGTGGCATTCGCTGGATTGGGGGCAGCTGACGTGTGCTGGGAGGAGTTACTTGAAGGTGTTACAACAGCTGTTTGATTTGAATAAATCTGCGTAGGTAAGAGCAGTGCCAGAAGCAGCAGCCCCAGTCCGAGCCTGGCCACCATCGTCCTGCCCAGGTCTGCTCCATCGGTGCGCAGTGCGTCTCACTGCTGCACTTATTTTACACACAGCATGATAATTACTTCTCCAGGCTTTTTTTTCCTCTTTGTTTAGAGGTAACTAGATAAGCAGTTTTTAGGAGACAGTCACAGACACCCATTACTAATGCCTAGAACATTTGGGGAAGCTTCAAGACCATTTGTAACACCACTGAAAACATTTTCAATAACTGGAAAAATTTTGAAATGTAAATTGCTCTTGATGTGATATTTTAAAAGCAATTTTGTTTGGAAATATTAGTGCAGTCTACAAAGGAACATCAAATCATACTGCTGAGGGGACTAACAGCCATTGAAGCTTCGGCAGTAAACTGGAGATTTCTCATTCTTTTCTTTCTGCTTGCCCTCCTTTCTTCCTGCCTTCCTTCCTTTGTTCCTTTGTTCTGATGGGATACAATACTGAGCGCAAACAGTCATTATCTGCTGTAATCCAGTGAGACAATCAGATATTAAGCAAATAATTATACAAAAAAAGTAAAACTTTCAAATAGGTAGAAATATGAGAGCATCTGACAAGGGATTTGACATAATCAGGGGGTCAAATGAGAGTTTTCAGTGGCTTTCAGACATCCAAGGAGAGTTGGATAGGTGATTGGTTAGATGGTTAAAGTCAAAAGATTGGTTGTAGTTAATAGATTGATTATAGGCTAGAGCTATCCTGATTAACACTTGTTTTCTTTACGTGATCATTTGAGATGGCCTGGATGAAATGTATTCTTCCAAGTAATAATTCCCAAGCATGTGACACAGTGGTTGTATGAATGTGGTCTTCACTGAGCTGGAGTGTAGTCTGATTGAAGGGGAAGGATAGGTGTGCTTGCAATAGTTATGTGGAAAGCCCTATACAATTTAAAGCCAAAATGAGAACCAAGACAGTGGCTGATGCAGGAGCCCAAAGGAGACAATCAGGGGCTCCTGGCATAGAGTTAGGAAAGGGGGAGGAGGAAGGAAGAGAAAAATCATCCTTGTGAGGGATCAACTATGTCAAAGCAAATATCCACATAGAAAGAAGAAAGATCTTGGCATGTACAGGGATGCCATGAAATACAATAGTTGTGAAGTTATTCCGGTGAGTGCACGCAGGTTAGGATTTCAACATATGAATTTTGAGGGAAAACAAACATTGAGTCTATAACATTCTGTATATACCTGAATTGAAATGAAAAAAATTGTCTGTGAGTCATTTATATGATCCACATCAACTAGTAGCCACCAAGTGAAGAATAAAACATTAGAAATATATCTAAACGTATTAAATACACTTGTCATCACAGAAATAATCCATTGTTAAGAAAGGTCTTTTGATATCATACATAGAAAATGAAAAGCGGCTTTCTTTTTTTGTAGCATATTTAAATACTAGCTCTTTTGTGATTACATGCCCCTGAAGGCAGATTATTCCAGAAATAAACAAGGTAGAAGGCTTTTCTTAAACAAATGATTCTTGAAAATGGCAAACTTCACGGTTAATTTTTCATTGTTCTTTGTTGCACTAATCAGCCCCTTTCTCTTTGTTTCTCAATGAAGAATTCACTTTCCAAAAAGGAAAGGAAAAAAAGGTTCTCTAAAAAGGCACATAACCTCTCTGAGCAAGGCTTTACTCCTGGGTAAAATAAGGACAGCAGGGGCTGGAGTCATGACTGCTACGGCCAGCGGGCGCTCCAAGCAACTCACATCTATCAACTCAATTCTCATCACTGTGAGGTGGCTGTCCTCTCCTTCTAGGTGAGGAAACAGGTTGGGCTACTTGCCAGTGATCACATGCCGAAGGAATGAGGACAAAGGGAGGGTTCGAACCCAGGGACTTTGGAACCAACATCTGTGCCATTGGCCACCATGCTGCACTGTCCTATATAAACATGCCAAGCCTACCTTCTAGGATTCTTCTGCAGACCAAGCCAGACAAATCACATGAAGTACTTAATACATTTTAAGGAGTGATGCAAAAGTAAGTTAACATTTTTATTAAAGTGAGTGATCCCAGGATGAAAGGAAACGTCCAAGGCTGTTGCAGATAACATTACCCCAAACCTTCACTCAAAAGTTGCCTGATTTGAGATGTCAAATAAATTGGAGGGGAAAAAAAGAGAAAGAATTTGCATGTTTCATAGTACCATAAAACATTGTTACTGACATTATGTCTCACCACAAGTAAAATAAAGTCTTGATAATATGAGATACCTTAAACTCAGGTATCTGATTAAATCACACGTGAAAAGTATAACTTATTTTGTGAATGAGGCTGTATTGGCTCAGGCTATGAAAAGTTTATTTAAACTCCCTTTATATTTTTGGGTGGCTACAAGTCACATTTAGTGTATTATCTGTCTTTTCCTGAGGAATTCTGAAATCTTTTTTTTCTAATTCATTTGAAAGGCTGCAATGAACAAAAATATTTGTTTCATCTTGAATCTAGGCTTATTCTATCAGTAAACATAGCAGCCTCAAATTTATACTTTTATTACTACCCCTTTTCACATCAATGCTTTAAAAGGTATTTCCCATTGCTTTTCATCATTTACTTGTAAATGTAGCAGAGGTGAGCCACACCCACATAAAATATCATAGGATAACATTCACAAAAATAGAAATGTATGATACATAGTTAAATAGTTGCAAGGATATTATGAAAATTGTGAAACAAAATAAATGTTAGAAATTGTTCTATATCAATGTAAAGCATGATAATTTTCATTATCATTGTTTTCAAAACTTGTAAATAGCTTGATATCCATGAAACAGTCATACATTTCAGCATCTTTTTACTTTTTTCCCTTGTGTCATATTTTAGAGATGTATTTTATTTTCTTCTCTTGCTGTAACCTACTTAGAGTCATCAAAGTAACTTGAACTTGGTTGATCATTGGTTTAACAAGCAAGAAGTTTGTGTGGTAAGCAGTGGAACATCTAACGATGTGCGATCAAAAGTGCAACCAAAGCAAAGTGGCAACATTGAAAAGACTCTTAAAGGTGCATAATCCTAAATCCTCTCCAGGGGTGACCTTATTTAAGTGATTTCACTCCATCAGTGGGTGACCCTCGGGTAACTAGAGACATCTAAGACACTGCATAGCCTGAATTCCAACACAGTCATTATATGAAGGGATAAGGTATAGAGTAATTGTTTCAAGAGCTAAATGATATTTTAATTTATTGTGTTTAAGGATGAAGTAATAATTATTGAAAAATTTATTAAGCACTAGCTATGCTTCAAGTACTGTAATAAGAGCTTTATACACATTACAGTAAAAAGAAAAAGATCCTAATCAACTACACATTCAAGGGACTTATGTGGACTTAGGAATGAGATGGGTCATTAGGAACCTGGGTTTGGTTTGGAGGTATTTGGTGATATTTTATACCAGGAAGCTAAGAATTCTTCTATTTGGATTTTTCACTGAGGCTGAGGATGATTAATAGGAAAAGTAGAAATGAAAGGCATTTTATTAATAGTAGACCACTGACTAATACCCTCCCAAAGCAAAATTCCTGGTGAAACTGGACAGGAGCCCACAGCTCAAGCTAGAAGCCTAACGAAGCCTTGAGTTTCCAAAGTCCTTGTCTGGATTTCTGCAGAGCCTCCGGTGATGGCATAGTAAAGCATAGATGTGAGAAGGGAACAGAGAAGAAATATAGGCTCCAAGGGAACCAGAGTTCACTTACTAATTTCACAGAATAGTCAAAGAAGCAGAGATTAACCACATCCACAAAAAATACCATAGCATACTGTTCATAAAAGTATAAATATATGGTACATAGTAAAAAAAAAAAAAAAGTACAATTTTCATCATGTCTTAACACATTGCTCTCAATGTACGGAAGATAAAGTAGTCAGAAAGCATTTCACAAAGGGTGCCATCCTAGTTGGGGAAGCGTGCTGGTTAATTTTATGTGTCAGCTTGGTTAGGCTATGGTGCCCAGTTGTTTGGTCAAACATTAGGCTAGATGTTGCTCTGAAGGTATTTTATAGCTGTGATTTACATTTACAATCAGCTGACTTTAAGTAAAGCAGCGACCTTCAACCAATCAGTTGAAGGCTTTAAGTGCGAAAACTGAAGTTTCCAAAGAAGAAGGAATTCTGACTCAAAACTGTAACATAGAAACCCTGCTTGAGTTCCCAAACTCCTAGCCTGCCCTGCAGATTTTGGACTAAAGGCTACGACATAACTCCTACCTGGATTTTCAGTCTGCTTCTCTTCCCTACAGATTTTGGACTTACCAACTGCAAAATCACGTTTAAGCCAATTCCTTCAAATAAACACCAATCAACCAATCTAGAAAGAGAAGACAGAAAGAGCTGAACTCAAATATGTGGGATGATTAATTCGATAAGGTAGAGATAGGGACACTTGAGAAATACTATTTAAATGCTTAAAATACATAACATATTTTATAACCTATCAATGACGTATTGGTTTCATCTGGCTAAAAACTACTTAAAATGATTGTACTTACGACTGTAAAGAAATTCACAATACGTTCCCACCAACGGAACATTTTCTAAGTCACAATGCATTAGTAATTTAAAACAAATACATATGAAAACTCAGAAGACAAAAATAATTTTTAAATGAATATAATACAACCAAAAATCTCCTAAACTATTCCTGGGTCAAGGGGAAATTTAAGTCTCTAATTATAGAGATGTTTGAGAATGAGATATATACCCAATGGATATATTTGGCTTCCTTACACAATGTGTCCCCCAAAAATTCATATGTTGGGGCCCTAATCCTTAGTGTGATAGTATTTAGAAGTGGGGTCTTTGGAAGGCAATTGGATTTGTACAAGGTCATGGAGGTGGAGCCCCCATGATGGGATTGGTGCCCATATAAGGAGATGAAGAGACAACAGCTCTCTCTCAGCCTTGTGTGCATACAGTGGGAAGGTGGCTATCTACAAGCTAGGGAGAGGGTCCTCACCAGAATCTGGCACCCTGATCTCACACTTCCAGCCTCCAAAACTAGGAGAAATAAATATTTGTTGTTTAAGCCACCCAGTCTATTGGTATTTTGCAGTTGGAGCTAAGACACTTACCCTGCTGAAAAAAGCCAACCAAAAGAAAATGGTTGGGAAAATTTTATAGGACTGCAGAAAAATCACGAGGCATTTTAACTGCATGTTCCAAATGTCAAGAATCTGTAACTTTTAAATATAGTGGCAGGGCAGGAATAAAGATACAGACATAGAGAACGGACTTGAGGTCATGTGGGGGAACGGGAAGATGGGATGAAGTGAGAGAGTAGCACTGACATTTATACACTATCAAATGTAAAATGGATGGCTAGAGGAAAGCAGCCGCATAGCACAGGGAGATCAGCTCGGTGGTTTGTGACCACCTAGAGGGATGGGATAGGGACAGTGGGAGGGAGGCTCAAAAGGGAGGGGATATGGGGATATATGTATATGTATAGATGATTCATTTTGTTGTACAGCAGAAACTAACACAACATTGTAAAGCAATTTGATCTCCAATAAAGATATAAAAAAGCAATTAAAATTAAATTATGAGGATTTATGTCAACCTCTGCATATCAAGAAGAGGCCATATCAGGAAGAGAGCCCCTCGAAAACAGCACTTGGCTTGGATTGTTACTGCAGAGAAAAAACTGGGCAAAAAATAATTTTTTAACAAAAGAAAAAATAATATAAAATTATGACTCTCATACACATATACAAATGAACACTTGTTACAGATTGTATTTAACTCCTTAATCAGGAAACGTGAAGGGTCCCAACCAGTTCAAGAAGTTAATGTTAGAAAGTTACAGAATTCACTTGCATGTCTATAGACAAGAATTATTTTGCATTGCTACCCGTTACCCACAACTTATATAGTTGTAGCATAGGTCCCATAGACTCAGAATCATATCATGTCTTTCAGACAGAAAATTAGGTAGATGCCCTAGCAAATCATTGTAGATACAGGATTTGACAGCTCTGGTTTTATTGACTTCTATGTAATATGAATAGTCTACTACAGCTGATTTCCCTCATCCCTATCCACTTAAAAAGTCATGATATTTATCCATTCAAGTTGAATTGTTGATATTGGATTGACCAAAAATTTCGTTCGGGTTTTTCCATAACCAATACATGGAAAACCCAAACGAACTTTTTGGCCAACCCAATATTTACATTACAGACTGAAGAGAAAACCACAACCCACTCCAACCAGGCTCTTTATAATTTTTGAATACCATGTTAGTTTCCATCCATCCTAAAAATCTTCCCTAAACCCTCAAACTATACAGCAAAACCAAGCAATATTCAGACATGAGAAAGGAAAAAAGAGTAATAGAGAAAATTTATGTAAGGACTGAACATCCTTCTCCTCTTCATTCTGGATTCAATATTCTTTAGGAATTCTTCTGGTGTGTTTTTTCCCCTTCCATGTGCAAATTCTTAATGAGTATGACCATCAGCATTTGTTTCTCTCTAGTTGCCCTGTCCTGGATTTCTAGGCATCTTAATATTTGTAACAAATTCCTTTAAATTGGATGAGAGAGATGTATATACATGGAAAAGGGCTCAGAAGAGTCAATATATCCTTGGTTATTTATAGCTATTTATAACCATATGGATAGTGGAATTATGGGTATTTTAATTTTCATATTTTTGCTTTATTTATTCCCTGCTTTTTCTACAATGAAACTATAGTGATTAGAATTGAGAATCGGTATTTTTTATCTGAATTTTTTAAAGACCATGGAACAATTTAGATGTCTCTTAGAAGTTTATGTTTGTTTTTTCTGAATGTACCATGTAGAAAGCCTTAGGCCAGGAATTTACTTAATGTACTCCTCATGAAAGAATTGCAAAGTTTATAATTCTAATACTTAATTGTACCTTGCTTATGTTCAGGGAATACAAGTCCCACTTATTCCACCTCAAGAAAATGATGGGTGTATTCTTTATGAAGTTTCAGTAACTTCCTATAGTTATTGAATTAAACATCACCATCACCACAACCACCATCATCATAGCTAATTATAAACGTTTCATATGCGAGATTCCATTTCAGGTACTGTATATATATCTCACCAATCCTCATAACAACCCTGTGTGGTATACACCCCATCTCACAGATGACAGCATTGACCTGGGGAGAAGTTAAGTGCCTTGCTCTTTTGGATCACACAGCTAGATAGTGCTGGAACCAGGATTTGATCTCAGATGACAGTCTCCAGATCCCAAGTTTCCAACTCCTAATCTTTCTGTTTTGTAATTGTGTGAAGCATGTGAACAAAAAGGAGAGCTGGAATAATGACAGCTAATGTGAAGGACACACACTTAAAACCAAGCAGAAATGGGGAGTACTTCCCCTCTCCTGCATATGAGTTTACATTTATGAGCTCTACATCTTTCGCAGCATGAGTACCTGAAAGTGTGCACATAAAACTTGCCCTAGAGGTTTTCTGTTAGGTCATATTTCTACATCAGGCCAAATGGCACATGTTTAAAGAATGCTATGAATCCTTGAACATAAACTTCATGTACAATATAAGTACAGGTGGAACAAAAGTCCAAATCTACTTCAGTTGAGGGTGAAGGTAGAGTCCATGGTCAGGGAGCACCCTGGGATTTTAGGGCATATCCTGCCTTCACAACCCACATACTATCCCTCTCCTTCTCTACCTTGTAGGCCCATTTTCAATCATTTCCACAACCTACTCAACCATAACCACCTTGTCTTTCTGCCATGTCCACCTTACCATTTACCAACTCTGGGGAAAGCTGACCATTTGTTGTTGTTTATTTCCTACTCCCACTTCTGAGCTGCAAAGAATTAAAAGAAAAGAAACAAAGCCAGGAGAGTTGACTGTAAGTTCTCATTATCTATCTCAACTTGAGCTTGCAGAAATATTCACTAGCAATTTTCTTTCAGCTCTGTATTATTTCCCTTTCCTGCAGTCTCTAACATCATAAAATTTTCCCCCTCACTCCATCCTTCCACCTCTACTCCCTCCCTCTCTCTCAACAAATTTTCCTGAATCCTATTCTTCTTAGAAGGTTGAGACTGTCCAATATGAGTTTCTTCCATATCCATCCTAGCCATTACAAAATCTCTCTGGATTCAATCTCTAGGTATTTTCATTTCTGCTCTCAAGAAAAGCACATCACTTCCCTTGACTACAGCAGTTCCCTCTACCTGAGCTCTTTACACCTCATCTTTCTGCATTTCCTTGCTTCATTCTTTATTCTTTTGCTCTTGGAAATATTTATTATCTCCCTCTTTACTTATGCTTTCAAATTTGGCCACAATTCCCTGCTATTTAAACCAATAAGGATTTAAATCAAATAAGGATTACCAGCTTCTGGCTCTCCATTATCTGAGCCTTAGTATTTTCCCTCCACATCTTCCTCCTTCAACCAGTTCTTTATCACATTTATTTATTTAACAAAAATGTATGTGCACCCCTAGTACCCAGCTCTATTCTAGTAATAAAATAAGCAAACATATCTGTCCCTTAGAGCTTACATTCCGAGGAGGGAGGGGGCAAACAGGCAATAAAATGAACTTAAAAGCAAAATATACCATGTGTTAGATCATGCAAGGAAGAAAACTAAATAAGGGAAGGGAGATATAAAATGTCAGGGGACAGGATGTTGAAGTGATAGAAACGGTGACTAGGAAAGAAGCACTGGAAAGAGGATTTTTGAGTAACAACCTAGAGTATGTGAAAGAACTTGCTGGACAAACATTCAGGGCAAAAGAACTCCAGGTAAGGTGAAGAGTAAGTGCAAAATTCTGCAGGCTGGACTGTACCTGATGCATACAGCAAAGAGGCCATGGGGCTGAAATAGAGTGTATGCAGGAGAGAGTTGTAGGACACAGGTCAGACAAGTATTGGGGGTGGGGGTGGAAGAGGGAACCAGATCCAGTTGGGCTGGATCCAGCAGTAGGTCACTGTAAGGACCTACTTGGTTCTGACAGTCTGTTTCAGTTAGGATAGAGAATTGACCCAAGAAAAGAGTGCTTTGGCAAAATAAGGGATTCATTTTCTCATATGCAGATCAGAGATAAACAGTCCAGGACTGTCAGTCATTTTAATCCAAGCTCCATTTATATTTCTGTTCTGCTTTCATTAGTCTGTGGCTTCCCTCCTCAAGTTTACCTCATGGTCACAAGATGGTTGCTGGAACTCTAGTCAGTGCCGGCATTCCAGGGAGGGACTAGCTGAATAAACCTCTTTAAAAGACATTCTCAAAAACTACCTCCTAAAGACATGTTCGTACATATCACTGGCCATCCTTATTTTATAATAGGGGTTAGAAAATGTTGAATTTTAGCTAAATACGTTGCCATCTTCCCAAATTAAGAGTTCATTAAGGCAGAGATGAGCATGAGTATTGAGTAGGCAACTAGCTACCATAGATGGTTAAAATTTTTATAGCTTTTAACGAGAAAATGAAGAAGCTGGATAAGTCTAAAAGTGGAATTCTTAATTTGGTGGTCATTTTATCCACAAAATAAATGCACATGATGACGAATGTTATTTAAAATAAATAAGTAAACCAATTTTGGGAACTATTTCCATCAGCAGGAAATTTTTTTCTAAACTTGGATAGCTCTTTTATTTTCGTATGGGAACACAACTGAAATCATGACTCTCCAAGATAATTACAAGCAAAGAAGTACTCAAGAGAGACATGGGTATCCTCTATAATTAATATGGCAGAGAGGAATATTGCCATGATGACAAGCCAGTCCACAAAGTGTGAACCAAGTTGATATCCTCTGAAACACTGGTGTCCAAAAATCCTTAGGAGAGATCGCTGTGCTTGAATATCACTTTGCCAACTTCAAATGTTACATATATGTGTGGCAATATTATGTAGAGGTCAAGAGAGAAAAAATAGTTACAAGGTATAGCTAAGAATTCATAAATTAAAAATGTAGAGGTGATATTAAAAGAAGAGAAAAACCTCCAGTGTCTCTTCTGGCATGCTGAGTAGAGACAGGAGGCAGATACATCTGCGATTTTAAAGTCTTCTAAAATAAGAAAACTCGTCATTTCTAGACTCTTTATTTTTTAAATCATCTGTTGAGGTCATAAAATCTACTGAAGCTCTTTCTGTTCTCATTTCCAAGGTGATTTATTTCATAAAACTATTCCAGATCCTGTAAGGTGGTTTTCACCAACAAGATGATACAACCTTGAAAGGGAGGGGAAGTTCCGTTTCTGTCTTCAGGAAGCAGTAACCCAGAGTCATTCTCTGTGGTGCTACGTGAACATTAATTAATAATGAATGGAGGATACTTTACCATCTGTTCAGCACTGATTCAAAATATACTGTTGTTACTTAATTGGATTATGTTTAGTCCTGTAGTTTTCAGCTAGGTGAACACTAATGGCTGGATCTGTGAAATGCTCTGGCAAATCATAACTCCTGTTTTGAAATCCTTGTCTAGAGGGGTGGCTAGTTATCGAATGATAAGTACATAGCAATGAAAGCAATGAAAGAAGCAATAGCAATGAAAGCAATAGCTTTCATTTCCAAATAGCAATGAAAGAAGGTCTTTTCTAACATTTGGTTTTCTTAAAGTGATAAAGCATTCCCTCTTCAGTAGAATAATTCAAGTCACGTATAACAAGTGACAGCCTAGAGGAGTAGGAGCTGATGGAGGAAAGACAAGGAAAAAAATTTTAAGGAAAAGAAAACAAATGGGATTTACATATGTGGTAAGTAGCACAACATTGTCTCTCTTTTTTTTGTCATTAACCCACCCCCAGCACTTCCTAGCACGTTTGTATCAGAGTTACCATGCTGTGCTGCCCTCTGTATGTGCTATAGTACGCAGAGGGACCAGCAAATAAAATTTCAATTCAGATATAAGACATATAATCATAACATGATAGTCATTTCTTCATGAAGGAGAAATTGAGCTGTTTTTAAAATTACTTAAGGCAAGAGGATTCTGAGAGGTTACATTACTTTTTGTTTTCTAACTTTCAAATTAGAATTAAGAATAAGAAGTAAAGATAGTTACTTAGGTGCCCAAGGGGAGCTGTGGTTCAGGTTTAGCGTCCTCTTTTTCAGTTCGTGGATTGCATACTAGAGTAATTTATCAACAGCCCCAAGTGCTTTATTTGCCCCAGTGAAGGACTTTATTAAAGGTGTGATTTCCCCTAGTCCACTTTCAGCTGCTCCAATGCAGCATAACCATCTTAGACATTTAAGACACCCTATTTAAAAGACAATCAAAATCATGCTTCCACGAGACATGCTCAGATTAGCAGAGTGTATTACAGAAGCCAACTGCTAGAGTTCCAATCCTAGTTCCACCCCGTATCAGATATGTGACCTTACCCTCTGTAAGGCTCAGTTATCCCTCAAAAGACAAGTGAACATTTTAATAAAATCTACATCACAAGGCTGGTTTGAGTATCATATTAAATAACGCATACAAGGTGTTTTGTACAATACCTAGCATTTCCCATGTTTTCTAAAACACGTGTAATATAGAAGTTGCCAACCACACCTCTTGTGCTATGGGAACCCTAACTGCTGTCACTCACTCAGGCCTTTCTGAATGGTCATTTGCACATGGATCCCATGACTTGAAGCCCAGCCAAGGTGGATTTGACCAGGGCAGGGAGCCTGGAACAAGGACAGGTAATCTATAGGCCGATGAGAGAGCCGTAAGGTGGCCTAAGGCTAAATCTTTGCTCTAAAGGTATGACTGCAATTTACGAAACCAACCGAAAAATGCTCTTGGGCAGGAAGAATGAGACATAGCAGAAGAATCCAGTGGTGGCTATGGTAGAAGCTAAATGATACATACGTGGGGGACGGTCAGTAGAAGACATGAGGGAACAGAAGTTACAAATAAGCAGAAGCACGAGACAAGGAGAGAGTCAGCCTGTAGTGGCAACTGGTAGGAGAGGGCCAGACAGTGAGAACAGGAGTCAACACAGCGAGTTTACAGCAGGACAAAATAAATGCTGGTTGCTAAGGAGGCCAGAGAATACGCTGGCGTCTGTGCCATTCTCTCCAGCTGGGCCCATCCTGCCTGCGCACAGGCAAGGGCAGAGGGCGTATGTCTGGCGGTCCGTTGCCCAGATTACTCAGAAACCAGGTCCGCGAGCCTTCCCTTCTTCTTAGTCCTCGGGCTGCAGGGTTTCCACACAAGCAGCAATGCTGAAGAGAAGCCACAATGTAAAAGCATAGCTGCCTGCTTTATTGCCCCTGTGGACTTCGGCAGAGCCAGCAGGAAGAGCTGTACTTTTCCAGTCCCCAGAAACTATCTGAAAAGCGCTGGCTCAGATCAGCCCCGTGTACAGAGTGTCTCGGTCCCTGACTTTTTCTGATTCCCTGGCTCCCTCAGCCAGACCTTCACTTCCTCGGTTCTTCCTACATTTGTATGTGCACTAATTGCTACAGCAAGCACCTCATTCTCATAATATTTTCAGTTATTCTGTTTTCCTGACTAATACTACTTCTAACCCTAATTAATGATAATTTAAAGGGCTGGTGGGTTTTGTGTGTGTGTGTGTGTTTACCTTATACCAGACGCTGGTCTGAGATTGCTACATGAATTCGATCTTTTATTCCCCACAAAAATTAAATCAGTTGGTATTGTCATAATCTCCATTTTATAGGTGAAGAAATTACAGGGTGGCAATTCTAAGTAATTAGTTCAATATCATTTCCCCTAAAGTTTATAAGTATGGCTGTTCATGTTTTATTTGCTTCTCACTATGTCATTACAATAAGTCCAAATACCCCGTTTAACGTGTATGTGTGTTGGTTTCTTGAAACCTTAAAAAAAGCCTGACTGAAATTCTTTAATCTATTTTCATATGTATGTGTCCTTACATATTTTTTCTTTGAAAGTCAGTACAAAGAGATTACTTACTAATGCAGATTCATAAAGAATCACACTTATGTCCAATACAAATGGCATTGATGTAATTAAGAAACAGGGGGCCAGTGTGGCATTACAAACAGAAGCAGGGGCAAAGTGATAGGAGGTGAAGTCAGAGTAGTAGCTGGTGACAAGATCATATAAGACCTAGCAGGATGTGGTGGGGATCTTGGTAAGGCCAACAGGACAGCAATCCTTTGCAGATTTTGAACAAGGGTAGGGCATAACATGATTTGTGTTTTAAATGGATAACTCTGACTGCTATTTGGAGAAAAAAAAACAGTTGAGATGTGAGGGTAGAAGAAGGAAGACCAACTAGCAATCTGTTACAATCGTCCAAACAAAAAACATTGGTGGCTTTGATTAGAGAAGAAGAGGTGAGCAGGTAAAGAAGGGATGAGATTCTGGCTCTGTTGAAGAGGTAACTGTCAAGATTTGCCGAAGGTCTGGATGTGATGTGTGCATTACTTTTCTATTGCTGCACAACAAATTAGCACAAAATTAGCAGCTTAAAGCAGCAGCCATTTGTTATCCTGCGGTTTCTGTGCATCAGGAGTCCAAGCATGGCTCACACAAGTTCTGTCTTCAGGGCCTCATGAAGGTGAAGTCAAGTGTTACCTAGGCTACATCCCTATCTGAAAGCTCAAGAAGGGAAGGATCCACTTTATAGCCTCCTCAGGGTGTAGGCAGAATTACTTTCCTTGCAGCTGTAGAACTCATGGCATCCTGCTTCTCCAAAGCCAGCAAGAAAGATAAAGAAAGACTCTGCTATTTGAACAATTCTCTGTCTTCAGGGAACGTCCAGGTCCTCTAATAATAGGCTCGCCTAACCAGGTCAGGGCCACCCAGGGTAATCTCTCCTCTGATTAGCTCAAAGTCAACTTCTTAAGGATCTGATCTCTTGACTTTTACCACACAACATAACATAATCGTGGGTGTTATACCCCATGCACTGTGTATGCCATATTCTATAGCATAGAAGCACATCGTGGGTCCCAGAGGCCACAGCATGTTACTTCCCACTCACACTCAAGAGTAAAGGATTTCACAAGGATATGGATACAAGGGGGTAGAATCATGGGGTGCACCCTAGGGTATGACCACCAGAAATTGTAAGAGAAAAAGAAGGGGCCTGGATGGCTGCAGGTCTTTCACCCAAGCAACTGTAAGAATTGAGCTTCCATTGACTAAAATAGAGAAGATGGAATAGAAGGTTTGACATGAGAGTGGAAAACCAAGAGTTTGGTTTCAGGAATATTGTATTTAAGATGTTTATTTGACATACCAGTGGAGATGTCAAACTGGGCATATGCAAATTGCAGGTGACATGGGAAGACTGCATGACTGTCCAGGCAGAAACTAACATGTGGTACCTGCCTGGGTGAATTATCCACATTGCAGATTCCTTGCCTTCCATCTCGATAGTTCTGAAATGTGATGGGTCAGTGTTCCACAACTGATCAGCCTGAGTCTGCTCACTCATAAAAGACTAAAAAAAAACAATAACAAGAACATATCAATTCACTGTAGCAAATGTCACTATAAAGCAGACTGGATATTCACATAACTATAGTGAGCACTTCCCCTATACAGGTCTGGGGTGGACACTGCTAATCTAATGACTCCCATTTTTCTAGGAATAGACTATAACTGACTACCTGCCCTACCAATGGACATATTCCTTCCTTAACTCAGAAAATGTCCCCCTTTCTTTTCTTCTTACCAACCACTCTTGAAATATGACCTACTTCCATAAGAAGTAGTGGCTCATTACAATGATAATTTCTAAAAGGATGGAAAGGCTTTTTAATAGAAGGATGGAAAGTATAGGAGTCTTGGAAAAGCCTCACCACTACCACATATCATTCTGAAATGTGTCCTGAGTAAGATAACTCCCTCTTGAGACTCCCCGCTTTGGTTTTTAATAGGATGCTGCTCTTAAATGTTATATATTCATTTCATAACTCTCCAAGAACAGTTTATCACTTTATTTTAAATTTTCTTGAGGTTCACCTAACTGTGGCCACAGTGTCCATACCTAATAAGGTATACATCATTTCCAATTTTACAGATGAAAATTGAAGCTCAAAAAAGTTAAACAACATCCCTAAATCCCACATCTAGACAGGATCAGGGAAGTTCAAGCTCAAATCTAGAAAACCTCAAAGGCACACATTCTTTCTTAAACAACTACAATTTTAAAACTGTGCTCTATGGAGGCTAGGGTATAAGGGAGTTATGGTGGCGGGGAGGTGGGGAATAAGTTTAAAGAATTAGGAAATTCTTTCTTCCTGTGCAGAGTAATTAGAAGTTAGTTGAATAGTCCTAGAAAACAATTGTCTATCATTCTTCCAATATAGTTTCAATAAGTGGAATAAGCAGATTAATACATCTCCAAATCCCTATTTCCTCCTGAAATCACCATTGATCCTTCAATATCTAAGTTCAAATGACTCTTTAGTAAACCCCAGACAAAATAAATAGCCCTCTCATAATGTTCAAGACATGCATCTATTTTAGTACTTACTATATTTATTATAATTATGTCCCTCTCTGGCTGTCTCCCTCACTAGTCTAGGAGTATCTTGAAGGTGGATGGTGTGTCTCAAGAAGCTTTATTTCTTCAGCACCTAGGACAGTTCACCTGACCCTAAAGGGACTGTTGAATGAATGAAGAAAGAATGAACAAATGAAAAAGCAAATGAACAGCGTTTTATGACCTATCACTGTCACTATTATTGCAATAATACAATGCCGAGGACAGAATTCTCCAAGATGGAATTTTCTTCTATTTGATTAAACCAAACAAGAAACAACTTAAAATGTAAATTCCAATTTACATCCTGAAATATGTATAGCTTTAAATAAATGAAATGGCTCTTAATTATGGAGTATAAGTTTACTCTGTGCCAAACACTGCGCTGTGCCCTTTACATATATCATCACGTTTTTTATTGTTGTTGTTGTTGTTTTTCCGGTACACGAGCCGCTCACTGTTGTGGCTTCTCCCATTGCAGAGCACAGGCTCCGGATGCGCAGGCTCAGCGGCCATGGCTCACGGGCCCAGCCGCTCCATGGCATGTGGGATCTTCCTGGACTGGGGCACGAACCCGTGTCCCCTGCATCGGCAGGCGGACTCTCAACCACTGCGCCACCAGAGAAGCCCTCATGAGTTTTAATCTTAACAAAAGTATGAAGAAGTAGGTATTAGTATCTCCATTTCCATACATAGTAACTGATTCTCAGACCATCCTGCAAAAACCACACATTTAGCACATTATACAGCCAGGATTTAAACCCAGCCTGTCTGGTTCTAAAGTTCATACTCTTCACCACTAGTTTATAATACCCTTAAAAATGCTGCTAAATAAATCAAGGTCTGTGGTAATTCAATGTGGAAGAAAATATAAAACAGAATGAAAAGCTTATTGTTTTGCTTTAGTTTCTTTGACTATTTGTTCAGTGCTTCAGGGCGTGTATACCTTGAATAGCTATTTTATTGGGGAACATTTAGAGTGACTCTCTGGGGAAGCTCTTTTATCACTGTAGCATCTCAGTATGGCACTAGTTCCAGTTTGTCTGTCTGCTGTTTGTCTGCTGAAGCTGTTTCATCTGAGACTTCTTTGCATCTAATGTTCATGTGTGTCTTACACTGTGTCCAACCATTCTGGTAGTAGCATATGGTTAGTTTTGTTAATTGGGCTTTTTGTTATGCTGTGTCTGCAAAGCTTCTTTTAATTTATATTCAAATATTTGTCATCCTCTGGCAGCCTATTTTGTGATGTCTGTGTTTGTTGTGTGACCCATGACTATAGCATGTTTTTCAAGCTGTGTTGTGACACACCATTTGAAGATGCCCACCATATGCTAGCTTCTTACTACAATATAATTCCTGCTCTGCCTCCTTAACTAGCCAGTAGAGTTGGCCTTGGGAGAGGGTAGGGAAAAGCAAGAGTCATTGTTTCAGCCATTCTAGGCAACTAGCTTGTTAGGAATGATACAGATGGGATGAAAGTTGGATTGTTTATCAAAGACAGAGCTCTAGATGATTCATGTAGCATCAAACATCTATAAAAGCCTACCTTTTTAAGGAACCTCCATACTGTTCTCCATAGTGGCTGTACCAATTTACATTCCCACCAAGAGAGCAAGAGGGTTAAATTGAGTTATTTGTAGTGAGGTGGATGGACCTAGAGTCTGTCATACAGAGTGAAATAAGTCACAAAGAGAAAAACAAATACCATATGCTAACACATATATATGGAATCTAAAAAAAAAGAAAAGAAAGGGTTCTGAAGAAACTAGGGGCAGGACAGGAATAAAGATGCAGACGTAGAGAATGGACTTGAGGACATGGGGATGGGGAAGGGTAAGCTGGGATGACCGGTGAGAGTAGCATGGACATATATACACTACCAAACGTAGAATAGATAGCTAGTGAGAAGCAGCCGCATAGCACAGGGAGATCAGCTCGGTGCTCTGTGTCCACCTAGAGGGGTGGGATAGCGAGGGGGGGAGGGAGGGAGACGCAAGAGGGAGGAGATATGGGGATACATGTATATGTATCACTTTGCTATAAAGCAGAAACTAACAACAATTGTAAAGCAATTATACTCCAATAAAAAGAAAAACAGTTAAAAAAAAAAAAAAGCCTACCTTTTGCCAAGCTCCGTGCATGGGTCAGGCTCAGGAGATTTAGTAAAAGAAGATAAAGTAGGGAGACCACCAAGAATAGTACTAATTCCAGACTTTTGAACCTAACTGCCTGCATTGGAATCTCAGTTCCACTAATTACCAGCTGTATGCCCTTAGACAAGATACTTTACCTCTCTCTGCCTTAGTTTTCTTGTCTATATAATGTGGGTGACAATAACCTATATTTCATGGGATTGGTGGAAAGATTAATGAACTAGCACCTGTAAAGCACTTAGAATAGTGCCTGGGACACAGTAATACTCAGTAAATATTACCCATTATTGCTATTACTTTTTTATACAATTTCTAATAAATATAGAAATCTGGTTAGTACAAGGTCTGTTGCAAAGCAGAAATAAAAAGTCCAAAAGAGTCTTATCAATATTTTCCAAACTACATTCTGGAGCAAATTAACAAGTTTAAAGAAAAATGGTCCTGAGGTTACACACACATGGAAAATTCTGAGTTGAATAGATGGCTGTACACATCACAAAGTCTGCAATAGGCTGATGTATATTGTGACTCTCCAAGAGGAAAGAGAATATGCAGCCCTCAAGTGTTTTGAATACAGGAATTTCATCTAGATGTACATCTTAAAGGACGAGTTTCCATATAAAATCCTTTAGGAAGTTCTGTTCTGGGTAAAAATTATTAACAATTACAGCTAGCAATTAGAGGGAAGTTAGAGTTGCAGATATTAACCATATTCATAAATATTTAAGATTGAATTCTTGGATGTTCATGTGAAATTGCAATTATGTGACCCGCCCCCCACACACACACACACAGAATTAATCCACAAAGCAATCTTCGGTATTGCCACAGGAGACCAAATCCTGTGACATTTTTGGTATCTTGTTCTTTCTGGAATGACATTTCTCAGAGGAGAAGCCCTAGAGCCCCTAAATCTCCAAAATAAAAGAGAGAAAATGCAGCTGGGATTCTGCAGACTGCTGACACCTCTACACTGCTCATGTGAAATCATGAAGATAGAGAATATTGTGCCCTGGCAGAGAATGTAAAAACCTATTGATTTTCTTGTTTGTCCTATAATTTATCAAATGTTTCTCTAATTATGGGGGAGTTGAAGAAGAAAGAGGGTAAAGAGAGGACCTAAGGGAATGTAATGACAGTAGCCAGAAAGTAATAATGTCTGGCAGACAGCAGTATATAGAAACATTTCCTCTTGGCTAAGGAACTCTTTTATTAGTCTTTTTTTTTCTATTAAAAAAAGTTTGTATGGAAATATTTGACCAGTTTTAATGCAAATATAAAGCTTAAATATTCTTTCTACACTGTGATAGATGCTAAGGGGGAAATGATGAGTGTGACACAACAGTCTCACACCTCTCCTCACAGGTAATCACACAATTTCAGTTCATAGCACTGAGCAAGGTAGTTTAGGAGCTGGAGAAACACATGGATGAGTCATTTAAACTCAAGCTGGCTGGGGAAGAGTCAGGGGAATCCTTCCAGGGGAAGTGAAAGCTAAGCTGAGGAGTAAATAGGAGTTAGCAAGGTGATGGTATGTGGGAGGAAAGATGAGTTTTACAAAAGAGAAAAGCCTAAGGGCAAGAGAAAGAAGAACAGGGCTGAGAACTAGAAATAAGCTTCATATGATTGCAGTGCAGAGTGCACAGGAGCAGAATGATGAGAGGTGAGAGGGAGAGGGAGCCCTGGGTAGACAACGAATGATTTCATGTCAAGTTAAACAGCTTGCTTTTTCTCTTGAAGATTATAGGGAGCTATGCAAGTGTTTTCAGCAGAGCAGGAACATGATCAACTGCCCTTTAGAACAACTCTAGCTGCTATGAGGAAATGAGTTTGGTTGGGAACAATATTTGTAGCCAGAAGACCATTTAGGAGACTGCGTCTGTTTAAAAAAAAAAAAAAGGCAAGAAATGATGGTGGGAGAGATGTGAGAAATTCAGGAGGTAAAATGTGTGATTGGTTTAAAGTAGGAGATGAAAAGGGGAGGAAGGATTAAAGGATGACTCACAATTCCTTAGATGTGGATGCCACTCATTGATTTCGGAGGACAGAGAAGCAGAACAAAGGTTGAAGGTAGTTCGTTTAACATGGAGACGACCAATGGGCAGTTGGAGAAGTGGACCTGGATCTCGGTTGTGAGTCATCTATGCTGGAGACACGTTTGGGTGGTGCCTAAAGGAGTGTATTGAGAGAGAATTTCTAGGGTGATACCTGAAGGAGAACCAGAGACAAAGAACCACCAGAGAGACTGAGAAGTGATGACCATAACTGGAAAAGGAAAATCAGCAAGAAGAATAAAAGCATGCTCAGCTGCACTGTGTGATGCTAAGAAGTGAGAAAGGTTAAGTCTGGGAAGCATCCTTTAAGTGCAACACCATTTCCACTGTTTCTGTAAACCAGTAGCAACCGCAGAGTGAGCTGAAGACTGAGCAAAGACAAGGAAGTAGGGTGAGGATGTGCTCTCCAGGGGTGGCTGTGAATCAAGGAAGAGTGATGTAACAGGGAGCTGTAGGAAGATGCAAGATCATGGAACGAGGGTTTCTCCTGGGATCAAATTTCATTTAGAGAGGAAAGACTTGGATGTTTAAATACTGATGAAAAGGAGACAGTAGATAGAAAAAAAATTTTTTTGGAATAGTAGATTGAGTAAGGCCTCTGCAGAGACAAGAAGGGATAAGATCCTGAGGTCAATAGCCCTTGGTTTTGTATTCATGTCAAAAAAAACACAGACGTACATCTATCATATCACCATTCCATGGGCCTTTTGAGTCTCCTTTGTAATAGTTGTCTGTAGTGAGCTACATGCAGACAAGACCTGTAACTATCTTACTCATCAATGTACCCATCATACCCACAGATGATGCTTGGTAAACATGTAGTTAGATATAACAGGTAATTTTTAGTACTTCCATAATGGAGGGTTTAAGAAAGAGGACTTGGTATAAGGACCAGAGGCCACAGCATGTTATTTCAGGACCTAAATGTTTCCCAAACTTACTAGTAGCTCAAAAACATCCTCTGCTAACTCAAACCTTAAGATGCTACCAAGAGGCAACATGGCTTAGTGCATGTTCATTCCACTGCCTTTGGACCCAGTAGGCCTGGGTTTGAGTCCCATACTCTACCAGTTATTAGGAGTGGTGGACCTCAGATGTAGTGTTCAATATCTCTTAACCTCAGTTTCTTGCTCAGCAGAAGCTAGGAGGAAGAAAGACCTGGCACGGGGAGAGACAGGAGCTGAAGCAACCCCAGAGCCACAGAACCCTCCAATGGGCTGTCAGGGAGCAAACATTCAGAACCAAGGACTGTATATATTGGCATCCAAAAGTTTTCAGGATTTGGTAAAGAAAAATCTAACAGAGCTCTACCAAATAGCTATTTTTAGGAACTTGCTTTATTCATAACTAAGGATGATTTTTAGTAGCGTTGGAATTGTACATAAGACTGTTTAAAACATTTGTTCTCTTAAGCTCCTCTCCAGTAGACTGATGGTCCCAGCCCAGCCTCATATCACACAGCAAGTAACAAAGCTAGAATTCAAATCCATATCTAACATAAAACCTAGATATCAAATCCCTCTTACAAATCTACTATGATATGATAACCTATAGAAAGATGGGCAAGAGACTGAAAAGGCACTTCATGGAAAAAAAAAAAAGATATCCAATAGGTAATAAATATATGCAATGATGCTCAATATTATTGATCATCAGGGAAATGCAAAGTAAATCCACAAGGAGATACCACCAAACCCTAACATAATGGGTGAAACTTAGGAGTTGCTGGAATAGTCAGGCATCTTATCTTTAGAACACAGGAGTCTTCTGGGGTTACCGTTTGGTTTCGTTTGGTTTGATTCAATTTATCTGTTTCAATTCTCAATTTTCCCTTCAGAGTCTAGCTGCCAGATAGGCAAATGTTATCTTTATTGCTATGTATTTATATATTGCATATTAATATATACATATATCTATTTATTGAGTTCTACACTGCTGATATGTGCACTTTCTTGAAATATTATATCAATACTTCAATAAAAATTCTCTAAAAACAAAGAAATAAATTTTCCTGCTCCTACTCTGCTTCTCTTCTCTTCGTCTTACCTGATTCGTGGTCTACATACCCCACTGCACTTCTGTCCCTTTCTAGCTGGTGGACACTACCTTCTACCCAAGCCTTCCTCTGGAATGTGCTTGCCCTCAGTCTACACATCTTCCCTGAGAAGCCAGCTCCCCTTTCCTCTCCTAAGACCTACCCTCCCCCTTCCCACAGGGAACCTCTCTGACTGTGCTGGGTCTTCTCACAACCCCTTACCATGGTCTCTTTAGGAGAGGGGAAGAAGGAGCATGTATTCCACCATAGGTTAGCTTTCTACATATTGGATCTATTTGCCTCTTATACTCTGTATATTTCAAAATGATGTTGATATGGACCTGGCTGTTTATTTCAGAAACTTTCCAGCTAACATTTTACCATCTGGGCCACTTAGAGGATGATAGCTAGATATACACATGCCCACATATATACTAACATCTTTTGATGACATCATAATGCCTCCTTTTAGTATTATCCAGGTACACAAATACCCTGTTTTATTGTGATGACTGACACCATGAGGCAGTATTGGCCGTCTATGCGATATTTCAGAATGGACTTTTTATTACATGGGGAAAAAGAGGAGAAAGCAGCTTTCTTAAATCAGGAAGTTTCTTCTTTTTAAATTATAGATACGCTAAAATAACATCTTGCTCTGTAAGCAGAAAAGTTCTTATAATTTACCTACAAGTAGTTATGAAGCTAATATGAGAAGCCTCTGTGATTATTTTTAAGATTACTTTGCTGACACCTACTGGATAGGACCTTTTACACAAACATATAACACAAGTGAAGCAATAAAGATTCCCTAGTCTAACTGGAATGCATGACATCTTTTTTTAAATAATGAAATGGATGGGATTAACTAATTAAATTAATTTCAATTCCGTGTGTGGTCTAGATTAATTTTCTTTCCCTTCATTTTCTTTGTTTCTTTCTTTTTTTATGGGCAGGAAATGTATAAAGATCAAATATTTCAAATTTTTTCAGCTTGGAAAGAAAAGATATCACTTTTCTTTAATACAATAATGAATTGAGAAAGTCTATTTATACTTAACACGCTGTATCTAAATTGTCATGTTCCTGCTGGTAGATTTCCCAGTTTAACAAAACAGATGAGATGAAACAATATTATGTAATTAATCAGTTGGTATCTAATGAGAAGTTAATATGCTCTCTTTAGTCTTTAGATAAAGTCCTTTTAATCCCATCCAGGTGATTATGAACATGAATTCCAAAATAAAACTAAAATTTATTTAATGGTTAACTAGAGGTAATAAAGCTATAATTTTTAGAGAAGGGATAAGATCCTGAGGTCAATAGCCCTTGGTTTTGTATTCATGTTTAAAGGGTTTTGTACTCATGTTTTAAAATTTTAAAACCCTTAATAAATTTACAGCTACAATGGAACTTAAAATTTATTTAGTCTGAACATTTGATTTTTTAATTGTACAAAGAGGGAAACCAGAACCTAAATCCCAGACCATGGCTTCATAGAGTTTCTACTGTATCATTGGCCCTTAAATATTGCCTTGTTATTTATCCCATGATATCAACTCTTTGCATTATATAATGGATTAAGATCATTCATTCAACTCCTTGGTTTATCAGATGCTCACAATGGAGCAGATGATCTGGTGACAAATTTAGAAAAAAAGGTATTATCTACTGATGCATAATCAATAACCACAAACACAGCAGCATAAAACAACACGTTTATTATGCATAGTTTCTGTAAATAGTAGCTATAGTTTCTGTGGGTCAGGAGTCCAAGCATGGCTTAGCTGGGTCCTCTGCCTCAGGGTCTGACAAGCCTGAAACCAAGATGCTTGTTGGGGTTGTGGTCTCATCAGAGGCTCAGCTTGGGGAGGACCTACTTCCAAGCTCTCTCAGGTTATTGGTAGAGTTCATTTCCTTGTAGCTGCAGGACCAAAGGCCTCATCTTCTTGCTGTTTGTAGGAAAGAGATTGCCCTTATCTCCTAAGCACTGCCTGGAGTTCCCTGTGTGTGGGCTTTCCCAACATGGCTGCCCACTTCTTCAAAACCAAGAAGGGAGAGCAATACTCCCACAAGACAGTGTTACAGTTTTATGTAGCATGACCACAGAATCATGCCATAAATGTAATCACAAAGATCCATCACCTTTGCCCTGCTCTATTGGTTAGAATCAAGTCACAGGTCCTGCCCACACTCAAGAGAACTCTAGGAGGTGGGGATCTTGGTAACCACTCTAGAACCTGTCCCCCCGACAAACGACATCCAAAAATATTAAACTCGGGTTCATATCCATCTGGCATCTAAAAATATGAAAGTGGCCACGTATACAATTTTGCCTGTAAAGTGCTAACGTGTGTATGTTTAATTTAATATAAAATAACACCCAAGTGCTGCTGGTCCCTTGCACAAATGAAACAGCTCCAGAGAAATGTCCTAGAGTGAAGCAACCTCTGACCAGGCACCACCAATAACTGCAGGAAGATTCCATCACTCCAAGGAGTCTGTGAATGCACTTCAGGGAGAAATGATAGATGTGACAGAGGAAAGCTTGCCTCAAAACAGCCACAAAATAAGCAAAAATAATGAAATAAATCCATTTGCATGAACTCTACATAACACATAACTATTTTAAGTTTTAAAACTAATTCTTCTGGAAAGTGTACAACCAAAATATTTATTGCTGACAGTATACCACATTTTTCAACACCTCTTTCAATTGTCTTGACTATAGTTTTAAAATAACATTATTTGAGAGGCTTCTGCTATGAGCCAAGCAGTTAGTTTTTTTCAACTTATTCATCCTTCATTAATTCTTGGAGTTCATGGACTTGGATTTGAGAAGCACCATAGAGAGTACTAGAACAGATGTAGGGAATGTTTTACTGACATGAATAAGCAATACTTAGTTGTCTCCTATGTTGCAAGCGTTTGGCTATGACAATATGTGAGGGTAATTTTGTGGTTTTAAAGATGAATTACAACTAACTAAGCACTGACTCAGCAAGTTAGCATACCACCAAATTGATAATGGATATTCAATCATTCTTATTTATTCTTCAAAATAGCCTTGTAAGTCACAGTATTACCCTTACTTTATAGATGAGGAAAACAGTGCTTAGAAGTTAGGCAACTAGCTCAACATCAAGCAGATAATGAGTAGGAGTGTGCTGACTTCATATCCAGTACTATTTCCATCATAGAATAAATACCTAATGTTCTTCTTTTAAATCAACTTAATTCCTATGTCTTAAAATATCTAAAGGAAATGTCTTTGCTCCCAATTGATACTATTTGCTGTAGTTGGCCAAAAGGCTTATACCTATGTCTGTTTTAAGTTGATTTGAAACGTGTGAGTGTGTACTTCACAATTATTTTTTTAATACCCATTGGATAAACAAATGAAATGTATAAAAAGCAGAATGTCCTTGATTATCCAAACACTGCTATGATGGTGGTGTGTAGAGAGGGGAGATCTCTGGTTGAGCTCTGGGCCACTGAGATCCACAGATTCCTTGGGGGCTGTGAGGCTCCCAAGAGAAGCTGTGGAGATTTCATGACAAGAAGCGCATTGTGGCAAATAGTGGAGCTATCAGTCCTCTATGTGCCCTGCACCTATATATGGCAGTTTAGATTTTAAAAACCATATCTCTTGGAGGGGGAAGGGTAAGCTGTGATAAAGTGAGAGAGTGGCATGGACGTATATACACTACCAAACGTAAAACAGATAGCTAGTGGGAAGTAGCCGCATAGCACAGGGAGATCAGCTAGGTGGTTTGTGACCACCTAGAGGGGTGGGATAGGGAGGGTTGGAGGGAGGGAGACGCAAGAGGGAAGAGATATGGGAACATATGTATATGTATAACTGATTCACTTTGTTATAAAGGAGAAACTAACACACCATTGTAAAGCAATTATACTCCAATAAAGATGTTAAAAAAACAACAACAATAAAACCATACCTCTTAAAATCAGGTGAGGAAGCATGAGTTATTCAATAGGTTTTGGAAATTGTCTATTTTAAAAAATAGATTTACTTCACCCCAAAACCCAATTTTTACTGCATTAAATATAATTGTAAAAACACCAAAAATATGATACTTCTGTGTTGGGAAAAGTTTTTCCTAGTGTATCACCAAAGTATACACAGACACAGACACACAGACACACACACACACACACACACATACACACACACACACATGACTGTAGACGTACTCTATTGTTCTGTCCTGCCAGCATCCGTTGCCTCCTTTTTTCTAGTAAGAGAATACGTCTGATGATTTCAGGAATCATCCCTTCCTATTGCTTAGTCCTTGTGACTCATCATCTCTACTCTGCAGTTTCAGATCAAGACCAACCCCTGGTCCATCAGAGCCACATCCTTCAGGACACTTCACATTCATGGAGATGTGACCTGAGCCAGGCCAGGCAAAGCCTTTTAAGGGATCTGCTAAGAGTCTGGGAAAAGACTCTCTCTCCTGGGTCTTGGGAACTAAAGATCCAGTAAGTCTGAATCTGCTGAAGGGGTAAAGAAGGTTAAGGAGGAGAGAAGTGTTGAAGAGGGGAAGGAGGACAGCAGAAAAGATAAGAAAGCAAATGCAAGATGAAGGAGAAAAAGAAAAAGAAGACAAAGATGAAGACTCCTCCCTCTGCAACATATTTTTGAAATAAATTGTTTTAGCCTTAGGATGGTATTTAAGCCTCAAAATTACTTTGAATTATGGAATGGAAGGGAATTACCAATTTTCAACAGTTGAATTTCTTTAAATGACTATATTCAATCTTGCTGTTTTGGGAAATCCTTCAAAATTAAAACAGAAAAATGGTCTACTGATGGAAGTGAAAAATACTTTCATTAAGAAAGGAAGCTGTGAATGTGTGTGTTTTCTATTTTGTTTTATCCTATACAGGAGTCTAATTAAGAACCTTTTCCATTTCCCTTCATCACTCGTTATTGAAATTCATGGGGTTTGAAGGAACCTTAAGGATAATGAGGAGGATATGATTTATTATTATTCAGAAAATTTTACTGATCAGAGAAACCAAGAGCTTATGTTAGCATAAAATACTTAACATCACATTCTGTATTTACCAAAATTGATGCACAATTATATCAACTAAGTTACACTTAAACTGTTGTTGGAATAATTTATCTATGAAAATTAACTTGAATAACATTACAATCAGTGGAAGGACTGGGAAAGGAGAAAGCATAAATAGCATAAGTAACTAATGAAGTGAAATAGTAAGTGAAAAGGGACTGTAGTTCACACTTAGAAACAAGTTAGGGCTGTGTGTTTTCCCTTCACATGGAAGATGAGTAAAAGTGATCTGGTGTGCAAATGTCACTGATGGTGGAATGGCTGAACTCCTGCGTTTCAGGGTATGGCTTTATTTTAGACCAACCACTGTCTTCCTACATGCTCTGTCCACATTCTTGTCTCTGCAGTTTCCAATATTTGTGGAAGATTCCATCTTTTCCTGGTTATTTTCAGTTTTGAGAACAATTTCATTCAGGTAACTATTAAAGGCACTTATTCTCACTCCTCACATATACAAGTAGAAGAACATTCATTGAAAGAAGCTCTCATCTCTCTTTTGTGCCTCCCTCATTACTTCTTTTTTTTTTAATATTTATTTATTTGGCTGCGCCGGGTCTTAGTTGCGGCATGCGGGATCCAGTTCCCTGACCAAGGATCAAACCCAGGCCCCCTGCATTGGGAGCAAGACATCTTCACCTCTGGACCACCAGGGAAGTCCCTCTCATTACTTCTGGAGTAGTAATCGTCCAACTCTTCTGTGACTGGGTGAGCAAGTTGATTCTAGGATAAGGTTTTAGCTGAGCTGTATCAGACACAATAAAAGCCTTATTCTCCAACCAGCTTTATCTGTCAAAAGTTGAAATGATGCTGTATTTTAAATTTCCCTCTTTCCAACTCCTAAATCATTCAGTTGATTTACATAAAGATCAGGCAAGGAAGAAGGATGTTAACTGTTGGCTTCCTGAATCCCAGTGATAAGTGAGATGCCCTTTCAGTCATGAGAATTATGGCCTAATATTACATTTAATTCGAAACTTCTCCTCTTCCTTCATACAGGCTTGACCCATTGTCCACGTACCTCCAGTGGGAAGGTGTGGTTCATTCTTTCATTCTTCTGATCTCTATTCACTAGGCAATGCCCACCCTTCTAGGCCTCTGTGATGGCCCTACTCAGCTCTCCTTTCTCACAGCCAAGGGTTCCCACACCACAGCAAGCTGCTGTCTTGGGAGAGTTCTTTCAAGATAGTTTGAGCCCAGTCACCCATCAGGGAGGCAGTATGGCAGCCAGACTCACAGTATTTAAACCTGAGTTTTTCGTTTACCATCCAAGTGACCTTGAACGAGTCTCAGTGCCCCATACATAAAGTAGAAAAGCTAAATTACCAGTATCAAATGGTTGGTTAAGGATTAAATGAGTTAATATACATATAAAGTGTTTAATATAGTGCCTTGCATTTTGTACTTGTTATGTAAGTGTTAAATAAAATTAAGATGCCAGGGTCCCTTTCCAGGAGGTACTCCCAATCTTTCCAGTGGTTCTCTTGGTGCCTTTCACTTGCCCGGGATCAGAAGCAGATCCTCAGCACTGTCCCTAGGCTGACAACCTCCTTCTCTCAGGGATTCCTCCCATGAACTTCCATTTAGAGTCTAGACTTCTGCTTTTATAGGTTAGAGGAAGTATAGGGGGAGTTTCAAAGGACCGTCTTGGCTATCTCTTAGCAAGTCCTGGGATGGGGGTATCTGGCTATGGTCTTTATGATGTGAAATACTAAATGCCAACTTACAAACATAACCAACATTCTGGGCAACAGTCAATTACTTATGGAAAGCTTTCACTACATGCAGCAGAATGTTACACACAGTGACTGAACTGAAAACCCTCAAACAATATGAGTCAGCTCTGGTTAAACCACATCAGATTAGGGAGGTAGAGTATGAGACACCTAGTTAACAGAGATGCATGTCTCTCTATACCTTTCTAGTCTCTCATCTCAGCATCCCTATACTCTTTCCCTCTGTTCTCACTGAACTATTTTTAATTGCTTAAACCTCACTTTTCGCACTTCTCTGCTTCCCTGCAGCTCCTCTGCAAGGTGTGCCCTTTCAATCCCTCTCTTAAGAAACCTTATGCTGCTGCCCAGAAAGCAAGTCATTCCTGTAGCCCCTGCACGCACCCCCTACTTCGTCCTTCGCACACAGTTGCTGTGAGTTATTCCCATGTCTGTTGCCTATAGGAGACAGAGAGGCCCTCAGGTGCAAGAACCATCTTCCTGTCTTGGGGCCCCACCTTATGACATGGCACCTGGCTCCTTCACAGCCATTCAGGGTTTTAGTAAATAAGTGATATAAGATTGTACATCATGGAGGAATCTAAAAAATCTAAAAAATAAACTAGTGAATATAACAAAAAAGAAACAGGCTCACAGATATAAAGGACAAACTAGTGGTGACCAGTGGGGAGAGGGAAGAGAGGAGGGGCAAGATAGGGGTAGAGTATTAAGTACAAACTATTATGTATAAAATAAGTTACAAGGATATATTGTACAACACAGGGGATATAGCCAATATTTTGTAATAACTATAAATGGAGCACAACCTTTCAAAATAGTGAATTACTATATTGTACCCCTGTTAACTTATATAATATACAGCAACGATACTTCAATAATTTAAAAATTTTTTTTAATAAAAATAAACAAAATATTGGCTATTAAAACATAAGATCATATATTATGGGATAAACTTTTGTTCATCTGAGACCTGGATTGCAGAATTTGTCCTGGGAGAAAGGAGCTAACTTGATTCACTCATCACCTTAATGGGCCAATTTTGTCTGGAGAAGAGGAGTAGGGGTAAAAACAACTAAATTTTTTTTAAAAAGCAAGAGTTGTTTGGGATCAAATAAAAAGCAAGGAAAGAGAGGAGAGGAAGTCAGGCAAGAGAGAGGCTGAGCAACTGCATGATGGGAAGCTGGAGACTGAGTAAAAGAGATGCCCAGTAAAAACTGCATGGGCAGGCAGGACTTCCAGAATGGTCAAGTGACAGTGTGTAACCTCAACACAACATCCATTTAACTGGTGAGATTACTTTAAAAAAAAAAAAAAACGTGTATAGTCTCTGGAAATTGTCATAAGCAAATAGCATACAGCAAATGGAGAAACGTGTATTAAAGAAAATTCACTAAATCTCAGTAAAAATAGTGAAAGTGTGGCATTGAACTACGATGTGTTCCCACCCTCACCTCCATCTGTGTGTTATGAAATCTTTACACCAGGAAGGTTCATTCAAGAAGATGGGGCTTTCTCTCCGCTCTCTCAGCTCCCAGTCTAAGGCTAAGGTTTCACCTCAGGAGGGCCAGGTTACTGCTGTTTCTCAACACCCCAGTTCTCTGTTACAGAAACTCTATTCCCAGTGGGCATGGTGGAGGGGATTGAGGCTTGCTACCTTCACCCTACAGTCACTTTGGGGCGGAAGTTCTATTCCCAGAATGGCAGGTCAAAAACATTGGGACCCCATCACCTCCTCCTTGCTCATAAAGCAGAGTTTGCATGCTTGGAAAAGCAAGACAATAGACCAGGGGTGCCCTCTTCCAGAGCAGGGAGTGTCACTTGGGTTTTGCCCAGAGAGAGAGGCAGGACTTATGGACAAAGAGCTGCACAGCTCTGCCTGAGGGAACTGAGTTTATCTGGAACAGAGTATGAAAAATTGCATGCCTAAGTGTCAAAAACAATGGAGATATTGGTGGTAAGCAATTAAGAAAGGCAGTAGTTCCATAACATCAGTAGCAACCAATGAAATGAAAGAGCAGTAGAACTTTAACAAAGAAAGCCAAGGAAAGAGATGGCCAAGAGAACCTCCCAGAGGTTGCAGTCAACTCAGGAACACTGTGTCAGCATTCGACTGCCTCCACTCAGGAGCAATAAGAGCAGGGCGTGGGGTAAACTTAAAAGCAATCTCTAAGCCACACAAAGAAGCATCAGCAAGGGGCAGAAGCCTTATTGTCACTAGAGGCTTAGTAGGTCCCACATCTTTTCAAACCCTGTCTAAAACTAAGCTGTTCTAATCCAGAAGCAACTCCTAGGAAGCCAGGTTTCAAAATAAAATCATACTCATCCTTTGTAGTCTGGAAGACTACACGTCTTCAAAACTGCACCGTCTCAAGGGTGATTAGAGAAGGAACTTGCAAACTACTGGTCCCTGGCTGAATGTGGGACAAAAATCACAAAATCCCTAAAATGTGAAAGCAGTCTCAAAGCCACTCATATATCCAATGAAAAAGAAGGAAATTCTAACTGGCTAAGAAGCTAAAGCACAATTTTTGACCAATGACACAGAAGCTGATGCAGGAGCCACACCTAGGTAGCTAGGCTATAAGACAAAAACAAAGGGGAAAAAAATCTAAGCAGGGACATCTGAGCCTACCGACTGCTACCACTACCGACAGAACCAGTTCAGCCAAGTCTCTAAACAAATCAACAATTGATGAAACAAACAACTAAAACAAGCCCCGTGGGGGAGGAGTAGGATCAGTATCCAGACTGACTACAGTTTGTTATCTAAAACTGTCCCTTTTCAGCAAAAAAATTATGAGACGTTCAAAGAAACAGAAATTTGACCCATGCCTAAGGGTAAAAAGCAAGCAATAGAAATTGCCTTTGAGGGGATCCAGATGTTGGACTTAACAAAGATTTCAAAATACCTATTATAAATATGTTCAAATGACTTTTAAAAAGCCCTGTTTAAAGAATTAAAAGAATTCATCAAGTAGAGAATATTACTGAAAATATAGAAATTTTAAAAAGAATCAAATGGCAATTCTATCAATAGCATTGAAAAGTACAATGCTGAACTTTTTTTTTTAAAATCACTAAAGGAATGTGTATTAGTTTGGTAGGGCTTCCATAACAAGGTATCACAAACTGGGCAGTTTAAACAACAGAAATTTGTTGTCTCATAGTTCTGGAGGCCAGAAGTCTGAGATCAAGATATTGACAGGGTGGGTCCCTTCTGAGGGGAAAATCTGTTCCAGATCTCTCTCCTAGCTTCTGGCAATCTTTAGCATTCCTTGACTTTGGCCATCACCTCAATCTCTGCTTTCATCTACACATGGCTTTCTCCCTGTGTGTGTGTCTCTGTGTTCAGATGTCCCTTTTTCATAAGGACACCAGTCTTATTGGACTAAGGGCCTACCCTACTCCAGCACGACCTCATCTTAATTAATTTCATCTGCAACAACTCTATTTTCAAATAAGGGCATCTTCTTTACACGGTCCAACCCATAACGGAGTGCAAAAGTAGATTTGATTTGACATAAGAAAGAATCAGCAAACTTGAAAATAGATCAATAGAGATTATAAAATCTGAAGAATAAAGAGGAAAAAGAATTAGGGAAAATGAACAGAGCCTCAGAGAAATGTAGGCTTCATTAAACACACCAACATATGCACAACAGAAGTACCTGAAGGAGGGGAGAAAATATATTCAAAGAAATAATGCCTGAAATTGATGGGAACTAGAGGGTTGGAAGGGGCAGCAAGAAAATAAGTGGGGTAGAAAGTAACTACAACATGTTTTATAGCAGCAATATCTACTCAATTTTAATTTTTACTATCTGTGGTGCTTTGTTATTTTGTTACCATATAACCCAAACCTTCAGCAAAACTCTACTGTACACAACAGCCATGTGCAACTAGTGTTGGGGAAATTAAGGAAAAGAACCACTGAGGTAGGAAAGAAAGCACTGGGCACAAGTAGCAAAATGGAAGGAAGATCAAGAAATCAAAGCCAGGGCTAACTGAGCCAAAGCAGCCAGGAATCAGCTGAACGATTGCAAGAGATGTTGGGCTTCCTCTTAAGACTACACTTAAGATGGGGTTTGAACCACTTTTAACGGAATCTTCAGGGACAAGGTTAAAACCAGCCAGGTTGAAATTTTTATTATAAGTTCAAAAATGGAGAATATAGTTATCGTCCAAATGGTATAAAAGCTCTGTGGAAAAAGAACTTGGTCTTAGTTGCTTTTTTATAACTTAACACATGGTTTCAAAATATGTCTAAACAATGAGCTGCAGAGCACAGGAAACCATATGGCTTTTTTCTTGCATCAGATACATGTGTGTTTTTCTTTTAAGGGTGATTTAATTCACATCACATTTTCACATACTTTGGGGAATGGGAGTAAGTCGAACGTAACAACCGTAATTTCTCCTGTAAGATCATTTCCACATCTTTCAACGTGAATCTTCTCACCAGAGGGAAAGAGCTCCAAATTGCTTGGCTGCCGGCTCACTTCATAATGCATCAAAACTTCAGATATACTCCAGCAGGGAGCCATTCCAGAAGGGACCCACCATTCACATCATTGCAAGTCTCTTCAAAAATTGTGTACCCATTTTGTTCAAGGCAAACCCTTTTGTGTAAAACATAAACGCATTTTAATAAAGATTCTGTAAATCTTAGATTTGAGGACATCTGTGAACTGTAAACAAATATATATGAATGCAGAGAAGAGTGAGGTGAACTAACAGGAAAGTCTTCCCTTGAGTGCAGAGAATGTCAACATTGGGGTTTTTCTATTTTTAATGACATGTACCATGGCAACTGTCCTCTTTTCCTCTTTAACACAATAAAAACAGCATTATTCTTGAATGAGAAAGACTAACATTAATGTCATCCTTTTCCTTGGAATAGAAAATTATTTTTCCTAGTGTTAAGCAAACCTGAGACTTAGATTTAGCAAAGTGAAAGCACTGCTGAGAAATGTGCAGTGGAAGCTCCCGGACCCCAGTCAACCTGTAGATGGAGGAATACCTGATAGAGAATGTGTTGTCTCCAAGCTGAATTTCAGGGTGAGCTGATAAAGACTAGTTGAGATTAATGAGGGTGATACAGCCCTGAAGCCGGAGCACCTACAGGAAGGAATGTAAGCACTGCAGCCAGGAAGACATCATTTACAGGCTGTGCGAACTTGGCCCCTGGCCAAGCTACCTTTTTTGCACCTTGTTTTTCTCACATATAAAAGTAAGAATACTTTTTAACCTCACAAGGTTTTTCTGGGGCATAAACGAGACACTGCGGATAAAACACCTATATGCTAATGTCGTGCATATAGGTTTTTTTTCCTACTGTCATCCCCAACTTATAAAATAGGTTTAAGATAAAATCTTTACAATCAGAGATCTAAGATAAAATCTTTACAAATCAATGATTAAAGGACTGATCATTTTGTATAAATATTTGTTCTAAGAAGAGCATTTTTGTTGTTAATAAACACATCATGCAGAGAATTCATGACCATAATTTAGAATGAAAGGAGAGTTGAGCTGAAAACAATGTTTGATGCTCAGATAAAGGAAAGTAAAGAGACAACTCATGTCACCTAGAAGCATCACACCTAGTAGCACTTCCTGAGAAATTGTTAATTTAAATCAGTAGACATGAAGTTATTAGGAGACAGAAAATGCCACAAAGCCCCTGTAACCCTTTCATAGACTCTTAACAGGTCTTTACCCTCCTGCAATGCAGCATGTGTACTTGTCAGCTTCTTCATCTATGCAAATAAACAGGAGACAGATGGTAAGGGTTATACTTGTGTTCTGGTTCTAATTGCCTTATTGTTTTTTAATTTTCTGCAAAATAAATTCATTTCATTAGCCAACATTCAGACAATTGACTAACTGATCCTTTTAGCAAGTCTACTAACTGATCCTTTTAGCAAGTCTACAGCATTTATCTAGGACAATACTATTTAAAATTGCTGTTTTTAGGGCATCCTATAGGGCTGATATTAAGTAAATGACTAGCTTGGAGAAACTGAGAACATACTATAAACTCTTGGGACTTACAGGGGCTGCTGGAAAGCAGGTTTCCCTGTGTCCTTAGTGAGCCAACATCCATTTTGCTGTATGAAGAAACAGAACATCATAAATGCTTAATGGCACATCTGGGAAAAGGCAGATCTGACCCAGATTACAGGCTCCACTCCTGCTAATTAAGTGGCTTTGAGCAAGTGACCCAGACTTTTTCAACCTTGTGTTTTTTGTTTGTAAAACAGGTGCTGACAAAAATACCTGCATTGGGCTTCCCTGGTGGCGCAGTGGTTGAGAGTCTGCCTGCCGATGCAAGGGACACGGGTTCGTGCCCCGGTCCGGGAAGATCCCACATGCCGTGGAGCGGCTGGGCCCGTGAGCCATGGCCACTGAGCCTGTGCGTCCGGAGCCTGTGCTCCGCAACGGGAGAGAAAAAAAATACCTGCATTATAGAGTATTTATGAGGTTTGAATAAGTTAATACCAAAAAGAACTTACTCAAACTTTAATGTTCAGGCAAATCAGTAGGAATCCTGGTAAAATGCAGACTCTGATTCAGTAGATGTAATTCAAGACCAAGATCATGCACTTCTACAGGGTCCCAGGTGTTTCAATGCTTTTGGTCTCCAGACCATCTTTTCAACAGCAAGCCTTTAAAAAAGCCTTCTCAGGTCTGGCACATTGTAAATACTCAGTAAATATTTGCTTTATTATTGTGATTAATAATTAATTAAGGGCCCCAAATCAAAGAACTCTGCATGCAGTCCTTCCTTTCAGCTATGGAATGCCTTCATAATTCCCTACTAACCCACAGAAATAGTGTTTTTCAAGAAAAGTTTGCAGACAGTAAAATTAAAATAACATTGGGGTAGTAGGCTAAGTAATGGCCACCCAGAGATATCATGTCCTATGTCAGGAACAGATATGCAGATACCTGGAACCTGTAAATGTTACTTTATAAGGAAAAGGGGCTTTTGCAGATGTGATTAAGTTTAGAATTTGGAAATGAGGACATTATCCTAGATTATCTGGGTGGGTCCTAAATGCCATCACAAGTGTCCTTGTAAGAGAATGACAGAGGAACACTAGACATACCTACAGAGGAGAAGGTGACACGAAGAAGGAGCTAGAGATTGGAGGTAGGCAGCCAGAAACCAAGGAATGCTGGCAGCTGCCAGAATCTGGAAGAGGCAAAGAAGGATCCTCCTAGAGCTTCCAGAGGAAACAGAACTACTGGCACCTGGACTTTGGACTTCTGGGGGCCAGAACTGCAACAAAATTTATTTCTATTATTTAAGCCACCAAGTTTGTGATACTTTATTACAGCACTCATAGGAAATGAATACAATTGGTTTAAGTAAAATGTTTATATGTATACAAGTTAAGTTGCTAATCACTAGAAAGCTAAGCATGTTTACATAGTAAATTTTTTCTCTTTGCTTAAATAAAGGGTCCGACCTTCATGAAAGTCATAAAGAGATTGATGGCATATTAACAATGAGATTTTATTTTAGGAAATTAGAAAGATCCTATATTCTGCTTCCACACAAAATGTACAAAGTTTCAAAGAAAGTTGCCCCCATTCTAATGGTGAGAAAAAGCCAGAAACTATAAAATTATAACTTGTGTGAGATGAAGACCTGGAATTGAAGAGACCTCTGTTTTGTGTGCTTCACTGGCCTAGATTATTATTTTCACCTCTCAGGAAACACTCCCCTAATTTTCACGGAAGCATTTTTGTGATGTAGAAGGTGGTTGACCTAGAATATATCTGAGGCCCTTCCTGTCCTCCATGCCCTGGAAGAGGCCCTGACTCAGCTATGTTCAGCCTTTCACATCTGAGAGTACCAGATTTTATCAGAAGACATCCTGCCGGCCATCCCTGAAAGAAATGGAAAAAGGAAATGGATTATTTGGTTATCACAGTTTTGTTTTCAAATTTAACCATATGTTAAAAGGGTTTTAAAGAAAAAAGCTGACAACCCAGGGCTTCCCTCGTGGCGCAGTGGTTCAGAGTCCACCTGCCGATGCAGGGGACATGGGTTCGTGCCCCGGTCTGGGAAGATCCCACATGCCACGGAGCGGCTGGGCCCGTGAGCCATGGCCGCTGAGCCTGCGCGTCTGGAGTCTGTGCTCCGCAACGGGAGAGGCCACAACAGTGAGAAGTCCGCGTACTGAAAAAAAAAAAAACAAAATAACCTGACAACCCAGAATTCTATACACCACAAAAAATTTTAGGTGAAATACTTTTCTGGACAACATAAGCTGAAAAATGCCAGCAGAAACATTCTTCAAGTAATGTTCAAAATTCATCAAGCAAAAGCGCTATGATAGCAGATGCAAACTCACATGTACACAAAGAAAGGAAGAGTGAAGAAAATGGGGACAAAAAGTCAGATAAATACATTTTTTCTTATTTTTAATCATTCTCAAAGGTAACTGGCCAAGATAAGATTGTTACAGTTATGGCGCTTAGAACACATTTAAAAGTAAAATGTATACCAATTATGGCAGAAAGGATGAGAGAGAGGGACTGTAAGGTTCTGATACCTGAAGTGATGTAATTTGAAAGTAGATGGTGATAAGAAAGAGTGTACATTGTAAACCCTTGTGAAAGAAAAATTGCCCTGGACAATTGTTAAAAAACAGCAAGGAAGACTTTATTGAAGACTATTGCAATAGGGGGAGAGAGATTGAACTCAACTCCATAGAAACAAAAGACGAGAGGATTTTTACACACTGGGTGAGCTGATGGAAATTAGGGCAGGACGTGAGGGGGAGATTTTATTGATGTGAGCAGGCAATCTGTGTTGGCTAATTGTTGCTTATTGAAGTTAGGCTCCTACCCTCCCACAAAGACTAGGAGGCAGGGCCCCATCTTCCTTGAGGATCACATTCCAAAGGGAGGGCTCCCAGGCCCTTGAGAAAGACTTACCTCTCAAAGGCTCAGAGAAAGAAATTACAAGAGAAGGGAAGACAGGGCCCTGTAGTCAGGAATTAGCCTGTCTACACTTGGGTCAAGGTGAGAGGTCAGTAAGGCAATCTTGGTCACCCTAGGACAACCATCGAAAAGAAAGGAAAATGAATGAGTTGTAACTAATAAGCCAATAGTGGAGATAAAATGGAGTCATAAACAATACTCAATAAAAAAGTAGACGGAAAAAGAAAAAAAAGGAAGAAGAGATGGAACAAACAGAAAGCTAGTAAGATGGTAGATTTAAATCGTCATACCAATAATTACATGAAATATAAATGGTCTATACACGTCAATTAAAAAAGACATTACCTGTTTATTATTAAAAAGAACAGAACTTTATAAGAAACCCATTTTAAGTGGGAGGTTGGGTTAGCAGATGTAAGCCATTATATATGGAATGGCTAAACAACAAGGTCCTACTGTATAGTACAGAGAACTATATTCAGTATCCTATGATAAGCCATAATGGAATGGAATATACTAAAAAAAAGAATGTATGTATATGTATAACTGAATCATTTTGCTGTACAGCAGAAATGAACACAACATTGTGAATCAACTATACTTCAATTTAAAAAAAGAAACCCATTTTAATTATAAAGGCACAGATAGGTTGAAAAGAAAATAAAATGATGGGAAAATGTAATCAAAAGAAATCTGGAATGGCTAGATTAACATCAAACAAAGAAACATCAGGAGAAGGAATATTACCAAGAAGTTTCACACAATAATAAAGGAGTCAATTCACCAGGAAGACACAAGCATCCTCAAAGTGTATGTATGTAAAAACAGAGCTTCAAAATCCACGAAGGGATATCACATAGTGTCTTGTCAGCAGCATTGGTACCACCTAGGAGCTCTGCTAGAAATGCAGAGCCTGCCCTACTGATTATAATCTGCATTGATAACAAGATCCCCAGGTGATCTGAGCAAATAGTAAAATCTAAGAATACTGATATAGTGCATCATGTCACATTTCTAATACGGAACTCCGATGATATGTTTTCACAGCACTTCTCCCAACCAGAAAAAAAAGAGGGTAACTATGTGAACTGATGATATGTTGATTAATTTGATTGTAGTGATTATGTCACAATGTATACATATACCAATCATCAAATTTCATACCTTAAATATATACAATTTTTAATTGGCAATTAAACTTCAACAAAGCTGGGGAAAATAGTCAATTAAAATATATATTCCTCCACAAATGCTGCAATAAGATAAAACAAATCTATAAATCTATACATAACTCAGTCTAATAATTTCTATTACCTTAATTTTTTTTTTTGGTACGCGGGCCTCTCACTGTTGTGGCCTCTCCCCGTTGCGGAGCACAGGCTCCGGACGCGCAGGCTCAGCGGCCATGGCTCATGGGACCAGCCGCTCCATGGTATGTGGGATCTTCCCGTACCGGGGCACGAACCCGTAGTCCCCTGCATCGGCAGGCGGACTCTCAACCACTGCGCCACCAGGGAAGCCCTATATCTTTTTCTATGTATCGCTCACACATGTCAGGCTATCCAGTCTTAAACTGAGATCATATAAAATTACCTGCCTGAATAACTGCTTATTTTCTGTGTCTCGTCCTCTTATGTGAATGAAATCAGGGACTGTGACAATTTTTTTCCCACCATCATTCCACCAGGGCACCAGAGTGCCTGACACGCAGGAGGTGCAAAGTAAATATCTTTAATAAATCAGTATTGAGACAGATGAAAAAGATGGCTCTATCACCCTGCTATGGCAACGGGACCCTCACTGTAGTTTTCTCCACATCCAAGGTGGTCAGGGACTCTCTCCATCAACTGGAAAATTCAGTCAATTGGTCTTCCCTTGATCCCCTGATTCAGTAGGATGCTGAGCACCCTTCAATGGGTGGGAGCTGGGGAGTGGGGAGTGGAGGTGAAGCAGGAAGGGGCCTCACTGGCATCTCCACGCTTTAGTGATGACCCTTGCTGAATTAGTTCCTAAAAATTTCTAGCTGTTTTCATGGTGTTCTTTTCTACTTTGGGTCTCCAAAACTCATACACATATACCTATGGAGTATATCACAAAATTATATAAATTATACATTTTCAAGTTATTTGATTATAAAAGCCAGTTTTGGAAGCTTATTTCTGGTTACTCAATGGCACTCACCCCCTTGTTCATAAATAGAAATTACAATTCAGACATTCATTAACAACTTTTTATTAATCTGCATTATTTTTACATTTTCATTATGTATTCTTCAAAATAAAATGATTGTTTTACAGCAATTCACACAAATCAACTGATATATTAATTCAGACCAAAAGAAGCTACTCAAATGAAAATAGCATTGTCCAGGATGGGTAGGTATCACATGAACCACTCAGGCCTAATTCTCATCATACTTAGCATAAAATGATACTTGTCACAGAGCAAATCCTAGTGAGAGGGACCCACACTGGTCTCCTTGTAACCCTTCCTCCCTATAAAAAAACTTTTTATCATTGGAAGCATGAAGTTACACAGATCTGAAGTTACCCAATTCTATGCTGCAATTCTAAGTTAACACTGACCAAATTTCCTAGTCAACAGGTTATAGATGAAACAATTTTATAATTTATAATCATAATTTAAAATAAAAATATGTGAAAAGTTCCTTAGGTAGTATTTTCCTAATTAATAAAAACTTATGTGAAGTTCCCACCCACTATCTACGACTTTTATCCTTTCTCTACTTTTTTCTTCCAATCATTGCATTTGTTCAAGTCAACTGAAAACTCTACCATTGGATCATACCTGTTTTTATTTTCCATGTTATTTTCTAATTTTTGTCCACACCAGATACATTTTACACTTATAATCACAGTGTACTTGATATTTTGTTAACTATGTCTTTCAATTAACAGTATGTGCTCACCATTTCTGTGTTATGAAATCTTCACTATTGTTTTTCATGATTGCCAAATACTTCTGATTTCCTTAAGATAGACTTATTTTTGAACTTTTAGGGTATTTTTTATGCTATTAAATACATTTATATATATGTATATATATATTTCTTCAGTCTTTTAAATTGTTTCCTGGGTGTAGATTTCCAGGAGAGAAAATAAGGATCAAAGCATGGAATGTTTTTATGATTCTTTCTGTGCTTAGTTATTTAATCATTTTACAAAAAGGATGGGTCAATTTACATTGCTCAAGGAGTCTGTGAGTGTATCACTTTTACAAAGACCTCACCACGGTTCACTTTAGCTTTAATTTTTTAATTCTAACAAATATCAGTTAGTATCTCATTAATAACTATCAGTGGGGTTGAATGCTATTCTAAATGTTTATCCTGTAGGATTACCTGAATTGTCTATTCATCTATTCACATTCTTAACCCACCCTTCTATTTCCTTCCATTTTTTTAAAAGGTCTATTTAATTGGCTACTTGAGCCATGAAAACAAATCTCTTACCTGACCTAAATGCAAAAGGCAACAGAAGCAGAATCAGCACAAACTTGTCATGATACCTTAGAGAATTGGGCTGTCACTAGAACCACCACATTAACAGAAGAATAATCCCTTCAAGGGAAATACCATCTGTTTAGCCTAGTCAGTCCTTGGAGTTGAAGAAGAAAATGTATTATTGTGGATTTGAGGGCCGCACGTCATTAGAAAGTTGTAAATTTTACTTTTAAATCACCAAATAACTTTTCACAAAAACACAGTGATTGGTCATGAACGATGAAACAGGCTAAATGTAATCAAGCATCCCGCTAGAATAGGGAACACTGATACAGCTCTCACTGCATGACCAACCTGATTTACACACTGTCCACACAGAAGAAAAAGGTTATGATACTTCAGATCCTGCATTTATTGGGTGAGAGACATGCCCCATGTTACTTGACATCACAGAGAAGGGCGACCCCCCGGAGCACCCAGTGTTCGGGGGCCTGGGCCGTCCTGAGGTCCACAGCAGCGATGTAGTTCAGATCTGTTCGGACTGGCTTCTTGTAGATGGGACAGGAGTACAACCGAGGGTCTCTTACAGCTACAAAAAAATTCATAAAAAAAACCTTGGTGAATTTCTAATTTAAGCAGCCCCAAGCCCAAACAGAATGCAGAGCCAACTCTGTGCACTCCGAAGGTCATTCCAAAGAGAGATGGGTTTAGTAGAATGAGGGAAATTCTTCCTGAGGTCAGATAATCCCTAGATGCGAAGCAGAGGCTACCACAGGTTTCCAGTGGGTGTGACAAGACACCCAGACGTCCTCACATTTACCCCACTCACCCCCTGTCACATGTCCTTGACATTAACCCCTGCCCATGTGACATGACCGTGAACCCCCCATTGCTCCCTCCCTCTCCTTTCCACCTGTCAATTCAACACCCCTCCTCCACCCCGTCCCCTGTACTTCTTCCCCACCAAATCTTGTGCCCACACACCCTCTCTATATTTCCCTTGTGACTTGCCTTTGTCTTTTAATCAGACATCCAGCACCAATGCTCACTATTATTTCACTATTATTATTGCAAAATCCCATCTTCAACCCTCTGTGCCACAGTCCAAACCACATTTGAAATCACAGGACAGAGAATGTTCCCCACCCCTACCAGGTGTTGTGAGTTCTCCATGTGCGTAGAGACATAAAAACGGCAGGGAAGCAGAGAACCATGCCACCGTTCAGCTCTCTAAGATTCAATCTACCTTTTTGGAGTACATGAACAGATGAAGTCTCCAAAATCACATATGCAATGAAAGACAATCTGCCCCTTCTTCAAAGGTCTTCTTTTATGCATTCTGTCCAGCCTTGGCATCCCCATATTGAGGACTGATGCAGGTCTTGTGGGGCCTCAAACTTACACAGTTTGGGGGAGGGGCTTCTTTTAAGAAAAAAGTACAATTTGCAAATATAAAATTAAGCTTTGGAAGGAGCCTCTGCACTGAGCAGCCTTAGAGTTTAAGCTTCACCTGCTTCTGGTTAAATCCACTCTACCTACAGTAGTTTATCTGCACATCTTGTAACACCCATCTCGGGAAGCAGTATATTATTTCCTCTTCTCTCCCGGACTATAAATTATTTCAGGATGAAAGTTGTGTCTGCACTCATCCGTGTACTTCTCTGGAAGGCCAATATTATAAATGACCCTCACATAATTATTGAGATGAAAACATACTTAACTAAGAGGATAACTTTGCTTTGGTGACTTAGTGTAACAAACATGTAACTTTCAAAATGCAATATTAATATATTAATGATACTGAATTTATTTCCCCAAACTAATTTACTCAATAATTTAGCTTTTCCTGACACATCAAAAAAGTAAGGCACTATCAGAAATTAAAGTCTCATTTTTTGACCCAAGAAAACCTTCAGCCTACTGTGCCATGTGTTTTTATACCTCCACTAAATTTAATTAATTTTATTGGAAGAAGTTAAACATTTGAATATGATAATATTATACAAAAGTTTCAATATAAAATAATCTAAAACTGTAATTCTTAACCAGGTGTGATTTTTAGCAGGGGACATTTGCCAATATCTAGAGACATTTTTAGTTGTCTAAAATGGGAAGGACATTTGCCAATATCTGGAGACATTTTTAGTTGTCTAAAATGGGAAGATGCTACTGGCAACAAGTAGGTCGAGGCCAGGAATGCTGCTAACATCCTATAATGCACAAGACAGACCCTCACAACAAGAGTTATCTGGACCAAAAATGTCAATAATACAAAGGTTGAGAAATGCTGTTCTAAAACATAGTCATGACATATATACACTAATATGTATAAAATAGATAACTAATAAGAACCTGCTGTATAATAAATCAATTAATTTAATTTTTAAAAAATAAAGAAAAAAATATTTAAATATACAAAACAAAGATGGCTCAATGTCAGAAAATCTACCCATGTAATTCACCACATTACACAACTAAGATAGGAGATATGATTATCTCAATGTAGAAAAAATCGTTTAATAAAGTTCAGTACAATTTATAATTTAAAATTCTGAGCAGGGCTTCCCTGGTGGCGCAGTGGTTGAGAATCCGCCTGCCAATGCAGGGGACACAGGTTCGTGCCCTGGTCCGGGAAGATCCCACATGCCGCGGAGCGGCTGGGCCTGTGAGCCATGGCCGCTGAGCCTGCGCGTCCAGAACCTGTGCTCCGCAACGGGAGAGGCCACAACAGTGAGAGGCCCGCATACCGCAAAAAAAACAAAAAAACAAAATTCTGAGCAAACCAGGAATAAAAAGGAACTTCCTAAACTTAGTAAAGGTTATGTTAAAATTTATAGCATATAATATACTTAGAGAAATTTTACATGGATTTTCTTGAGGCTCAGAAACAATTTTGATCAAGAACATTAAGAAGAGAAAAATAAATAAAATTGGTAAGAATTAGAAGAGCAGAGTATCAACTATCACAATAGAAAAACAAAATCAACAAACTTTTAGAACAATTAAGAATATTCACCAACTAGTAAGGATCTTGCTGGATTCAAGATCAACCTGTGCTGGCAACTGCCAACTAAAAGTTTTAATAAAAAATAGGATACAGGGCTTCCCTGGTGGCGCAGTGTTTGAGAGCCCGCCTGCCGAGGCAGGGGACGCGGGTTCGTGCCCCGGTCCGGGAAGATCCCACACGCCGCGGAGCGGCTGGGCCCGTGAGCCATGGTCGCTGAGCCTGCGTGTCCGAAGCCTGTGCTCCGCAACTGGAGAGGCCACAACAGTGAGAGGCCCGCGTACCGCAAAAAAAAAAAAAAAAATAGGATACAGTTTTTTAATTTTGACAAAACCATAAAGTATCAGGGAATTAACCAAGTGATCTGTATAGAAAATACTTTAAAACTTTAATAAAAGATATAATAAGGATGATCTGAAAAAATTAAAAAATAAATAAAACAAAGTCGCAGATATTTTACAGTACTTTAAAATTATGTATTTGCTTAATCCCATGAAATTAATTATTAGAAACCATCTAAATTAATGTAACACCTAATTTTAAGTCTAGATGCTAATTTTTAATTACCATGAGAATGTCATTAGTGATAATAATTAGGCAAACATACAAAAAATCTGATTAAATAAATGAATGACAGTGAATTTGAGGAGTGCAGTTAATGCTAACTACACTGATATATTTAAACCCTTTAATCCTAAGACCTGAACATATAACAAATATTTAACTAATCGTTCTTCTTGATGCACACTTGACCAACAATCATTTAATAAATCTTGATGTAAGCCCTTGGAGTTTTACATTTGAATCAAGTGATAATTATAACTGCACCTTGGGAAGTATTCGATTACTTGGGTTTTAATCCCAAAAGAAAAATAGAATTGGAAAAAATAGCATTCTTTTCAAGAAGCAGTAAAAAAAAAAAAGCAATTCTCTGAAATATTTATCCAATTTTATTTATTTTTAATTGCTTCAGAAGGGAAGGAGCCCACACCAAGTCACAGCATGCAGCAACCTTCTGCAGCAGGATTAGCAACCACCGAAAATATAATTTCAGGGCAAAAGTGCTGACAGATGCTAAACAAGCACATAAAGAGATGATTTGAAACCGTTACCTCTGGTTAGACAAATAACTTTGAAGACAAAAATAAACATGCTAAGTAGGTAGAACAAATTAGCTAAATATGTTTAAAGCCTTGGGGCTCCAGAAGGAGGAGAAGAGGGTATCTAAACCGCGAGCTGTGTGCTTTAGTGTGCTAAAGGTTTTAATAAAACGCCTTGAGGAAATTTCATTTTCTAGCTCGATAACTTCCCTCTCTAGCCTACATTTTTCATCCAAACGTAAGTATATCATTGCATCATATATTCCTTCTAATATCCAGAATAACCAAGTTACATAGAGATTCCTTATGTCATTCCTTTATTTAGTCCCTCTTTTGCTAATAACATTTAGGTTATTAAACAGTGCACTCTTCCATGTGTTATTTCTTTTAATCCTTCAACAAGCATGAGAGTTATATTAATAATAATAAAATTTTTATTGTTATCTATTGTATGCTAATTATGTGCTGGACATTGTCAGTTTAATTCTCTCAACAACCCAATGAGATGGGTACCATGATTAAATCCATTTTACAGATGAGAAAACTGGAAGAACATAAGGAGGTGAGTTACTTATCCAAGGTTGCAGAGCTGTAGGTGATGAGTCAAACCTGGCCAGAATGGATCCAGAGCCTAAGCTCTTAATCTCAGCAATAGTGTGACGTACTATGCGTATGTGTCTCCATATCTTTGCAGAAATATGTAAATGTGGACCAGAGATAACTAGATACCTGACTTCAACTTGTGGCATAGCTGAGACTCCTCCAAAGCTACATGACTAACTGCTAAGGTGATAAAGCCATGAAAGCACCCCAAATATCCAGGCTCCTGGCTCACTGCCTTTTACCTGAGGACATGTGCCCCCCTATGGGGCAGGGAGGTGACCTTCAGCATGGGGAGAGGAGCCACAGGGGGTGACAGCTCTCACGTGCATAGGGCAGAGGGCTTTACTCTGTCTACTTCACCAGGTACCTGAGAAATATTAATACATGACTTCAAAATGCAAGGAAACTGTCCTCATTTCCAATTAAGCCTGTATTTTCAAGCTTCATCCCTAAATGCAGTCTTAAGTAGAACACTACCACAAGAATTCCCAGAGATCTGCATTCATCCCACAACAGACAAATGTGATTCTCATAGCAGTTTTAGTAGCCAGGAATCATAGGCAAATTACCTAATATCTCTAAACCTTCATTTTCCCATCTGCAAAATCGTCATGATACATCTTACAGAGTTGTTGTAAAGACTAAATAAGTTAATATATGTGAATGCCTAGCATAGTATAATGCTTGCAATGCAGTAGATGCCCAAGATGTGTTAGATTTCTCCCCTCGCTCCCTGTACATACACACACACACACACACACACACACACACACACACACACACACATGCACATATACACTTACCTTTTCACTAAAACAAATTGCCCAGTCTCAGGTTCCCCGTGACTTTAACAGAGTTCAGGTTTACAAACTGAAAGTGGATTAAACGTTGTGGGGCTCAGGAGTTAGGAGGTCTCCAGCTCCAGGTCGCTGTGCGGGGCTATTCCCACTCCAGGCCCACAACAGCACGGTGTTGGATCAGGGTGGGTCCTAGGGCGTTCTTAGAAACACTGTTCCTCTAGCAGGAAATAGTCTCATTAGCTGCAGGGACCCTGAGATTCTTCACATCTTACTTAGTGACCAGAGATACATGTAAGTCTTGCTTTGTTCCCCCAAAATTCTAACCACTGCTTTCCCATCACATGGGCTTCAGCACCGAAGTTGTTAGAAGCATCACTCTCTCTCTATAGGAGACACATATTTCCTGTAGCTGCCTCTTTTCAACTTCCTTTGAGAACAGAGGATCTAGAGTGGGTACGGGTGGCTTTACTCTCTTGGAGTATTTCGTACTATTTGGGTGACTCTCCCGTGACAAGAAATATAAATAAAACAAACATTTGGGGATATAGCTCAATATAGAGCTCAATTTTGATATATTGATAAACTCAATTTTTAGCTTTGAAATAAATATCTAGACTTCCTTTTAAAAACAAATAAACCAGTCCTATATGTAAAATTCAATGGTGAATGATTTAAACTGAAATTGCCCTTCCTATTAACATAAAAAACAATCCATTACAAGAATTTTAATTTTAAAACACTACACTTTTGGAGCGTCCTCTAGCCATTAATGATGTTAAACCTCTTTAGCTCAATTAGAGCCCTATTTAGTCATCCAAATGGACTGAAAATTAGATTTACAGTAGGAAAAGAGTAATGGAATGTTAGTTTTCTATCACAAACAAAACACCTCTTCAACCACAAAGCAATTTGGCAAAAAGTTTCCACCAACTTCTACTGAAGCCAAAAAAAGAATAAAGAATTACAGTTTTCCTTTACTTTTTTCTTAGTACTTTGAAATTAGTGAGTCACTTTTTCCTTTGCTTATTTTTATTTCCTCCCTAACCCTACAGCTAACGAGCATCACCACAGACTAAAGCCCAGCAGCGTAAGTACAGTCCTTCCATACCAACGTATTCTTAACTCATAAAGGACTGCCTGTATTATAAACTTATTGCTTTATTACTACGCTGCTGAGATGTTCAAGGTCATGTGGCAATGGATTTTTACAATTTAGTCACAAGAAATAAAGTAACACCTAACTGAATGTGAGAAAGATTTTTCTTTCACTTTATAAGGGCAACATTTTTCCAACAATGTTGACTAGATGCAACAAAATTTCTAAAATATTACTTTTGGCTAAAAGAACATTTGATTATTATTTCTATAAAATAATCACTGTCCTGGGACTTCACACGACCGTAATTGATTATTATTTCTAGAATATAATCACTGTCCTGGGACTTCACATGACCATAATTGATTATTATTTCTAGAAAACAATCACTGTCCTGGGACGTCACATGACCGTAAGGATTAATGAACATGAAGCCACAGGCAGTGTGTTTGCTGAAGCCCAGGCAGACACATGGATAATTTCAGATGCAGCGAGGGCATAATGAGCGACACCCTGTACCAGGAGGCATACTGAGTACTCTACGTCTCTCTTCTGATGCTCAGCTCTCCTCATGGGCTCCCCTTCCTTCACACACCGTCTTTCTGTTCCTCAAACACAGCACATTCGTTGCTACCTCTTGCCTCTGCACTCTTGCCTTTGCCCCATGGATACTAGTCCAATGTTCAATGTTCTCTCCTCAGCAAAGCCTTCCCTGAACCCCTGAATTCTCTCACTCCCTGACACACCGTGTGTATGTGTTCTTTACAGAAACAAGAACTATCTGAAAGTGGTATGTTCATTTACACTTGATCCTCGTTATTCCTGGGACATACGAATCTAAAATCTCACGGAGTCTGAATTACCGATGGCTGCTCGGGGAAATACAGGGTCAGGTTCCTGCAAGCCTCTGGTCAGAGCATTTCCATCAGCCCATCAATACGTAACCTTGTTCTATGTGTGTTTCTGTTTAAAGTCACCTTATTAATATACACTGTTGATTCATTCACATTGAACTCAAGGTCAACAGCACTATGACTCATGCCTGATCAGAGCATGTCTAACACACATGTTTTCTCCGTAAGGCACATCGCCGCCTTCTTGCTCTCAGGGACACTAGACAACACTTCAGCACTGCACACTGGGGCCATTTTCAACAATGAAAAGTAGAAAAATGTGAAAAACATAGCACAAAATAGACCATGGAAAGGACACTTGTTTACGGTCTGAGCTGAAACAAGAAGTAGAGCACAGGCTTGTTCAACCTCAACTAGGAACACTCATGTCAGGAAACTCAAACGTTTCACTGCTTTGTACATGTCCATGAAAGACCGCGAAAGTGCCACAAGCAGTGACACTGGGGTCACAGATAAATTTTAGAGTGTAGGCAAAATCATACAGAATCCCTGCGTAACAAGGATTGACTATATTTGCTTCTTTTTTCAGCTACCTTCCCTCTTTGAGACTGAGCTCCTTGCAAATGGGGATTCTGCTTGGCCTTTTCTCATTGTTGCACCCCCAGCAATACAGTAGTGTGTGTCAGATGGTCGACACCAGATAAATATTAAATGGATGACCCAGTGAGCCAGAGCTCTTTCCCTCTGCCAAGGAAAGTCTAACTCTAATGCCCTCTCATGCTCACCCTTATCCTCCAAAAGTCATCTCAGAAGCAGTCTCCACCAACCTCCCAGGCCTAGTTATGTTCTACTTCTAGATTCCCTGACCATCCTGACAGCATCTCTATCATAACATGTGTCAAATTCTACTTAAATTATTTATTTACTTATCAGGCTCCCTCACCAGACTGTGAGTCCCTTGTGGGTGTGATCTGATTCATAATTATCTTTCTGTCTCTTGCAGGTAAGCTTGTGGCTGGTATAATTAGTCATGCAGCAAACATCAATATTCGCCTAAAAAATACTCAAAGTTTATACACTCTCTTCCCTTGACATATATTTACAAATGTAGTACTTATCTAAAGGATGGAGGTACTAAAAGCTCTCTTTTAAAGAGAGATTGTTTTATCCCTTGCTTGTTTAAAGAAAAATCTTTTGTGCTTCTGTTGTAAAATTAGTACTTCCTTGGGAGCCACTATCCTGGCTTCCTCTTGAGTTTATGGCTTAATAGTGACCATCTCACTATGTATATGTATATCAAATCATCATGTTACACACCTTAAATATATGCAATTTTTATTTAAAAAGGAAAATAAATAATTTTTTAAAAAAATAAAAAGAACAGGGAATCTCCTCATATGGTGAACGGTGGTTACTGCTGAGGAGATGTTAGCTGAGTGCAATGCAACATCAAAAACCTCTAGAAAACATCAAGCCAACAATGGAAAATAGTTTAGGTGTTTTTAGCCTTGTCAAACAGAGCTTTGATAACTTTGTCAAAGTATTCTTCTTTGACATGTGTGTTTCATAGAAGTATTATCACATTCATAGGCTGATATGTGAACCCAGCGTTTTACCCTTAGCTACTGGATTAAGTTGAATGTCCCTGAATTCAAACTGGATTTCACAACCTGGCTTAAATCTCCAAGCTGGTGGAGACACCACCTCCCGTAGCCCTGTGCAGTCCTGCCTGGAAAGCCTTCTTTCCACTACTTACCTCATCATCCAAGCCCCATCTATCCTTCCAAGCCCATCCAGGCCCAACTGCCCCTAAGATCCAGCCCCTAACTATTTCATCCCACTGTTATCTCACCCTCCTTTCTCACCACTTATTTACTATTCCAAACACCTGTTTCTTATCTCATTAGCTAATGCTACTTTATCTACTTTATTAGATAGGCAAGAACTATCTAGAACCATTGCCTCCCAGGAGCGCTCAAGAAAGAGTTCAGCAGTCAGTCAGTACTCATTAAACACAGGTGTGAATGTGAAGCCACTTGATAACATAGTATAATCCTTATCCCATGATAACAAAAATGACGATATCCTGTGTTTATAACATCATCCAACCTAATAATACCAACCATCCCTCAATGCACAAGACAACTTACTGCTGTTTTCGGCATAAATTCTTATCACAGGCATTAACTCGAAGAGCACTTTCGGTTTGGACTCGATGAGTTTCATGTTCCTCTTGTCCCAGCCAGCACCTTCAAGATACAAGCCGTAGACGTAGATGCCCTCTGTGGGAGGGGCAGAAATGTCATCCTTCATCCACTTGGTGACTTCGTTGCAGAGCACCATATTGTCCAGAGCCCAACCTTCATTGGCCCGAGTTATTTCCTACTCAGGGCAAGAGCAAAAGCAAAGGATGAATGAAATCAGCAACTAGAGGTTTGTCTTCATATAAAGAGCATTATCGTGATGACACTGTAGCCCCAAATTATCCAGATCCAAAGAAGGTAGGATAGTATTTAAAGAGTTTTAAAAGATTCTCTTATAAGCAATACCCATGTCCTAATTTAACCCCTTGTACTTTAAAAGAAATATCAAATCAAATCAAATATAACAATAACAAATATTTTGAAATCCCAGCTAGCAGCCTGAGAACAAGCGGGATTTATGTTCAGGACAAAGTAACTGCTGGTGTCAAGAAGAGACAATCATTCTCTGTCTTATTCTACTCTTTAAAACCATAATGAAAGAAGAAAGCCTGGGAGAGGAAAATTATAATAACACAAGTGAAAATCAGAGCTATTACCTGTCGCATTGCAGTTAAAAATCCTTGGGGGTTAAAAAAGCCTGTCATCCAGAAGCAGTGGGGCCGGTCATTGAAAACCCAAGAGGTAAACTGGCAGTTTCTTTCAATAAGCTCAGTAAACCAGAAACCCAATGTACTTGAAACCCAAGATTCCTGAAATGCATACATTAAACCATGAATTAATATAGGTTTAATTCTGCCGTGTAACTGGCTACGTTCACAGAAGAAAACAGTGGTGAAATAACAATTTCACTCTTAGAATTTAGAAGTCCCTAAGACATAAATTTTCCATGGGTTATGACATTTAAGTTTTCAAATTATTCTTCCTCCTTAATGATATATGATAGAATCAGCTAGTCATCACATGGATTTCAGGTCAATCCAGTTCAGCACACTGTTCAACACATCTGTTTTCAGTAGAATCTCCTTCCACATACAAATATAGTCATGACCAATTTTGCCATAAAGAAATTAATTGAATTAAATTTAACAGGTTTCAACTATTTTTCCTTAGGCTACATTTTCAGTAGATACATTATAAAATAAGATTTCTATTTATATAAATGTGCTCATGGCCTTATCAGCACTTTAAAATATATTTTGTGAATGATAAATCATAGAAGCCTTTCTCCACTTATCATTTTTTATGAGGCAAACAACAGTTATTCTCTGAAGTTTTTGTCCCTTAGACTGCACTTTTATTTCCTCTGATGAAGGGGTAGAAATGGAAACACAGGTCTCTTTACCACAAATTAATTGCATTCATTGCCTGTAACGTTCTGCCTGAATTCACATGTGGAACTCCTATTACTACAATTGGCATGGAAATGTCAGTAATGTTATCAGCAGCCACACTAGAAGGTATCTCCAAATCATATTTTATAACATTTTACTGTAACTGCAATATTTTATGTGTGAATAAATGTAGTGATCAACCTGGATAGATAAACTACTTGAATTTCAAATATCTTAAGAATTGATATGCCTATTTTTCAAGAGACAGTGAGATTCCCAAAGACTGATAATAAGTAGAATAAAAACCTGTATAAAATGATATTAATTTAAAAATGAGGTAACTCATTCTATCACCTCTTTATAGATGTGTTAACTGAAAGAGGTGTGTTTATATGACATTTGGTCTGAGGGCACAGGGACTCAATAAGGGGATGTCTCCAGGCAAGGATCCCTGTTACAGAGCCTGCAGGTGCTGACCAAGCTGGGCGAGCTGTTTAGTGGAAAATGAGCCTGCAAGGGCCAGTGACCGCAGAGGTTCTTCCTCTGTCACTGGCAATGAGAAGAGTGCCTCTGGCCTTGGCAATGAATTTTTTGAAGGTGAGGAGAGAAAGGAGTCTGGTCAAAGCTGATTCTGAGTTTCTAGACTGCGTGACTAGAGGGATGGATGGTGGTTCACCAAATAAGATGGAGAAGACAGTAGAACACTCCCCAGTTACCATATACTGCCTTTGGGACCCACTGCCTTGGAATCTGCCAAAGCCCTGGGTGAGATATCAGAGTCTCAGCACTAAGTGAATCTCTTCTGAGAGACTCTCAGTTCTAACCCCATCCTGTCTCACCATCCCATTTACCTGAGTATCCTCCAGAAGGTTCCAGTCACCCCAGGACCCAATATCGTCTCTATAAGTTGCCCTCCCTGGATAACCCCACCCTCCTGCCTCCCAAGTCCTTCCCCTGGACCCTCAGCATCTTCAGAGCCATGATCAGCAAACACCTCTACAGAGACACTCAGGTACTCATTTTACTCTTCCAAGTAAAAAAAAAATTTCTTAAAACCACATCTATCATACAAACTGTTATATGTAGAATGGATAAACAACAGGTCCTACTGTATAGCACAGGGAACTATATTCAATATCCTGTAATAAACCATAATGGAAAAGAATTTTTTTTAAAAACCCAGATCTTGGTGCATATATATAATGGAATATTACTCAGCCATTAAAAAGAATGAAATAATGCCATTTGCAGCAACATGGATAGACCTAGAGATTATTATATGAAGCCAAGTAAGTCAGAAAGAGAAACACAAATACCATATATCACTTATATGTTGAATCTAAAATACGACACAAACAAACATACCTATGAAACAGATTCACAGACGTAGAGAACAGACATGCAGCTGTCAAGGGAGAGGGGCTGCGGGGGAAGGACTGGGAGTTTGGGATTAGCAGATGCAAACTATTATATATAGAATGGATAAACAACAAGGTCCTACTGTAGAGCACAGAGAACTATATTCAATAGATTGTGATAAACCATAGTGGAAAAGAATATGAAACAGAATATATATGTATAACTGAGTCACTTTGCTGTGAAGCACAAATTAACACAACATTACACACCAATGATACTTCAATAAAACTTAAAAAACCCACACCTGTCATTTAGCACAATTAACAATACATAATAAGCATACAGTTAAATTATTATCTTGTTATCTTGAGAGATACATACTCACATATTTACCGACGAAGCAAGGAAAAATGTGTCTCTTTGGTGTGACTTTTGATACCTGCGTGTGTCTAGGAACATTCCCTTCTATAAGACTAACATCACGAGCTTTGAAATCCATGAGCTTGGGTTTACATTCTGATTCTTAGACTTCCAAGGTGTGTGATCTGGGAAAAGATTAAACACCCCCCCCCCAACCTCAAGTTCCTCATCTGTAAACTAAGGGTAATAAATTGCAAGATTTAAATGAAACAGTGCATATAAATTGCCTAGCAGAGAACCTGAGATGTGGGAGATGCTAAATTATTTCCTTCCCTACCCACAATCCAAAACTACAGGGCTCTAAGGAGATTAGTCCCTAAGCAAAAGAACATTATTAAGTACATTATTAACATCTTAAGAGCATCTTAAGTACATTATTCTTACGTGCTTTTCACTGGCCAATTACAACTATTCACAACAACAAAGTGATTAGGCAGAATAAGAGCTGAGCTAAACGTACTTTTTTCCACCGAGCAGGAATTCTGGCATCGAACATGCAATTCAGTGCGTCTTGTAGATTTTCACTCATGATGATGGTACCATCAATGGCAAGTTTTAGCTCGGTCAGGGTGCTTCGGACTAGGGTGAGTACCCTTTGCATTCTGTCTATCTCCTGCCTGAGGAAAATGTTCATCGGCTGGAATGGCCCCATCTTTTGCAGCCTCTCCTTT